>NC_079495.1:72665855-73017100 GCF_030052815.1 Hevea brasiliensis | reverse complement strand
CTGGCCAGAACTTGAAACATCAAGAACAATTAAATGAACATAGGATTTTAACTCTATTTACTTAGAGGAACAGATTCCATCTTGATCAACACCTACCTCCATATATAACTAGCAGAGCCAACACATGCCCATATACCCATACATAGTACAAGTATGAAAGCGATATCAAACTCAAACTACCTATATACAAGATAACTGTGCTATCTCAGTCTAAAGATTATATGCCTGATATGATTTATGACAAAACATTGACAAGAGTAAACTCCATGTGCTTGTCATAAGTGTCACCGTTCGGCCTACTTATCACCTATAAGTGCCTATCAAGTTTGTTATATGGCATGAGACTCACCAATCCATCTTATTTATATCTCATATAAATAACTTGGGAACAAACATGAATACAATCTTTCTGGATAAGTCATGTCCTTATTATGAAGTATCCTCAATTGTGAACCTATTTATGATACTTTGTGCTAGAAATATTGTCACTCATATTCTTAACAACTTAAGAATAATATTTCTAACAAAATATCAATGGACCTTTTCTATTACACATAAATATATTATGTAAACGGAAAAGTGGAAATGCCTTTTATTATTAAAAATATGTACAAGATACATACTAAATGATATGCTCTAGGGCATACTACTAACAATCTCCCACTAGCACTAGAGCCATTCATTACAATATCTTAGACCTATCTTCTCAAGATATCGGTCTAACTGAGTCTGTGACATAGGCTTAGTGAATGGATCAGCTGGATTTTCAGCTGATGCTATTTTCTGCATGGCTACATCGCCTCGCCCAACTATTTCTCTGATAATGTGGTAGCGCCTTTCTATGTGTTTGGATTTACGGTGAGACCTTGGTTCCTTAGCTCAGTATGATGCTCCATTGTTGTCACGATGTAATGGGCTGCGACTCAATGGAAAGAACTACGTAAGTTACATCACGAACTTCTTTATCCAAACGACTTCCTTTGCGACATCGATGCAAAGAATATACTCACCTCGTAGTGGAATCTGCAATCGTGCTCTGTTGGAACTCTTCCAACCGATCGCACCTCCATTACAAATGAACACATATCCAGTAGACTTTCTATCATCGATATCCGATTGGAAATCGTAATCAGATAACCATCCAATTGCAAGTCTCCACCTCCATAAATCAAGAATAAATCCTTAGTTCTTCTCAAGTACTTAAGGATATTCTTGACAGCTATCCAGTGTTCCAAACCTGGATTGGATTGATACCTGCTAGTCAAACTAACAGCATATGCAATATCCGGCCTAGTACACAACATTGCATACATTAAACTTCCAATAGCCGAAGAATATGGAATCCAGCCATCTTATCTCTTTCTTCAGTGTCTTTGGAGACATCTCTTTAGAAAGGTGGATACCATGTCTCACTGGTAACAATCCTCTCTTGGAATCAAGCATGTTAAACCTCTTTAACACCTTTTCCAAGTATAGACTTTGGGATAAACCAATTATTCTTTTCGCTCTATCTCTATAGATGCGAATCCCAAGAATATAGGTTGCCTCCCTAAGTCTTTCATGGGAATGGATTTGACAACCATACCTTTATAGTTGTCAACATACCCGTATCATTACCCATCAACAAGATGTCATCCACATATAAGACAAGGAAAGTGATAGCACTGTCACTAACCTTCTTATATACACATGGCTCATCCTCATTTTTGATAAAACCAAAAGATTTAATGGCCTCATCAAAACAGATGTTCCAACTCCTCGAAGCTTGTTTCAACCCATAAATGGATCGCTTTAGCTTGCATACCTTGGAACCATCATGGGATTCAAATCCCTTAGGTTGTTCCATGAAAATGTTTTCTTCAATGTATCCATTGAGAAAAGTCGCTTTGACATCCATCCGCCAAATCTCATAATCATAGTATGCACTATTGCTAATAAAATCCTAATTGATTTAAGCATGGCAACAAAGTAGAAAGTCTCCTCATAGTTTATTCCTTGCCTTTGGCGAAACCCTTTCGCTACTAGCCTTGCCTTATAGGTCTCTACCTTTCCATCAGAACCAATTTTCTTCTTGAAAACCCATTTGTTCCCTATAGGTACAATACCTTCAGGTGGGTCAATAAGATCCCAAACTTGATTCTTATACATGGAATCAATCTCGGATTTCATAGCATCAATCCATTTTGAAGAGTCTATATCTGATATAGCTTCTTCATAGGTAAGTGGATCATCTCCATGATCTACTTCTTCATGAGTAGACAACTCTTGTTCTTCTTCATGAAGAAAACCATATCTCATTGGTGGGTGAGATACCCTGGTTGTTCTACGAGGAACAGCTGTAGATGTTTCATCAATGGGTCTAGGTTGACTAGATGGATCTATATCCATCTGATCTGTTGGTTGGTCAGAATTCTCCAATTCTAACTCTATTTGCCTTCCTTTGCCTCCTTCTTGAACAAACTGTTGTTCAAGAAATGTGGCATCTCTACTTATCACAACCTTTTGCGAAGTAGGCAAATAAAAATAATATCCAAAACTATCTTTTGGATATCCAACAAATCGACCTCTTCTCGATCCGGTCTCCAATTTATCGTTGTTGACTTTTTGATATAAGTCGGACAACCCCAAATCTTAACATGCTTAAGACTTGGTTTTCTTCCATGCCATATCTCATAAGGTGTGGAAGAAACGATTTTGATGGAATCCTATTCAATATATAAAGTCGATTCTAATGCAAATCCCCAAAAGGAGATTGGCATATCAAGATAGCTCATCATACTACGTACCATATCCAATAGGGTACGATTTCTCCTTTCAGATACACCATTCAAATTGTGGCGTTCTCGGAGGAGTCACCGAGAAACAATGCCATGCTCTCTCAAGTATTCATCAAATTCAAGATTCAAATATTCACCTCCACGATCCGATCAAGAGCTTTAATACTTTTTCCGGTTTGATTTTCTACTTCAGATTTAAATTCCTTAAACTTTTCAAAGGATTCATGTTTTTATTTCATCAAATACAAATACCCAAACCTTTATTTATCATCAGTAAAGGTAATAAAATAATGAAAGACACTTCATGAAATTTCATTAAAAGGACCACATACAACACTATGTATTATTTCAAAAATATTTTCAGCTCTTAGCCCTTGTCCAACAAAGGGTGATCTAGTCATTTTGCCTTGAAGGCAAGATTCACAAGTTGGAGTAGGCTCAGAGCCCAATGAGGATAGAATCCCCATTTTCTCCAATTTTGCAATCCTATCTTCTGCAACATGACATAACCTTAAGTGCCAAATATATTTTGAACTTGAGTTGGTTTTCACCAATGCATTGTATTCTTTTAGATTGTTATACTCTGGCCAGTGGAAACACTTTCTTACTGGCAATGGAAACACTTTCTTATTGGCAATGGAAACACTTTCCTCACGGGCAAGTGGAAACACTTTCCTTTGCCTTTATCGCCTTTAGTCTTCCTTTCTCGCTTAGCTATTTTCTTGAAGGACTAGGAATCTGAGGTTTCTTTTTCTTATTGCCCTTCTTCTTGTTGGACTTTCCAGTAAGAAGATGCAACCAAAGCTACCTCTTTTCCTTTATTGCCCGGCATATTCTTTTGGGCAATAACCAGATGTTGAGTAATTCAGCTAAGGTGCATTCTGTTTAGTCATATGGAAATTTGTCACAAAATTCCCAAAAGACTCGTGAAGGATCAAGGATCAAATCCGTTTGTAGTTGGAAATCCATGTCGAAGTCAAGATGTTCCAACCGCCAATCAATCGAATCATCTTGTGGACATGATCCCCAACATTCTGTCCCTCGACATCCTCATACGGAATAAATTGCCTAGATATCTCATACCTAGCATTCCCGCTGTGCTCACCATACAACTCTTGTAGGTGAAGGAGGATCTCACTGCACTGCATGTTCTCATGTTGCTTCAGAACTCATTACTCATAGAAGCAAGCATGTAACACATAGCTCTCATATCATGCTCCTTCCACTTGTCCAAAGTTTCATGTTCCACTTGTGTGGCCTCCGGAGGTAAGGGACCAGAACATTTGAATCTAGAACATATCCTATATGTTCAAGGTTCAGACAAGTTTCAAATTTCTTAGCCAATCGCATGATTAGGTCCTATCAACTGTTGTGATCAAGTATGCTTGCAAGGATATTGGATGGTGGTGGTTGTTTTGTGCTCATTTTTATCGTAAAATTAATCGCAGAAAATAACCAGATTAATTAGTAAATGTATCATGTAATTAACCAAAATGATTATGGTCTTTTAATCAAATTGGTCCTCCCACTAACTTAGCGAATCCTACACTTCCAAAGTAGAAAACGGAAATCCTAGTTGGATGGATTTCTAGTGGGTGATTGAATTCTTATAATTCTATTGATCATCCTCCCGTACATCCATTATTGGAATTACAATAAACTATAAGTGAGCAACTCCTTGCCCATCACATCTCATGTGAGGTTCAATCCTTTATCTAGCCCCTAATGCTCAAAATCTCAGGTACATCCATTATTGACTTATCTTGCATTAGTTAAGTTGATCCCATTGAGCCAAGAATTATGCAAATAATTTTAATGTCCTCAGGTACATCCAATATTGGCCACCAAACCATTTACATATTTACAACATCTCATGCTTAACAATTATTCTTAAGAAAATCTCTTAAATTAATTGCATCTCATGCAACTATTTAAAATTTCATAAAATAATTGCCCCAATGGAGGGCTTATGTTATAATTACTTTAATTATAGCATTTCCAACTTAATCATTTGTTTGGAAGATTTTATAGCCATCCTAATTACTATTAAGGTCTCACTTTGCACATTATCCATTTAGCATGCATATATCATATAATTGCATACATTCCCATACATCTCATGCATTCATGGATAATCAGTAAATATGGTATGATCATGTACTTTCTAAGGGATTCAATTCTGAGCCACCAAGAATTGAATCAGGGCATTCCTAGGTGCATTTCATTCATTCATTTTACAAGAGTTGCTGAAGGAGTACATAATCAACACTTGATATTGAATTCTCCCACCGGTCCCACCAATGCTCTTGACCTCCTTGAACTTCTTGCAATCCAATATTACATAGTAATCCTTGCATACCAAGGCGAATTTACAAGAACTTAAATAAATGAAATTACAACCCAAAAATATTACAAACTTAATAATACATGCCCAAAATAAATTAAAATAAATTAATTAATTTACAATCCCAAAGAAACATAAAAGAAATAAATCCAATCACATTGGTCTTTTATAGTCCATGATCATCCATCATGCATATCACTATTTAACAATTAAATAAAACATACATACTTAAATTAAATTGAATATCTCATATTCAACTTAAAAATCAGATTTGAATATGATTCAAATAAATTTAAAATTCAGATTTGAATCTCATTCAAACAAATTTAAAAATTCAGATTTGAATCACATTCAAACAAGTTCAAAAATTCAGATTTGAATCACATTCAAACATTTTTTAAAAAATCAGATTTGAATCACATTCAAATATTTTTTAAAAAATCAGATCTGAATTTTATTGAATCAATTTTAAAAAATCAGATTTAAACATGATTCAAACAACTTTAAAAATTCAGATTTGAATCACATTCAAACAACTTTTAAAATTCAGATTTGAATCACATTCAAACAATTTTTAAAATTCTGATTTGAATCATAATTTAATTGTGTGATTAAAACAACTAATTAAACACTTTAATTAGTCAAAGAATAGGCCTTAGATCATACAACAATTGCAGAATTAAAAGCCAAACCTTGAACCACCCAAGGAACCATTGTTGCCGCCACCAATGGTGGCTTCACCATGTGTGACGCCACATCTCATGATCCAACCAGCAATGAATCTCTTGATCTCATGATCAAAAACACAATTAAATTATATAATCAACAATCTAAATGGCAAATATAGTGGCTCTGATACCAATTGAAGGAACGGAAGCGTGAAAAACACAAGATTATACCATTGAATTCAAAAATTTTCACCTAGGGTCACATGCACCATGCAAGATTTATTTTTATCTATTTGATTTCAATGATAAATAATATATTAAAACTCTTTTAATATGTTTTTGGATCTGTATTTGCCATTTAAGATTTTAAAAATTAATCAGATTAATTTTAGAACCCTAGATTAAATCAAGAACAATTACACTAACCTCTTGATGTGCTGCAGCGTGTTTGCACCATTGAGATTCGTCTTCAGGACACCAGATGTTGTCCCTCTAGCTTGTCCACACAAGAACACCTATGGCAGCCCTTGAACAGCTTCTAAAGCCTTTTCTATTAATTAGAAATTCAAGTTCTACCTTTTAAGAGATTAGAGATGTAAACAGGACACTAGAAACAATTTCTAGCGTTCTTAATTCAAGAGATTGATGGCTAATCTCTTTGAATTGATGAGAGATGAAGAGAAATAGCTGGAGAGGCTCAAAGTGGCGTGACAATTGAGAGGAGAGGCTGCTGGTTATGTTTTCTTTTCATAACCACACTTAAATAGCTAGGTTAACACACTAAACCCTAGCCACATGTCACCTTTTGATTAGCTCTAGGTTTAAGTGACCCAATCACATTGTGCCAAGTGTCAAACCTATATTTAATCTTGATTTTAATCATCTTACATGATTAAAAAAACATTTGGCAAGCTTATGTGTTATGCCATATGTCACCATCTCATGGTGCCACGTGTCACACTGTGAAATGACCAAAATGCCCTTGTGTCTTAATTTTGAGTTCTTAACCCAAAATAATTATTTTCTTCTTCTAATTAATTTATATCAAATATAAATTAATTAATCATCAATTAAATTCATATTTAAACACTTTAAATATAAATTTAATTTATACTACACATCCAATAATCTAGATTTGGTTTCAAGTCATGCTAGGGACTTTGCAATTTAATTGTAAACCAAATCTATTTAATTAATCAATTAAACTCTTTAATTAATTAATTAAATCATATTTAAATAGGTGATAACTTGTGTATGTGTGTGACTTACTAGGCTCATCACTAATTGGCAATGAGACATGATATCAACTCTTAATATCATCAGAACTCTTTCTTACCATAAATGATTTCTCTAAATCATTTTATGAACCTCATAGACCATGGTTAACACCTAGCATAGCATGCCATGGCCACCCAATTAGTAATAAGGTTTACCTTAAATGAACCTATAATCATATGTTACCATGCACTAGAATCTCTCTGTTACAAAATCCCAACTCAAGCTGGAGTCATGGTTTATGTCAAACTCCATTTGCTATGAATATTATGTTCTCTTTTAATTCCAGTTCTTGATTAAAAGATTTTTCTCATCGAAACTCTTTTACGAATAAATCTATCTGTCTGGCCAGAACTTGAAACATCAAGAACAATTAAATGAACATAGGATTTTAACTCTATTTACTTAGAGGAACAGATTCCATCTTGATCAACACCTACCTCCATATATAACTAGCAGAGCCAACACATGCCCATATACCCATACATAGTACAAGTATGAAAGCGATATCAAACTCAAACTACCTATATACAAGATAATCGTGCTATCTCAGGTCTAAAGATTATATGCATCGATATGATTTATGACAAAACATTAACAAGAGTAAACTCCATGTGCTTGTCATAAGTGTCACTGGTTCGGCCTACTTATCACCTATAAGTGCCTATCAAGTTTGTTATATGGCATGAGACTCACCAATCCATCTTATTTATATCTCATATAAATAACTTGGGAACAAACATGAATACAATCTTTCTGGATAAGTCATGTCCTTATTATGAAGTATCCTCAATTGTGAACCTATTTATGATACTTTGTGCTAGAAATATTGTCACTCATATTCTTAACAACTTAAGAATAATATTTCTAACAAAATATCAATGGACCTTTTCTATTACACATAAATATATTATGTAAACGGAAAAGTGGAAATGCTTTTTATTATTAAAAATATGTACAAGATACATACTAAATGATATGCTCTAGGGCATACTACTAACAATCTCCCACTAGCACTAGAGCCATTCATTACAATATCTTAGACCTATCTTCTCAAGATGTCGGTCTAACTGAGTCTGTGACATAGGCTTAGTGAATGGATCATAAGGATTTTCAGCTGATGCTATTTTCTGCATGGCTACATCGCCTCGCCCAACTATTTCTCTGATAATGTGGTAGCGCCTTTCTATGTGTTTGGATTTCTGGTGAGACCTTGGTTCCTTAGCCTGTATGACTGCTCCATTGTTGTCACAGTGTAATGGAACTGCTGACTCAATGGAAGGAACTACTGTAAGTTCTGTCACGAACTTTTTTATCCAAACAGCTTCCTTTACAAAGATCGATGCGACAATATACTCGGCCTCGATAGTGGAATCTGCGATCGTGCTCTGTTTGGAACTCTTCCAAGATCGCACCTCCATTACAAATGAACACATATCCAGAAGTAGACTTTCTATCATCGATATCTGATTGGAAATCAGAATCAGTATAACCATCCAATTGCAAGTCTCCACCTTCATAAATCAAGAATAAATCCTTAGTTCTTCTCAAGTACTTAAGGATATTCTTGACAGCTATCCAGTGTTCCAAACCTGGATTGGATTGATACCTGCTAGTCAAACTAACAGCATATGCGATATCGGGCCTAGTACACAACATTGCATACATTAAACTTCCAATAGCCGAAGCATATGGAATCCTGGCCATCTTATCTCTTTCTTCAGGTGTCTTTGGAGACATCTCTTTAGAAAGGTGGATACCATGTCTCACTGGTAACAATCCTCTCTTGGAATCAAGCATGTTAAACCTCTTTAACACCTTTTCCAAGTATAGACTTTGGGATAAACCAATTATTCTTTTCGCTCTATCTCTATAGATGCGAATCCCAAGAATATAGGTTGCCTCCCCTAAGTCTTTCATGGAGAATGTATTTGACAACCATACCTTTATAGTTGTCAACATACCTGTATCATTACCCATCAACAGTATGTCATCCACATATAAGACAAGGAAAGTGATAGCACTGTCACTAACCTTCTTATATACACATGGCTCATCCTCATTTTTGATAAAACCAAAAGATTTAATGGCCTCATCAAAACAGATGTTCCAACTCCTCGAAGCTTGTTTCAACCCATAAATGGATCGCTTTAGCTTGCATACCTTGGAACCATCATGGGATTCAAATCCCTTAGGTTGTTCCATGAAAATGTTTTCTTCAATGTATCCATTGAGAAAAGCTGTTTTGACATCCATCTGCCAAATCTCATAATCATAGTATGCAGCTATTGCTAATAAAATCTTAATTGATTTAAGCATGGCAACAGGCGAGAAAGTCTCCTCATAGTATATTATGTAAACGGAAAAGTGGAAATGCCTTTTATTATTAAAAATATGTACAAGATACATACTAAATGATATGCTCTAGGGCATACTACTAACAGCTACTTGGGAGCGCGAGGAGGATATGAGGAGGCAGCACCCACAACTGTTCAGAGATTAATACCAGGTGAAATTTCAAGACAAAATTTATTTTAGGGGGGGGGGGGAGAATTGTAACACCCCTATATTAAGTAGTCTATACATTCTACTGTTCCAGTGACCAGTGTCTATCCGGACAGTTAGAATGTCTAGAACTATGTCCATACCACATAGAAAAGTTTGGAATAAAAATTAATAGTAATTACCTAAAAGTAAAATACAAATAAGAAAAACAAAGCATAAAAAGTTAAATGAGCCAAGGCCACAGCGATGGGTGACCGTACTGGAAAGTGACTGCGATGTCAGTTAAAACCCTAATTTCGTATGAGACATTGTAACACCCCAGGCCTAAGAATTATTGTAAAGCTAGTGGAAATGAGATAACCATAGAAAAGAATTAAAAAATAGGTCAAATAATTAGATCAGGGTTCAGGAAGCAATACAGTGTTATTGGAAAATCAGATCAGACCGATAAGGGGCAATTTTATCAATTCACCCTTAGAGGTGACTTTTGGCATAATTGTCCAATAAAATGTATGAAATTAAAATTATGAAAGATAGATTCAAATTGAAGAGGTGATGGGAATAAAAGAAATTCAAATATAAAAAGGAATTATGGCATCATCCCAATGATGTAAGCATGACTAAACAAATTTATAATTTATAATTATGAAAATTAAGAGATAAATACATAAAATAAGACAAAAAATTAAGAAAAAAAAAATTGGTCTTCTCTTCCCCAAGTTGTCGTCCCTCATCTCTCTCTCCTCTCTCTCAATTGTTTTCATTTCCTCCATTGAAGCTTCCTTGAAAGCTTCTTAAACCCAAAATTACACCCTCAATCCTTTAGAAAAATTGTAGAAAACTTCAAATTAAACTTCAAGAAGAAGAATGGGAGAAAGAAAATTGAAGAAAATTGAAGGAAATTTGAGGTTGTAAAGACTCACAAAGAAGTAAGTTCTCTCTCTAATTGCTTAAACATCCATGTGTGAAAATAGGTTGAAATTAATGAATTTATGTAAAGAAAAATAAAGAAATCATGTAAGTATGGAATCCCATAAATTTCGGTCAGTTTTAGATTGGATAGGACTTGAGCGAATTTGATTGAATTAAAGATATAGGCAAGCTTAGATGAATTAGTAGATGCGATTTGAATACTTTAATTTCATGAATTATGCTAATTAGTGAAATTAGGTTCTTGGCATTAGAAATTTGGGGGAAAATTTGGGGGTTTGGTAAATTGCTACCAATTGACCTAATTGAGGTCTAAATTGGTCAATTGGTGTGATTTGGAGTGTGATTGAATGCATAGATTGGATTGAAGTGTGAAGGTGGTGCTGCCCCAATCTGGACAGTTTGACCTTGGTCCACTTAGGTGGCCATAAATTGAATTTTGCTGCTCCAATTGGTGTGAGGCCAATTGGAGATGAAAATAGGGTCATAGTGCTACAATTTTCATGCAGAAATCCTGCTCTAAAACTGACCACAAGTGGGTGAAAAATTTGGTCAAATCCGGATTATGTACTCTGCCCCTGTTCAGAATTGACCATATGAATAGTACTTGTTCAAATGTGGATTAGGTACTTTGCCCCTGTTCAGAATTGACCATATGAATAGTACTTAGTGTAGAAAGGTCCAAATGACCTGATTTTTAAATCATTAGAAAGCTATGACATAGTAGAACAACTTTCATGAAGAAAACAATCCCAAATTCTGACCATAACCAAATTAATTTTCCACCCAAATTTGAGTCACCAAATCTGCCAGAACCTAAAAATTGCCCAGAAATCTGGACTTTAGTCAATCCGGCCAGTTATGGTTAAATGGCCATAACTTGAGCTACAAAACTCCAAATTGAGTGATTCAAAAAGGAAATTAAAGCTAGGACACTAAGAAACAACTTTGATGAAGGAAAGTTGGCCAAATTTCTATAGTAAAAGGTCCAATGGAATAGTAGAAACAAGTGACCCAAAACTCAATTTTTGGAGTTTCACTTAAGGAGCTTAGAAATTCAATTGGCAATCAATGCCAACATAATTATGACCTAAAATGTGGTATATGGGAGTAATTAGAACTAACTGTCACACCCTACTCTTCTGTAAGATGTAACATGATCCCCTAGTACACCTAATGAATTACCGTACTTCGCCTACCGATAATACATTAGATATACTACATGAGATTTTAAAACAATTTTTCTGAAATTTAAATCATCAATTAAAATTTGGTGTTATAAATTTTTTTCAAATTTTCGGCAAAGTGCCAGCTGTGTTTTGAAAAAATAGTTCTTCAAACCTTAAAAGAAAAACACTCCAAATATGTTTTCTCAAATACATCTCCAATAACTTCATTTCAACTCACAATTCAAATCTCAATAATCAAATCAATTCATTTTCAAACCAATCTCATCATAAAGAACATTTCATTGATTACAAGACTCAACATTTATATCATAATAATTTACATTTAATTACATACCAAAATATTTTATAAGAGTTTTTAAACAACTGCTCAAATAATTTACATACATATTATTACATGCATACATCAAAACCTTTGTAAATGGGCATACCTGGAGCTGATCTGAATGTCTCTTCAAAGAAGCTTACTCAATTGCTCTATGCTCTTTTCACCGGCAACAGCATGCAAAGCTATCACTGAGTGGTGAACTTAGTGGTGCACAACTATAATTTAAAACATAGTACAATATACCTTAACAAAAATTATAGCAAATAATTTGGAAATCTATATACTCATCAAATTCCAAAACTCAAAATATTCATTGCCAATAATATAAATCATTTGTATAAAATGACTTTGATCCTGAAATTCAATTTATCAAATCATAACTAACCATTTAAGGTAATTCCAAAAATTTATTGGAAATAAAGATTAATTCAAATAAAATCAATTATACATAAATCCCTTTTGAAATCGAAATTCTTTATCTCAAAAACCATTCTTTATCTCAGAAACCATTCTTTATCTCAAAAACCATTCTTTATCTCAAAAACCACTCTCTATCTCAAAAATCATTCTTTATCTCAAAAGCCATTCTTTATCTCAAAAACCATTCTTTATCTCACTAACTATGCAAGACTAATCCGAAAGGGCCATCTTCGGGGTGATTCTAACTCCCTATAGTCAGGGAGGTCGAATCAGATTCTAACTCCCTATGGTCGGGGAGGCCGAATCATTGTGCACAGTACACATCACAATAATGAATCTTCAGAAAGGGCCATAACATAAAACTTAGATCTAACCTCTAATAAGATGAGAATCTAAGCTTGTGCACGTACCATGGTGATCAAAACACAACAAACTGCATTGTCTTCTCAACAAATGAGAGAGACGGGCAATAACCTAGTCAAGCATCTATAGTGAGATATAAAACAATATCACAATCCTTTGAGTGAGAATAAATCATAATACAATTCGATTCAAAGTCAATTCCAATATCCAATAATTTTTTTATGCTCATCACAATTCAAACCATAAATTTGCATTTTTCCATGCAAATTGCCCATCACAATTCAAAACATGTTCTATCACAATTTTCCAAAACATAATTTATCCAATCCACAACAATGCTTAATACTTGTGGAAATGCCATTTCACAAAGCTAAACTCATACATACTATAACAATCTCAATAATCATTGAATTAAATCCAATGCTTGTTAAACATAATGCATTAGAAAAATATGTCATTTAATCATATGAAATATTCAGAACAAAATCAGTTAAAAACTAGCCGTGCACAAACCTGATTTGAGTCGCCCTTAGGCCTTGACTCACTGTTCCTTATGCTTTTCAATATCTTTTTCAACTGAAACACACAATTTAAAGTGTTTCAGTACTCAATGAATTTGTTTCCAACCATAAAATCTAATATCTAAATTTTCTTAGTACTATTCCCTTCAATTCATTTCGTTAGTCAACTTGTAATGTTGACCCTTGATGCATTCTAAGTGAGTTAATTCCAATGTTACCAATATGTCACATTTTAGAGCCCTTTAGTGTTGGTATATGTTAACAATTTCATTTTCAAGTGTATTGCATTTTATTGCAATTTACCGAATTTCGGTATACTATTTTGACCTAGCCGGACAACATAGTTTCCTCAATTTTCGGGTTCCGATCCAAACTACAAACTTGTAGGTCTATATCTTATTGCATGCAGGGCCAAATTTCAGGTCATTCTGAGTTGTGTGGACCAAGATATGGTTAATTTACCAATGCTGGACAAAATGTACTAAAATGGTAGGCTTAGGTCATTTTTAGGTCACTTTTGGTTCGGCCAGTTTTGGTACCTGAATTTGTGCAAGCTATTTGGCTTGCTTCTGACCATTTCTAGGCTTTGGTGTCCTCATAATAATTGTAGATATATGTCTAAAGTATTCATGGTAAAAATTTCAGGTCATTTGGACCTGTTTTGAGTAAGTTATGGTCAAAACACTAACTGTTGCCTAAATGGTCAATTTTCAGGCTTTCAAGTCACTAATCCGGATTTGGTCATTTTTCAAGTCACCTTCTTGGCAGAATTTAGGTAAGCTTCCTTCATGAAAGTTGGCACATTTGTGCCTAGTTTCACCTCCAATTGGTCTCATACCAATTGGAGTCACACACTTAAGATTCTAAGCTAAAACATACACTGCCCTGCTACACATTCTTCATCACATACCAATTACATATTTTTTACTTACCAAGCTAACCCTTTCATGCCAATTCTGGTTTGTACCATACCATTAACATACTTAACAATACATTTTGGTCATTTTGGACAGCTTGTAACCATTCTCAACATACACATTATAACTCAGAATTTTCCAAAGTCCATTTACACAATTTTACCACATGAACATACCCCATTTACATATCCAATTCCAATCTATTATACACATATACATGATGCCACCATAAACAACATAATTCAATAAACCAAACCATGAAACAACACATTTCAACTACACTTTAAAAGTTGCCAAATTGCACATCTCCTTCAAATAGCTTCCAAGCTTCCAAAACCAAGTGCACTATCACACATACACTTAGTATACATTATCTAAATTATTTCTATACACATAAACACTTACATCAACATCTTAAACAACCATTTACAAGTGAAAACAAGCTAAATATACTGAATTCCCATGGCTGCTGAAATGGTGTATCACCATTAAATCATCAAACTTCAAAACTTCTTCCACAAAACAACTCACCACAACATCCACTCAAAGTTTAATGAAACAAGAATTGAAAATACACACTTACCACTTTTAAAGCTTGACCAAGACTTCACTAAATGTCTTAAAATTGCTATCTAACTCTGCCTTCTGATGTGCGGAGCAAAGTTAGTGAAGCAAGCTTTGGGTTTTAAGTTGAAAATGGTGGAGTTTAGGGAGGTTGCATGAAACGGCCATGGATGGAGAGCTTGAGAGAACCATTTAGCTATGTTGAAGATGAAGGTTGAAGATGATGGTTAGTGTTACCCTCCATTTCCACTAACATTTAAATAATCCAGTTAGTGCTCCACTTACGTTAATTAACATTTAATAACCCTAAGTTTCCTAATTTGCAATTAACACCTAAATTTCTCACTATTTACATTATGTGTCAAGTTTCTCATTTTCATGGCATTTTTAAAATTTAATACTACTTATTTTTAATGGACATTAAGGTCAAAAGGCAACTCGGGGTGTCAATTGACCACAATGCCCCTATTCGGGTTGCATTCCCGATTTTTCGGTAACACCGAGTTTTATCGTTTTCTCGATATCTCGTTTTTCTTTGTACTAATTAATTAATTTTTATTTGATATTTCTAATGAAATTTATACTTTAATAAGTCTTTAATTATGTCTCGAAACTAAATTAGAGGTTCCTCTGAGTCTGGCTCGCTATTGCTCGCCAGTAACTTCCCCGTGCTGTCACCCATCCCTGCGGTGCTAGCTCATTTAACTTAGTTTCATTTCATTGCTATTATTTTTTCTTTGTTTTTCTTGTATTTTATTTTCTTATATTTCATTGTTTTATGTCTCCTCACTAATATTTAAATGTAGTTTTAGGCATCCTAGCTGTCCGGACAACACTAGTGATCAGAACTGTAGAACGCACTATCAAACATAAGAGTGTTACAATTCTCCCCCCCTTAAAATAAATTTCATCTTGAAATTTTATCCAATAGCCGTCTTACAATATTCACACATTTATTTCCTCCTTTCTATATGATTGTATAATCTTCTTTCCTCTAAATTTGTGTAAGACTTTTAACAATCTAATATAACATTTACTTTGTTTATACAGCACTAATCTTTTCTTACTATCGTTCTGTCTAATATTTCGATTCATGTTCCCTTCTTGAATGATCATTATGGTCGTATTAGAATTACTTACCTAATCATGGGTCCTTTTACCATTCTAGTCAACAATCTTACTCACATTCGTAACATTTCTTTGTTATATCTAAACCAACTGTTCAAATTTGTACTTCCATAACTCTTTTTATCTATCAATATTCTATAGCTTACTTCCTTTTGTACTAAACTATAACCTTTCGATATTCTAACTTTTGAGTTTTAAATCCCTAAGTAGGATTTCCAAACTCATTTCCAACAATAAAATTCTGTCCTGCTATAACTATACCAATACAGATGCTATTAACAACTATTCTCATTTTGGTGTACTATCGAGTAGTACGTAGCTCTACACAATAATCTCAAGTCAGTACTGTAATCTGCAGCTTACAATATAAACATCAAGAACATTGCATAGTTACTACGATATATCCTAATAGATCAAATTTTCCTATATTTTATCCTTTTCAAATTTACTGATATTCGAGTCTTATTCTGTTTACAATATCCATTAACAATTACTAACAGTAACATCTTTGCCCTCATCTAGAGCAATTCTATTACTGCAATTTACTTTTACGTCTTCTTACCTTACATTAAGTAGGCTTGCCGTTTAGCTTTATAATTTATGGTGTGTTAGAAAATACCTTTCGCCGATAAACTCTTCCAAAACTAATTTCACTTATTTTCATAATCCTTATCTTAAAGGACTAATCACTAATGGATCAAAATTTACTCCCCTGTAAAAGAATAACAACAGAACATATAGTTCTAACACTAACATACAAATAAGTAGTGCTGGGATCAAATAATAACTCATTATTTCTTTCAAAAATTAAGAACTTACCAGTAGCTATATCCAAAGTTTCTGTTTTTTCCCCTTGGCGCATAGTGGACGCTCTAACTGATGTGCTACTATATTCGGTTGGATTCACTATGTTATGGTTGTGAGGAGTACCAACTCTATTTCTATCTCGACCTCTACTGACTGTCTGTGAACTTTTGAGAGCAGATCGAGGTACTCTAGTACAATTTCTAACAAAGTGTCCAAGCTTTCTATAATTGTAGCAGGCTCCAAAGGCCTTACGACAAATACCTCTGTGTAACTTCCAACAAACATGGCAGAAACGGGCAGAATAGGAACTTCTGGTTGTTCGACGACTAGATCTTGGTGTTCTCTGCCCTGATGATCCGCCTCTGTCATATCCCTGAGCTCGGGGTTCCTCAAATTCTTTTCTCTTCCCCAAATTACTGTTCGAGCTCTGACCCATAGGTTTTTCCCTCTTCTCTATTTCACACTGCCTTTGTGGGGGTTGGGTTTGTTCTTGAGCTTGAGTTGACAGAGTATCA
The DNA here is from genome assembly GCF_030052815.1 of Hevea brasiliensis. Lineage (NCBI taxonomy): Eukaryota > Viridiplantae > Streptophyta > Magnoliopsida > Malpighiales > Euphorbiaceae > Hevea > Hevea brasiliensis. Next base: position 72,999,851 of record NC_079495.1, on the reverse strand, counting down.
GCCATTTGTTGAAAGAAAGTGGCCATTTGCTGGGCCATTTGTGTAGTAATTTGCGCAGGTAAAACTGGTATAGTCGGGCCTTTAACACTTTGTGGAGCTGGGGCCTCAACTTGTACTTTTGCCATCACAGACTGTTCTATTGTCTCATTCTTCTCTTCCATATCTTTTCACAAGATTTTCTATTTCTGTACAACCAACACAAGGAGATTTCTCTTCATTAGTTCATATTTATGATGTAAATGTACTATATGTATCATTTGAGCAGTTGTAGTTACCGATAAAAAGATTTCAAATTCACAGTTCAAAATTTACTTTAAACCATGGCTCTGATACCACAAAACATGTCACACCCTACATCTCCGTAAGATGTAACATGATCTCATAGTACACCAAATGAATTACCGTACTTCACCTATCGATAATACGTTAGATATACTACAAGGGATTTTAAAACAATTTTGGTGAAATTTAAATCATCGATTAAAATCTGGTGTTATAAAATTTTTTCAAAAATTTGGCAAAGTGCCGACTGTATTTTGAGAAAACAGTTCTTCAAAACTGAAAAGGAAAACACTCCCAATATGTTTTCTCAAATACATCTCCAATAACTTTATTTCAACTCACAATTCAAATCTCAATAATCAAATCAATTCATTTTCAAACCAATCCCATCATAAAGAACAGTTCATTGATTACAAGACTCAACATTTATACCACAATAATTTACATTTAATTACATACCAAAATATTTTACAAGAGTTTTTAAACAACTGCCCAAATAATTTACATACATATTATTACATGCATACATCAAAACCTGTGCACATGGGTATACCTGGAGCTGATCTGAATGTCTCTTCAAAGAAGCTTACTCAATTGCTCTATGCTCTTTTCACCTACGACAGCATACAAAGCTATCGCTGAGTGGTGAACTCAATGGTGCACAACTATAATTTAAAACATAGTACAATATACCTTAACAAAAATTATAGCAAATAATTTGGAAATCTGGATACTCATCAAATTCCAAAACTCAAAATATTCATTGCCAATAATATAAATCATTTGTATAAAATCACTTTGATCACGAAATTCAATTTATCAAATCATAACTAACCATTTAAGGTAATTCCAATAATTTATTGGAAATAAAGATTAATTCCAATAAAATCAAGTATACATAAATCCCATTTGAAATCGAAATTCTTTATCTCAAAAACCATTCTTTATCTCAAAAGCCATTCTTTATCTCAAAAACCATTCTTTATCTCAAAAGCCATTCTTTATCTCAAAAGCCATCCTTTATCTCACTAACTATGCAAGACTAATCCGAAAGGCCGTCTTCAAGGTGATTCTAACTCCCTATGGTCAGGGAGGTCGAATCGGATTCTAACTCCCTATGGTCGGGGAGGTCAAATCATCGTGCATAGTACACATCACAATAATGAATATTTTCAAAGGGCCATAACATAAAACTTAGATCTAACCTCTAATAAGAGGAGAATCTAAGCCTGTGCACGTACCATGGTAATCAAAACATAACTAACTCCATTGTCTTCTCAACAAATGAGAGAGACAGGTAATAACCTAATCAAGCATCTATAGTGAGATATAAAACAATATCACAATCTTTTTAGTAAGCATAAATCACAATACAATTCGATTCAAAGTCAATTCCAATATCTAATAATTTTTTTATGCTCATCACAATTCAAATCATAAATTTGCATTTTTCCATGCAAATTGCCCATCACAATTCAAAACATGTTCTATCACAATTTTCCAAAACATAATTTATTCAATCCACAATAATACTTAATACTTGTGGAAATACCATTTCACAAAGCTAAATTCATACATACTATAACAATTTCAATAATCATTGAATTAAATCCAATGCTTGTTAAACATAATACATAAGAAAAATATGTCATTTAATCGTATGAAATATTCAGAACAAAATGAGTTAAAAACTAATTGTGCACAAACCTGATTTGAGTCGCCCCTAGGCCTTGACTCACTGTTCCTTATGTTTCCCAATATCCTTTTCAACTGAAACACACAATTTAAAGTGTTTCAGTACTCAATGAATTTGTTTCCAACCATAAAATCCAATATCTAAATTTTCTTGGTACTATTCCCTTCAATTCATTTCATTAGTCAACTTATAATGTTGACCCTTGATGCACTCTAAGTGAGTTAATTCTAATTTTACCAATATGTCATATTTTAGAGCCCTTTAGTGTTGGTATATGTTTCCAATTTCATTTCCAAGTGTATTACATTTTATTACAATTTATCAGATTTCAGTGTATTATTTTGACCTAGCCGGATGACCTAGTTCCCTCTGTTTTTAGGTTTCGGACCAAACTACAAACTTGTAGGTCTATGTCTTATTTCACGCGGGGCAAAATTTCAGGTCATTCTGAGTTGTGTAGACCAAGATATGGTCAATTTACTAATGCTGGACAGAATGCACTAAAATGGTAGGCTTAGGTCATTTTTAGGTCACTTTTGGCTCGGCCAGTTTTGGTACCTGAATTTGTGCAAGCTATTTGGCTTGGTTCTGACCATTTCTGGGCTTTCGTGTCTTCATAATAATTGTAGATATATGTCTAAACTATTCATGGTAAAAATTTCAGGTCATTTGGACCTGTTTGGAGTAAGTTATGGTCAAAAAACTAACTGCTGCCCAAATGGTCAATTTTCAAGCTTTCAAGTCACTAATCCGGATTTGGTCATTTTTCAAGTCACCTTCTAGGCAGAATTTAGGTAAGCTTCCTTCATTAAAGTTGGCACATTTTGTACCTAGTTTCACCTCTAATTGGTCTCATACCAATTGGAGTCACACACTTAAGGTTCTAAGCTAAAACATATACTGCCCTGCTACACATTCTTCATCACATACCAATTACACATTCTATACTTACCAAGCTAACCCTTTCATGCCAATTCTGGTTTGTACCATACCATTAACATACTTAACAACACATTTTGGTCATTTTGGACAGCTTGTAACCATTCTCAACAGACACATTATCACTCAGAATTTTCCAAAGTCCATTTACACAATTTAACCACAGGAACATACCCCATTTACATATCCAATTCCAATCTATTATACACATATACATGTTGCCACCGTAAATAACATAAATCAATAAACCAAACCATGAAACAACACATTTCAACTACACTTTAAAAGTTTCCAAATTACACATCTCCTTCAAATAGCTTCCAAGCTTCCAAAACCAAGTGCACTATCACACATACACTTAGTATACATTATCTAAATTATTTCTATACACATAAACACTTACATCAACATCTTAAACAACCATTTACAAGTGAAAACAAGCTAAATATACTGAATTCCCATGGCTGCCGAAATGGTGTATCACCATTAAATCATCAAACTTCAAAACTTCTTCCACAAAATAACTCACCACAACATCCACTCAAAGTTTAATGAAACAAGAATTGAAAATACACACTTACCACTTTTAAAGCTTGACCAAAGCTTCACTAAACGTCTTAAAATTGCTATCTAACTCTTCCTTGTGATGTGGGGAGCAAAGTTAGTGAAGCAAGCTTTGGGTTTTAAGTTGAAAATGGTGGAGTTTAAGGAGGTTGCATGAAATGGCCATGGATGGAGAGCTTGAGAGAACCATTTGGCTATGTTGAAGATGAAGGTTGAAGATGATGGTTAGTGCTGCCCTCCATGTCCACTAACATTTAAATAATCCACTTAGTGCTCCACTTACCTTAATTAACATTTAAATAACCCTAAGTTTCCTAATTTGCAATTAACACCCAAATTTCTCATTATTTACATTATGTGTCAAGTTTCTCATTTTCATGGCATTTTTAAAATTTAATACTACTTATTTTTAATGGACATTAAGGTCAAAAGGCAACTCGGGGTGTCAATTGACCACAATGCCCCTATTCGGGTTGCATTCCTGATTTTTTGGTAACACCGAGTTTTATCGTTTTCTCGATATCTCGTTTTTCTTTGTACTAATTAATTAATTTTTCTTTGATATTTCTAATGAAATTTATACTTTAATAAGTCTTCAATTATGTCTCGAAACTAAATTCTAAGGGTTCCCTGCAGTTCTGGGGCCGGCTATTGCCTGCGCCGTAACTTCCCCGTGCGGTCACCCATCGCTGAGATGCTAGCTCGTTTAACTTACTTTCATTTCATTGCTATTATTTTTCTTTTTGTTTTTTCTGTATTTTCTTTTCTTTTATTTCATTATTTTATGTCATACCCTACCCCTCTGTAGGGCATAACATGGTCCCGCAGTATACCTAATGAATTACTAACTTCGTCTACTAATAACCCATTAAATACACTACAAGGGATTTTAAAACGTTTCTTACTTCGTTTCTTACTTCTTTTCACAGTGGTGAGCACTATTTACAGGTGTTAAAAAATTTTTTGAACTGAAGTGAAACAGCTAACACATTTGAATTATTAGTCATTTCTGTAAAAATTTTGGCGAAGTGCCATTTGTATTTTGAATAAAGTTCTTCAAAAACCTGTAAAAAGCACTTCAAATATATTTCTCAATCTCAAACTCCAACACTTAATCAACACAATATGTTTCTCAACTCAAATCCACAATAATTTTTCAATATTTCCAAAGGCTGAGATAAAAGAAATATAGTACAAATTTTACAAGTCAAAATAATTCACAATTTATTTTTACAACTTCAATGTACAATTTTAAGTTACAACTGCTCAAAACCAAGAACGCTATATATATATACAATGAACATACATTACAATACAAAATGCAAAATACGGTATACTCAATATACCCGATGATCTCTCAGTGTTGCCCTAGCAGGCTAGTCTGCTGCCCTGTCAGTCTGTCTACCTGTGACAGCAATGAAAAGCTATTACTGAGACAATGTCTCAGTGGTGCACAACATTAATCAAATACAACTTTAAATCACAAATCATAAGTCATATAAATAGTGGATACTTAAAACCATAGTTAAATTCAAAGACAATGAATGTCATAAAGAATTTTAAACTCCATTTCACAATATCACAATAAATCTCAACAAATCAAAACATGGTTAAATTCAAAAGACAGTGAATGTCAATAAGAATTTAAACTCTAATTCACAATCTCACAGTACATATCAATAAATCACATACAGCTTAATCATGTTCCAAAGTTCAATTCGTCCCAAAAGCCGATGGCTAATGAGGAATTCAATTCGTCCCAAAAGCCGATGGCTAATGAGGAATAACATAGCTAGCTAGCAAAAATATGAGTACTCATTCTATTCGTCCTCAACAGGCACACACCTCAACACTTCAGCCAGAGAGGGAATTCAATTCATCCCACCAGACAAGCTAGCGAGGAATTCAATCAATATAAATGATAGCTGTGGCTTCAAACCATTTACAATGCTTTTCAATCAATAAGTATCCATCAAATATCATTCAAACAATTTTTCACAGTTTCAAACCATTTACAATGCTTTTCAAGCAATAAGTATCCATTCAAACACATTTCCACAATTTAAAACAATAATATACAAATAGTCATAATTTATTTCAATTGAAAAATTCAAAAGAAATAACTGTTGTGCACAAACCTCTGATAATTGTCTCTTGGCTCTGACTCAGTGTTTCCTTCCCCTTTCCTGAGTCTTTGTTAACTGAGAAACACAATTTGAAGTGTTTCAGTACTCATTTAAACTGTCTCTAAGGATAAAGCTCAATAATTAATTTATTGAATTATATTATTTTCTTAGTCAACCTAAGATATCGACCCTCAATGCAGTCTAGGTGAATTAGGTTTTAATGTCACCAATATATCACATTTGTAGCCTTTTTGTATTGGTACATGTTACCAAATTCATTTCCATATATATTGCGTTTTATTGCAATTTATCAAATTTCAGTATACTAATTTGACCTAGCCGGATGACTTAGTTCCCTCAGTTTTCGGGTTTCGGTTAAGACTACAAACTTGTATATCTATGTCTTATTGCATGCGGGGCAAAATTTCAGGTCATTCTGAGTTATGTATACCAAGTTATGGTCATTTTACTATTGCTGGTCAGAATGTACCAAAATTGGTCACTTTAGATCATTTTAGGTTCGGCTAGTTTTTGGACTCGAACTTGTGCAAGCTATTTGACTTGCTTATGGTCATTTATGCGCTTTGGTGTCTTCATAAGACTTGTAGATATATCTAAGCTATTCATGGTAAAAATTTCAGGTCAATTGGACCTATTTTGAGTGAGTTATGGCCAAAACACTAACTACTGCCCAAATGGTCAATTTTCAGGCCTTAAATGCACTAATCCGGATTTGGTCATTTTTCAAGTTACCTTCCAAGTAGAATTTTGGTAAGCTTCCTTCATGAAAGTTGGAACTTTTTGTGCCTTGTTTCACCTTGAATTGGTCTCATACCAATTGGAGCCACACACTTAAGGTTCTAAGCCAAAACACACACTGCCCTATTGCACATTGTCCATCATTCATCAAAGGATACATTTAACACTTACCAAATTACACATTCATGCCATTCCTATTTTGTACCATAACCTAAACACATTTTACAACACATTTTTTGTCATTTTGGCAGCTTGTAATCACACTCAATATGCACCTTATAGTACAGAATTTACCAAGTCCAAATTACACACAATTTAATTACATAACCTAGCTCATTTATATGTCCAAGCTCAAACCCTCATATACATACACAAGCTGCCATAAAAAGTACCACAATTCAGTAATAATATTCCATAAACCAAACCATGAAATAACATTTTTTGGTCCACACTTCAAGCTGTCGATTCATACATCTCTCTCAATTAACTTCCAAGCTTCCAAAATCAAGTGTGCATTCACAATATACTTAGTATACATCACCCAATTTATTCCTACACATATAAATACTTCATCAACACTTTAATCTACCATTTACATACAAGAATAATAAACTGCCCCTAAGGAGTTTCCATGGCTGCCAAAAATATACATCTCCCTTAAAACATCAAACTCCAAAAATCTTTCCACAATCCATCTACCCATAACATTCACACAAACTTTAGTGAAGCAAGCATCAAAAATACCTACTTACCACTTTGGAAACTCTTCAAAACTTCACCAAAACTTGATTTTCTTGCTGCCTATCTACTGCCCAAGGTGTATGGACAACTTTTAATGAAGGAAAGTGCAAGGAAAGAAGCTTGGATCATGCTTGCATGAAGCTTCAAGGTGGACGGCAATGGAGGTTCTTCTTGGGAGCATTTTGGCTGGTTCTTTGAGAGGTGAGGAAGATGATAATCTGCTGTCCAAATGAAGAGGTAGTGGTCCACTTAGGTGAGTTAGTGGAGCACTATGTGAATTATAATGTTAATTTAATCTTAAATTCCCAATTTCTCACATTAAGCTCCCAATTTTTGCTATTTAAACTATGTACCACCAATTTAATTTTTCATGACATTTTCCAAGTGTAATATCATGTATTTTTAATGGACATTTAGGTCAAAAGACAACTTGGGGTGTCAAATGACAACAATACCCCTGTTCGGATTGCATTTCCGCTTTTCGGTAACACCGAGTTTTATCCGTTTTTTGATTTCTCACTTTTCTTTGTACTAATTAATTAATCTTTCTTTGATATTTCTAATGATATTTATACTTCAATAGACATTTATTTAAGTCCTAAAAATATTTTTCAGGGTTCCCCGCGGTCCAGGGCTAGTCAACGGTCCACACCGCAACTTCCCGGTGCGGTCACCCATCGCTAGGGTTCTCGGCTCGTTTAACTTGGTTATATTTCATTGCTATTATTTTTCCTTTATTTTTCTTGTATTTTCTTTTCTTGTATTTCATTATTTTATGTCTCCTCACTCATATCTAAATGTAGTTATAGGCATCCTAGCTGTCCGGATAACACTAGTCACAGGAGCAGTAGAACGCACTACCGAACATAGGGGTGTTACATTTTATGTCTCCTCACTAACATTTAAATGTAGTTATAGGCATCCTAGCTGTTCGGACAACACTGGTCACCGAAACAATAGAACGCACTACCGAACATAGGGATGTTACACTAACACACCTATTAAAGATGACAAAGTCAACATTTTGACTTGAATAATGAAATGAATAGTTATCACCACCATAACAAAAAATGCAAAGGAATTAAAATATTATAAATTGCATGGGGTAGATTAAGTCTATAAAATTTAGTTGTTGGATTATTTATTAGTTAGAAATAAATCTAATAAGTATTGAAACACTTTAAATTGTGTGTTTTAGTAGAAAAGAGACACTAGGAAAGATAATAAAAAAGTGAGTCAAGGCAGAGAGGCGACTCACTAAAGGTTTGTGCACAATAACTTTTCACTTTCGATTTGCTATTAGAAAATTTATTTGAATACATTTTGAAACAATTTATGCTAAATAATGCCTTGAAAAATGTTGTGTTGCCTACCTTGTAAATGAAAATTTGAAATGAAAATTAATTAATGTTTTGTATGAAATGTTGAATAATATGATTTTAAAATTATTTTTTATTCACACTTGGCATGGCAATACCACTATGTGCCTCCTCCGTTTATGGAGTTAAGTTTGTTTATTTTCCTCCCTCTCTAGCTTGCTAGTTTGAGGTTGAGTTCAGATGAGTACTCATATAGCTAGCTAGCCACCTCCCTCATTGATTTCGATTAGTGGAGTTGAGATTGCTTTATCGTGGTGTACAACACGGCATTATTTAGAAATTTTGTTTAAAGACCTAAGTTGTGTTATTAATTAGCAACACTGTAAATTGTAAATTATTTGATAAAATAGTATTATAAGTGTTAAGTTCAGTTTTGTGAAAAATGCTTGTGAAAGGTTTTAAAATTGTTGTTTATTGATGAATGATTGTTTTTGTAACACCCTCACTTTAGCTAGTCCGTACATTAGACTGTTCCGGTGACCAATGTCTGTCTAGATAGCTAGAATATCTAGAAAAATATTTAGACTAGAGTGAGGAGTCATAAATAACTCAAATAATAATAAGAAAAATTTAGGAAAAAATTTAGAAATAAATACAACAAAGTTAAATTAGCCGATGCCCTAGCAATGGGTAACCTAGTGGGAAGTTGCTGTCTTCGCAGCTAGGAGCCCTAAACCTGGGAGAAAATTCATAAAATAATTTTTTAGATTCTAGAAAAGATTCATTGAGGTTTTGATAGCCTTAGAATGAAAAGAAAATGCTTAGGAAAATTTTTAGATTGGTACAGACAATTTTGGCTCAATAAGCTAAACGAAGGGCATTTTGGTCATTTCGTCCTCAGAGATGATTTTTGGCCAACTTTTTCAGTTAAATAAATAATTTACATGACATAAAATTTGAATAAATATTGCTAAAACTTGAATTGAAAATGGATAATAAAGAAAAGAAAAGAAAAAGAAAGAAAATTAGAAATATGACATCACATGATGTCACTAGTGAGCTCTCCAACAATCACCATTTAATAACATAATTAAAAGTCATTAAAAATGGGGAAAATGGGTTAAAAACAAAACAATTTTCTGGTCTCTTCTCTCCCAAAATTGGCAGCCCTCTTCTTCTCTCTCTTAACCTCCATTAAAGCTCCCTTGTGAGCTTGATTTCACCCACTATTTTACCATAAAACCCTATTATCCCTTCACAAAAATTGATCCTTACCATTAGCACAATATTTGGGTAGTAATTTGAAGTGGAAAAAGTGAAGTTATACCTTGGAAAAATTTTGCACTCAAGAGGTTAGTGCCATATCTCTCTCTCCCTCTTATTGTTTCATGCTAAGACATCAAATTCAACTAAGAATTTTGCAAAAAGAAAGCAAAATATGCATGCTATAGCTACACTAAATTTTTGTAGCCCTAAGGTATTATAGGGTTCACATGATTCAAGAGAATTATAATTGTGTATTGATGTCATTGAACATGGTTTTGATGATTAGAATACTTGAATGTTTGTTGTTTGAGCAAATTGAAATTTTGGAGTTAGGGTTTGGGGAAAACCTAGGGTTTTCTTATGTGTTGGTGAATGGAAGTTCTAATGGTCAATTAGTGACCATTTGGCTATGTATGATGAGGAAATGAAGTGAATAATGGGTTTGGAATTGAGGTTAGGTGTGCTGCCTTGAGTGACCTGTAAAGCTGCATGTGAGTCTAGTAAGTTTGGGCAGTTATAACTTGAGTTATTTAGATTCAATTGGTATAAGGTCAATTGGACATGAAATTAGACACATAATGGCACAACTTTGATGAAGGAACCCTATCCAGAAAACTAACTTAGGATGCCCTAAAAAATGACCAAATCTGGGTAACACACATTCTGCCTAGGTAAAATGACTAAATGAACAGTGTTAATTCATTTGGTCATAACTCACTGTAGAAATTTCCAATTAACCTGAAGTTTATATCAATGGAAAGCTTAGACAATTTAGAACAACTTTTATGAATAACACAAACTTAAATTTTGAACCTAACCAATTGAAATTTCTAGCCTAATTTAGGATACTAAATTTGGCAATACCAAATTCTATCAAGAATTTCTGGACAAGACCAATCCGGCCAGTTATGGTATTTAGGCCATAACTTAAGCTAAAAAACTCCAAATGAAGTGGTTCAAAAAGGGAATTAAAGAAGACACATAAAGAAAACACTTTCATGAAGAAAGTTTTATCAAAATTCTATTGTAACAATGACTAATGGAACAATAAACTTAAGGCATGAAACTTGAAAATTTTGAATAACATAAAATAAGCTTTGAAATGGTATTGGCAATCAATACCAACAAATCTAGAACCCAAAATGTGGTATAATTATGTATCTATAATTTATATACATATTATGTATGAAAAATTTAACAAATTGAGTGAATAGTAATATGTGAATAGTAACCCCAAAAACATAAGGAATAATAAAAAAAATTAAAGAAGCCATTATGATTGATAATGTATAATATGATTAGTGAATTGTGATTATTGAATTTGAGTGACCCTAAAACATAGAAGAATGTTTTAAGTACAATGGTGCATGAGAACCATTGATGAGAATTGTGATAATATGAATTATCAAATGAATGTATAAATTATGGAATTTGTCATGAAATAATGAAGTCATAAAACATAATATATTAACATTTAATGGTACTATGTGCCCATGTATTGCCTAGACATGTGTGTCATATTGGATAGATTGGCATGCCAATAGGGTATTATTTTAACAGTACTGCAAAAGGCTTTATTCCTATATTCATGGCTTTATGCCCGCACTTATGGCTTTATGCCCGCACTTATGTCTTTTTATGCCCGATTATGTGTTATCATGGATTTTTAGCCATACTGACTGCATACGTGGTTGACGTTCCGCGTCTCATGGTATGACGGCCTAAGGCACCGTGGTGTCCAGTGCCAACAATCCGTTATCCAGTTTAGTCAGCCTGTCATAGGTTACTTGGGCAGTGTAAATTATTGAAATTATTTAAGCATATTAAAAAACATTAGAAAGTATTAAATAAAATGTGAAAAAAGTGATTAGCAATAGAAACATAACAAAAATACAATTTACAGAATCGTAGAGAGACCTAAAATACAATACTCCTAGAATGAAATGTACATTGAATATTATTACTGTAAGGCTATAAACTCAGTACTTCCAAAGAGGAACGAATTAGCATATAAGATAGTTAATACTAGAAATATCATTTTAAATCAAATTAATACTTGAATATTTAGAATGCTTGATTCTTTCTTTATTTGTATACATTATTTCTTGTTCTATTATTACACCACTAAGCAGAAATGCTTAGTGCAATGGATTTGTTTCCTTCGCGCAGGTACTGAAGGTAAAACCCAGTGGATATTAGACTGAGATTTTGAAGTCCAGATCTGCAGAAGTGTCAGAAGGGTTCAAGGTTGTCACCTTCTTAGTAATGCATGTAGATAGGGCCCATATAAGTCATTTTATGTATTTTGTATATTATAAATATTTTGTATGTTGTAATGTAAACTAAAAATTGTAAACTAAGAATTTATAAGTAATATTTATGTGATGTAAGTTAATAAATTGATTAGTTCATATGCAATTAATTTGTATATCATGTAAATTGTAAATTTATTCAATTTGTTTGCAAATTATGTAAATTAATGGAAATATGAGAATTTTGATATGTGAATGGAGTATGAAGGAAAGTGGATGGAAATGAATATGAGAATTGAAATACATGGATGATATTGAAATATGAGATGATTATGAGAATTTATTTTGAAAATATTGTTGAATTTCAAACAGGTGAATAATGAAATACGCCAAATGGTAATAGAAACAGGGGAAACTCCGCTGGTTTCTCTATAGAAAGATAATTGATATTAAAATATAACAAGATCAAATTATTAAAGGAACAAAGTAAGATAAGATAGGGTACTCCGACACCGAGTGTGACATGTCTTGCTCGGCTACACTGTAGTCGGTGAGGGGTGTTACATTTATTAGTATCAGAGTACGGTTTAGGCGTTCCTAGGCATCGATAGATAGAATAAGATTGTGTGCATAACACGCATTGCATTCATATAAGTCGAGGTGACACTAATGCAGATCTGTTTTCTCTGTTAAGGTGAAGAAATAAGGAAGTAGCAGCTCCTCGACTATTTACACTGGGAAAATTTCGAGGACGAAATTTTTGTTAGAGGGGAAGAATTGTAACACCCTCACTTTAGATAGTTCGTACATTCGACTGTTTTGGTGACTAATGTCTATCCGGACAGTTAGAATGTCTGGAAAAATATTTAAACTAGAGTGAGGAGTCATAAATAACTCAAATAATAATAAGAAAAATTTAGGAAAAATTTTAGAAATAAACACAACCAAGTTAAATGAGCCGGTGCCCTAGAGATGGGTAACCCAGTGGGAAGTTGCGGACTTCGTAGCTAGGAGCCCTAAACCCGGAAAAAATTCATAAAATAATGTTTAGGACTCTAGAGAAGAGCCATTGAGGTTTCGATGGCATTAGAATGCCAAGAAAATGCTTAGGAAAATTTTTAGATCGGTACAGAAAATTTTGGCTCAATAAGCCAAATGGAGGGCATTTTGGTCATTTCGTCCTCAGAGATGATTTTTGGCCAACTTGTCCAGTTAAATAAATAATTTACATGACATAAAATGTGAATAAATATTGCTAAAACTTGAATTGAAAATGGGTAGTAAAGAAAAGAAAAGAAAATGAAAGAAAATTGGAAATATGACATCACATGATGTCATTAGTGAGCTCTCCAACAATCACCATTTAATAACACAATTAAAAATCATTAAAAAGGAGAAAAATGGGTTAAAAATAAAACAATTTTCTGGTCTCTTCTCTCCCAAAATCGGCAGCCCTCTCCTTCTCTCTCTCAACCTCCATTAAAGCTCCCATATGAGCTTGACTTCACCACCATTTCACCATAAAACCTGATCATCCCTTCACAAAAAATGATCCTTACTATTAGCACAATATTTGGACAGCAATTTGAAGAGGAAAAAGTGAAGTAATACCTTAGAAAAATTCTTCACTCAAGATGTTAGTGCCATATCTCTCTCTCCCTCTTATTGTTTCATGCTAAGACATCAAATTCAACTAAGAATTTTGGAAAAAGAAAGCAAAATATGCATGTTATAGCTACACTAAATTTTTGTAGCCCTAAGGTACTATAGGGTTTACATGATTCAAGTGAATTATAATTGTGTATTGATGTCATTGAACATGGTTTTGATGATTAGAATACTTGAATGTTTATTGTTTGAGCAAATTGAAATTTTGGAGTTAGGGTTTGGGGATAACCTAGGGTTTGCTTATGTGTTGCTGAATGGAAGTTCTAATGGACAATTACTAACCATTTGGCTGTGTATGATGAGGAAATGAAGTGAATTATGGCTTTGGAATTGAGGTTGGGTGTGCTGCCTTGAGTGACCTGCAGGGCTGCATGAGTCCAGCAAGTTTGGGCAGTTATAACTTGAGTTATGTAGGTTCAATTAGTGTAAGGCCAAATGGGACATGACATTAGATACATAATGGCACAACTTTGATGAAGGAACCCTATCCAAAAAACGAACTTAGGATGCCCTAAAAATTGACCAAATCTGGGTAACACACATTCTGCCTTGGCAAAATGACTAAATGAATAGTGTTCATTCATTTGGTCATAACTCACTATAGAAATGTCCAATTGGCCTAAAATTTATATCAATGGAAAACTTAGACAATTTAGAACAACTTTTATGCAGAACACAAACTTAAATTTTGAACTTAAACAATTGAAATTTCTAGCCCAATTTAGGACACTAAATCTTGTAGAACCAAATTCTGTCCAAAATTTCTGGACAAGACCAATCCAGCCAGTTATGGTATTTAGGCCATAACTTGAGCTAGAAATCTCCAAATGGAGTGATTCAAAAAGGGAATTAAACAAGACACATAAAGAAAAAACATTTATGAAGAAAGTTTTGTCAAAATTCTACTGTAACAATGACTAATGAAACAGTAAACTTAAGGCATGAAATCTGAAAATTTTGAATAACATAAAATAAGCTTTGAAATGGTATTGGTAATCAACACCAACAAATCTAGAACCCAAAATGTGGTATAATTATGTATCTATAATTTGTATACATACTATGTTTGAAAAAGTTAAGAAATTGAGTGAATAGTAACCCCAAAAACATAAGGAATAATAAAAGAAATTAAAGATGTCATTATGATTGATAATATATAATATGATTAGTGAATTGTGATTTTTGAATTTGAGTGTAACACCTTCACTATAGCAATTTAGTACATTCTACTTTTCCGGTGACCGATGTAACACCCCTATGTTCGGTAGTGCGTTCTACTATTCCGGTGGCCAATGTTGTCCGGACAGCTAGGATGCCTAGAACTACACTTCGATATGAGTGAGGAGACATAAAATAATGAAATACAAGAAAATAGAATATATGAAAAACAAAGGAAAAATAATAGCAAAGAAATGTAACCAAGTTAAGCGAGCCGAGAACCCTAGTGATGGGTGACCGCACCGGGAAGTCACGGCGTGAACCGTTGACTAGCCCTGGACTGCGGGAAACCCTAGAAAATATTTTAAGGACTTAAATATACCCCTATGGAAGTATAAATATCATTAGAAATATCAATGAAAAATTAATTAATTAGTACAAAGAAAAGTGAGAAATCGAAAAACGGACAAAACCTGGTGTTACCGAAAAATCGGGAATGCAACCCGAACAGGGGCATTGTGGTCATTTGACACCCCGAGTTGTCTTTTGACCTAAATTTCCATAAAAAATAAATAATATTACACTTGGAAAATATAATGAAAAATTAATTTAGTGGTACCTAATATAAATAACAAAAATGGAGGGTAAATGGGGTAATTAGCACTTAAACATATAATATGATTAAAAATGCATGAGTGGAGCACTATGGGAATTAAAGTATTCATTAAGTGGGCAGATTACTTCCACTAAGCTCATCTTCAACCTTCATTCCTCACTATTGCCGAAATGAAGAAGTTCCAAGGTTCTCTCATGGCCACCCAAGTGCATGGTTCCTTACACCCATTTTCAAGCTAGATTTTGGTTACTTGTCTTCATTAATTTTGATCCTCACACCATGGGCAGTAGATAGGTAGCAAGAAAGGGAAGTTTAGTGAGGTTTTGAAGAATTTCCAAAGTGGTAAGTTTGTGTTTTTTATTATTGTTTAATTAAAGTTTGTAAGGATGTTATGGGTGTTTGATTTATGGAGAGATTTTTGAAGTTTGATGTTGAATGGGGAAGTGTACTTTTGGCAGCCATGGAAACACTTTAAAGACAGTTTATTTTTGCTTGTAAATGGTGAATTAAATGATTGATTAAATGTATATTGTGTAGGAAATTGTTTGGGTGATGTATACTTAGTATATGTAAATGTGAAATGAAATTTAAAGCTTGGAAATTAATGGAATGTAAATGTACCATTGTGGCAGTTTGTTAGCTCTTGAAGAATGCTAGAATTCATGCTTGGTTTATGGAATAATGATGTTAATTTGTGATAGGGGTTATGGCAGTTTGAGTGCATGTATGATGGTGTGAAGTTGGACATGTAAATGAGCATGAATTAGTGATTGAATTGTTGTAAATTGAGTTGGACAAATTTTGCACTTGTTGGTGCACATTGTGAAGGAACGGAAGCGTGAAAAACACAAGATTATACCATTGAATTCAAAAATTTTCACCTAGGGTCACAAGCACCATGCAAGATTTATTTTTATCTATTTGATTTCAATGATAAACAACATATTAAAACTCTTTTAATATGTTTTTGGATCTGTATTTGCCATTTAAGATTTTAAAATTAATCAGATTAATTTTAGAACCCTAGATTAAATCAAGAACGATTACACTAACCTCTTGATGTCTCGCGTGTCTGTATGCGCTTTGAGATTCGTCTTCAGGACACCAGATGTTGTCCCTCTAGCTTGTCCACACCAAGAACACCTATGGCAGCCCTTGAATAGCTTCTAAAGCATTTTCTATTAATTAGAAATTCAAGTTCTGCCTTTTAAGAGATTAAAGATGTAAACAGGACACTAGAAACAATTTCTAGTGTTCTTAATTCAAGAGATTGATGGCTAATCTCTTTGAATTGATGAGAGATGAAGAGAAATAGCTGGAGAGGCTCAAAGTGGCGTGACAATTGAGAGGAGAGGCTGCTGGTTATGTTTTCTTTTCATAACCACACTTAAATAGCTAGGTTAACACATTAAACCCTAGCCACATGTCACCTTTTGATTAGCTCTAGGTTTAAGTGACCCAATCACATTGTGCCAAGTGTCAAACCTATATTTAATCTTGATTTTAATCATCTTACATGATTAAAAAAACATTTGGCAATCTTATGTGTTATGCCATGTGTCACCATCTCATGGTGCCACGTGTCACACTGTGAAATGACCAAAATGCCCCTGTGTCTTAATTTTGAGTTCTTAACCCAAAATAATTATTTTCTTCTTCTAATTAATTTATATCAAATATAAATTAATTAATTAATCTCTATTAATTAATTTCTCATCAATTAAATTCATATTTAAACACTTTAAATATAAATTTAATTTATACTACACATCCAATAATCTAGATTTGGTTTCAAGTCATGCTAGGGACTTTGCAATTTAATTGCAAACCAAATCTATTTAATTAATCAATTAAACTCTTTAATTAATTAATTAAATCATATTTAAATAGGTGATAACTTGTGTATGTGTGTGACTTACTAGGCTCATCACTAATTGGCAATGAGACATGATATCAACTCTTAATATCATCAGAACTCTTTCTTACCATAAATGATTTCTCTAAATCATTTTATGAACCTCATAGACCATGGTTAACACCTAGCATAGCATGCCATGGCCACCCAATTAGTAATAAGGTTTACCTTAAATGAACCTATAATCATATGTTACCATGCACTAGAATCTCTCTGTTACAAAATCCCAACTCAAGTGAGTCATGGTTTATGTCAAACTCCATTTGCTATGAATATTATGTTCTCTTTTAATTCCAGTTCTTGATTAAAAGATTTTTCTCATCGAAACTCTTTTACGAATAAATCTATCTGTCTGGCCAGAACTTGAAACATCCAGAACAATTAAATGAACATAGGATTTTATCTCTATTTACTTAGAGGAACAGATTCCATCTTGATCAACACCTACCTCCATATATAACTAGTAGGAGCCAACACATGCCCATATACCCATACACAATACAAGTATGAAAGCAGTATCAAACTCAAACTACCTATATACAAGATAACTGTGCTATCTCAGGTCTAAAGATTATATGCAATCGATATGATTTATGACAAAACATTGACAAGAGTAAACTCCATGTGCTTGTCATAAGTGTCACTGGTTCGGCCTACTTATCATTTATAAGTGCCCATCAAGTTTGTTATATGGCATGAGACTCACCATTCCATCTTATTTATATCTCATATAAATAACTTGGGAACAAACAAGAATACAATCTTTCTGGATAAGTCATGTCCTTATTATGAAGTATCCTCGATTGTGAACCTATTTATGATACTTTGTGCTAGAAATATTGTCACTCATATTCTTAACAACTTAAGAATAATATTTCTAACAAAATATCAATGGACCTTTTCTATTACACATAAATATATTATGTAAACGGAAAAGTGGAAATGCCTTTTATTATTAAAAATATATACAAGATACATACTAAATGATATGCTCTAGGGCATACTACTAACAATCTCCCACTAGCACTAGAGCCATTCATTACAATATCTTAGACCTATCTTCTCAAGATGTCGGTCTAACTGAGTCTGTGACATAGGCTTAGTGAATGGATCAGCTGGATTTTCAGCTGATGCTATTTTCTGCATGGCTACATCGCCTTGCCCAACTATTTCTCTGATAATGTAGTAGTGCCTTTCTATGTGTTTGGATTTTGGTGAGACCTTAGTTCCTTAGCCTGTAATGACTGCTCCATTGTTGTCACAGTGTAATGGAACTGCTGACTCAATGGAAGGAACTAGTGTAAGTTCTGTTATGAACTTCTTTATCCAAACAGCTTCCTTTGCAAAGACATCGATGCGACAATATACTCGACCTCGATGAGTGGAATCTGCGATGCGTGCTCGCTTTGGAACTCTTCCAACTGACTGCACCTCCATTACAAATGAACACATATCCAGAGGTAGACTTTCTATCATGGATATCTGATTGGAAATCAGAATCAGTATAACCATCCAATTGCAAGTCTCCACCTCCATAAATCAAGAATAAATCCTTAGTTCTTCTCAAGTACTTAAAGATATTCTTGACAGCTATCCAGTGTTCCAAACTTGGATTGGATTGATACCTGCTAGTCAAACTAACAGCATATGCGATATCTGGCCTAGTACACAACATTGCATACATTAAACTTCCAATAGCCGAAGCATATGGAATCCTGGCCATCTTATCTCTTTCTTCAGGTGTCTTTGGAGACATCTCTTTAGAAAGGTGGATACCATGTCTCACTGGTAACAATCCTCTCTTGGAATCAAGCATGTTAAACCTCTTTAACACCTTTTCCAAATATAGACTTTGGGATAAACCAATTATTCTTTTCGCTCTATCTCTATAGATGTGAATCCCAAGAATATAGGTTGCCTCCCCTAAGTCTTTCATGGAGAATGTATTTGACAACCATACCTTTATAGTCGTCAACATACCTGTATCATTACCCATCAACGATGTCATCCACATATAAGACAAGGAAAGTGATAGCACTCACACTAACCTTCTTATATACACATGGCTCATCCTCATTTTTGATAAAACCAAAAGATTTAATGGCTTCATCAAAACGGATGTTCCAACTCCTCGAAGCTTGTTTCAACCCATAAATGGATCGCTTTAGCTTGCATACCTTGGAACCATCTTGGGATTCAAATCCCTTAGGTTGTTCCATGAAAATGTTTCTTCAATGTATCCATTGAGAAAAGCTGTTTTGACATCCATCTGCCAAATCTAATAATCATAGTATGCAGCTATTGCTAATAAAATCCTAATTGATTTAAGCATGGCAACAGGCGAGAAAGTCTCCTCGTAGTCTATTCCTTGCCTTTGGCGAAACCCTTTCGCTACTAGCCTTGCCTTATAGGTCTCTACCTTTCCATCAGAACCAATTTTCTTCTTGAAAACCCATTTGTTCCCTATAGGTACAATACCTTCAGGTGGGTCAACAAGATCCCAAACTTGATTCTTATACATGGAATCAATCTCGGTTTTCATAGCATCAATCCATTTTGAAGAGTCTATATCTGATATAGCTTCTTCATAGGTAAGTGGATCATCTCCATGATCTACTTCTTCATGAGTAGATAACTCTTGTTCTTCTTCATGAAGAAAACCATATCTCACTGGTGGGTGAGATACCCTGGTTGTTCTACGAGGAACAGCTGTAGATGTTTCATCAATGGGTATAGGTTGACTAGATGGATCTATATCCATCGATCATTGGTTGGTCAGAATTCTCCAATTCTAACTCTATTTGCCTTCCTTTGCCTCCTTCTTGAACAAACTGTTGTTCAAGAAATATGGCATCTCTACTTATCACAACCTTTTGTGAAGTAGGCAAATAAAAATAATATCCAAAACTATCTTTTGGATATCCAACAAATCGACCTCTTTCTGATCTGGTCTCCAATTTATCAGTGTTCAGCTTTTTGATATAAGCTGGACAACCCCAAATCTTAACATGCTTAAGACTTGGTTTTCTTCCATGCCATATCTCATAAAGGTGTGGAAGAAACTGATTTTGATGGAATCCTATTCAGAATATATAAAGCTGATTCTAATGCAAATCCCCAAAAGAAGATTGGCATATCAGTATAGCTCATCATACTACGTACCATATCCAATAGGGTACGATTTCTCCTTTCAGATACACCATTCAGCTGTGGCGTTCCTGGAGGAGTCAGCTGAGAAACAATGCCATGCTCTCTCAAGTATTCATCAAATTCAGTACTCAAATATTCACCTCCACGATCTGATCGAAGAACTTTAATATTCTTTCCTGTTTGATTTTCTACTTCAGATTTAAATTCTTTGAACTTTTCAAAAGATTCATGTTTGTATTTCATCAAATACAAATACCCAAACCTTGATTTATCATCAGTAAAGGTAATAAAATAATGAAAACCCCTCTAGCCATTTCTTTAAATGGACCACATACATCACTATGTATTAGCTCTAAAATATTTTCAGCTCTTAGCCCTTGTCCAACAAAGGGTGATCTAGTCATTTTGCCTTGAAGGCAAGATTCACAAGTTGGAGTAGGCTCAGAGCCCAATGAGGATAGAATCCCCATTTTCTCTAATTTTGCAATCCTATCTTCTGCAACATGACATAACCTTAAGTGCCAAATATATTTTGAACTTGAGTTGGTTTTCACCATGGCATTGCATTCATTTAGATTGCTATACTCGCCGATGGAAACACTTTCATCGGCAATGGAAACACTTTCCTGTTGGCAGTGGAAACACTTTCCTTTGCCTCCATCAGCTTTAGTCTTCCTTTTCTGTTTAGCTATTTTCTTGGAAGGACCAGGAATCTGAGGTTTCTTTTTCTTATTGCCCTTCTTCTTGTTGGACTTTCCAGCAGAAGAAGATGTAACCAAAGCTACCTCTTTTCCTTTATTGCTTGGCATATTCTTTTGGGCAATAACCAGCATGTTGAGTAATTCAGCTAAGGTGCATTCCTGTTTAGTCATATGGAAATTTGTCACAAAATTCCCAAAAGACTCAGGAAGGGACTGAAGGATCAAATCCGTTTGTAGTTGGAAATCCATGTTGAAGTCAAGATGTTCCAACTGCTCAATCAGCCGAATCATCTTGTGGACATGATCCCCAACATTCTGTCCCTCAGACATCCTCATACGGAATAACTGTTTAGATATCTCATACCTAGCATTCCTCCTCTGCTCACCCATACAATTCTTGTAGGTGAAGGAGGATCTCACTAGCACTCTGCATGTTCTCATGTTGCTTCTGTAACTCATTACTCATAGAAGCAAGCATGTAACACTTAGCTCTCATATCATGCTCCTTCCACTTGTCCAAAGTTTCATGTTCCTCTTGTGTGGCCTCTGGAGGTAAGGGACCAGGAACATTTGAATCTAGAACATATCCTATATGTTCAAGGTTCAGGACAAGTTACAAATTTCTTAGCCAATCACATGATTAGGTCTGTCAACCTGTTGTGATCAAGTATGCTTGCAAGGATATTGGATGGTGGTGGTTGTTTTGTGCTCATTATTATCAGAAAATTAATTGTAGAAAATAACCAGATTAATTAGTAAATGTATCATGTAATTAACCAAAATGATTATGGTCTTTTAATCAAATTGGTCCTCCCACTAACTTAGCGAATCCTACACTTCCAAAGTAGAAAACGGAAATCCTAGTTGGATGGATTTCTAGTGGGTGATTGAATTCTTATAATTCTATTGATCATCCTCAGGTACATCCATTATTGGAATTACAATAAACTATAAGTGAGCAACTCCTTGCCCATCACATCTCATGTGAGGTTCAACTTTTACTAGCCCCTAATGCTCAAAATCTCGTACATCCAATATTGACTTATCTAGAAATAGTAAAGTTGATCCCATTGAGCCATAATTATGCAAATAATTTTAATGTCCTCAGGTACATCCAATATTGGCCACCAAACCATTTACATATTTACAACATCTCATGCTTAACAATTATTCTTAAGAAAATCTCTTAAATTAATTGCATCTCATGCAACTATTTAAAATTTCTTAAAATAATTGCCCCAATGGAGGGCTTATGTTATAATTACTTTAATTATAGCATTTCCAACTTAATCATTTGTTTGGAAGATTTTATAGCCATCCTAATTACTATTAAGGTCTCACTTTGCACATTATCCATTTAGCATGCATATATCATATAATTGCATACATTCCCATACATCTCATGCATTCATGGATAAGCAGTAATAATGGTATGATCATGGACTTTCTAAGGGATTCAATTCGAGCCACCAAGAATTGAATCAGGCATTCCTAGGTGCATTTCATTCATTCATTTTACAAGAGTTGCTGAAGGAGTACATAATCAACACTTGATATTGAATTCCTCCCACTGGTCCCACCAATGCTCTTGACCTCCTTGAACTTCTTGCAATCCAATATTACATAGTAATCCTTGGCATACCAAGGCGAATTTACAAGAACTTAAATAAATGAAATTACAACCCAAAAATATTACAAACTTAATAATACATGCCCAAAATAAATTAAAATAAATTAATTAATTTACAATCCCAAAGAAACATAAAAGAAATAAATCCAATCACATTGGTCTTTTATAGTCCATGATCATCCATCATGCATATCACTATTTAACAATTAAATAAAACATACATTCTTAAATTAAATTGAATATCTCATATTCAACTTAAAATTCCAGATTTGAATATGATTCAAATAAATTTAAAAATTCAGATTTGAATCTCATTCAAACAAATTTAAAAATTCAGATTTAAATCACATTCAAACAACTTCAAAAATTCAGATTTGAATCACATTCAAACATTTTTTAAAAAATCAGATTTGAATCACATTCAAATATTTTTTAAAAAATCAGATCTGAATTTTATTGAATCAATTTTAAAAAATCAGATTTAAATATGATTCAAACAACTTTAAAAATTCAGATTTGAATCTCATTCAAACAACTTTTAAAATTCAGATTTGAATCACATTCAAACATTTTTTAAAATTCTGATTTGAATCATAATTTAATTGTGTGATTAAAACAACTAATTAAACACTTTAACTAGTCAAAGAATAGGCCTTAGATCATACAACAATTGCAGAATTAAAAGCCAAACCTTGAATCACCCTTGGAACCATTGTTGCCGCCACCAATGGTGGCTTCACCATGTGTGACGCCACATCTCATGATCCAACCAGCAATGAATCTCTTGATCTCATGATCAAACACACAATTAAATTATATAATCAACAATCTAAATGGCAAATATAGTGGCTCTGATACCAATTGAAGGAACGGAAGCGTGAAAAACACAAGATTATACCATTGAATTCAAAAATTTTCACCTAGGGTCACAAGCACCATGCAAGATTTATTTTTATCTATTTGATTTCAATGATAAACAACATATTAAAACTCTTTTAATATGTTTTTGGATCTGTATTTGCCATTTAAGATTTTAAAATTAATCAGATTAATTTTAGAACCCTAGATTAAATCAAGAACGATTACACTAACCACTTGATGTGTCGCAATATGTCTGCGCTTTGAGATTCGTCTTGAGGACACGGATGTTGTCCCTCTAGCTTGTCCACACCAAGAACACCTATGGCAGCCCTTGAATAGCTTCTAAAGCATTTTCTATTAATTAGAAATTCAAGTTCTGCCTTTTAAGAGATTAAAGATGTAAACAGGACACTAGAAACAATTTCTAGTGTTCTTAATTCAAGAGATTGATGGCTAATCTCTTTGAATTGATGAGAGATGAAGAGAAATAGCTGGAGAGGCTCAAAGTGGCGTGACAATTGAGAGGAGAGGCTGCTGGTTATGTTTCCTTTTCATAACCACACTTAAATAGCTAGGTTAACACATTAAACCCTAGCCACATGTCACCTTTTGATTAGCTCTAGGTTTAAGTGACCCAATCACATTGTGCCAAGTGTCAAACCTATATTTAATCTTGATTTTAATCATCTTACATGATTAAAAAAACATTTGGCAATCTTATGTGTTATGCCATGTGTCACCATCTCATGGTGCCACGTGTCACACTGTGAAATGACCAAAATGCCCCTGTGTCTTAATTTTGAGTTCTTAACCCAAAATAATTATTTTCTTCTTCTAATTAATTTATATCAAATATAAATTAATTAATTAATCTCTATTAATTAATTTCTCATCAATTAAATTCATATTTAAACACTTTAAATATAAATTTAATTTATACTACACATCCAATAATCTAGATTTGGTTTCAAGTCATGCTAGGGACTTTGCAATTTAATTGCAAACCAAATCTATTTAATTAATCAATTAAACTCTTTAATTAATTAATTAAATCATATTTAAATAGGTGATAACTTGTGTATGTGTGTGACTTACTAGTATCATCACTAATTGTCAATGAGTCATGTTATCAACTCTTAATATCTTCAGAACTCTTTCTTACCATAAATGATTTCTCTAAATCATTTTATGAACCTCATAGACCATGGTTAACACCTAGCATAGCATGCCATGGCCACCCAATTAGTAATAAGGTTTACCTTAAATGAACCTATAATCATATGTTACCATGCACTAGAATCTCTCTGTTACAAAATCCCAACTCAAAATTTGAGTCATGGTTTATGTCAAACTCCCTTTGCTATGAATATTATGTTCTCTTTTAATTCCAGTTCTTGATTAAAAGATTTTTCTCATCAGAAACTCTTTTCTGAATAAATCTATCTGTCCTGGCCAGGAACTTGAAACATCAAGAACAATTAAATGAACATAGGATTTTATCTCTATTTACTTAGAGGAACAGATTCCATCTTGATCAACACCTACCTCCATATATAACTAGTAGGAGCCAACACATGCCCATATACCCATACAGTACAAGTATGAAAGCAGATCAAACTCAAACTACCTATATACAAGATAAGCGTGCTATCTCAGGTCTAAAGATTATATGCCTCGATATGATTTATGACAAAACATTGACAAGAGTAAACTCCATGTGCTTGTCATAAGTGTCACTGGTTCGGCCTACTTATCATTTATAAGTGCCCATCAAGTTTGTTATATGGCATGAGACTCACCATTCCATCTTATTTATATCTCATATAAATAACTTGGGAACAAACAAGAATACAATCTTTCTGGATAAGTCATGTCCTTATTATGAAGTATCCTCGATTGTGAACCTATTTATGATACTTTGTGCTAGAAATATTGTCACTCATATTCTTAACAACTTAAGAATAATATTTCTAACAAAATATCAATGGACCTTTTCTATTACACATAAATATATTATGTAAACGGAAAAGTGGAAATGCCTTTTATTATTAAAAATATATACAAGATACATACTAAATGATATGCTCTAGGGCATACTACTAACACATTGAATGTAATTGTAAGCTGCCAAAATGACCTATAATATATTTTGAATTATGTTTAGGTTATGGTATAACCAGAATGGGCTTGAATGTTGAGTTTGGTAAGTGTTAGGAGTGATCCTTGATGTGTATGAAAGAATTCCAATAAGGCAGTTTGAGTTTTAGGCCTAGAACTTTGAGTGTGTGGCTCCAATTGGTATGAGACCAATTGGAGGTGAAACTAGGCACAAAATGTGCCAACTTTCATGAAGAAAGCTTGCCAAAATTCTGCTTGCAAGGTAGCTTGAAAAATGACCAAATCTGGATTAAGTGCAATTAAGGCCTGAAAATTGACCATTTGGGCAGCAGTTAGTGTTTAGCCATAACTCACTCAAAACAGGTCCAATTGACCTGAAATTTCAACCATGAATAGTTAAGACCCATATCTACAAGTCTTATGAAGACACCAAAGCCCAGAAATGACCATAAGCAAGTCAAATAGCTTACACAAGTTCGGGTCCAAAAACTGGCCGAACCTAAAATGACCTAAAGTGACCAATTTTGATGCATTTTGACCAGCAATAGTAAAATGACCATAACTTGGTCTACATAACTTAGAATGACCTAAAATTTTTCCCCGCATGCAATAAGACATAGATCTACAAGTTTGTAGTTTTGGCCGAAACCCAAAAACCGAGGGAACTAGGTCGTCCAGCTTGATCAAACTAGTATCCCAGAATCGAGCAAATTGCAAGAAAATGCAAGATATATGGAAATGAATTTGGTAACATGTACCAACCCTAAAAGACTATCGAATGTGACATATTAGTAACATTAAAATGTAATTTACCTAGAATGCATCGAGGGTCGACATATTAGGTTGACTAAGCAAATAATAGAATTCAGTGAATTAATTATCAAGCATTATCGTTAGAGACAGTTTAAATAAGTACTGAAACACTTCAAATTGTATTTCTCAGTTAGCAAAGACTCAGGGAAAGGGAAGGAAACACTGAGTCAAGGCCAGGAGACAGTTATCAGAGGTTGTGCACAATAATTATTTCTTTTGAATTTTTCAATTGAAATAAATTATGATTATTTGTATGTTATTGTTTTAAAGTGTGTTTGTGCACAATAGTTATTTCTTTTGAATTTTTCAATTGAAATAAATTATGATTATTTGTATGTTATTGTTTTAAATTGTGTTTGTGCACAACAAGTATTTCTTTGAATTTTTCAATTGAAATAAATTACGATTATTTATATGTTATTGTTTTAAATTGTGTTTGTGCACAATAATTATTTCTTTTAAATTTTTCAATTGAAATAAATTATGATTATTTGTATGTTATTGTTTTAAATGGTGTTTGTGCACAATAGCTATTTCTTCTAAATTTTTCAATTGAAATAAATTGTGATTATTTGTATGATATTGTTTTAAATTGTGTTTGTGCACAATAAGTATTTCTTTTAAAATTTTCAATTGAAATAAATTACGATTATTTATATGTTATTGTTTTAAATTGTGTTGTGCACAATAATTTTGATATTCACTGCTTTTACTAATAAATTTATTTGGAGAAATGAGTTATGAATAATTTTTGATTGCTTTGGTTTTGGGAATATTATTTGGAAATTACTGTGTTGCCAACTTTGCAAATAGAAATTTGAGATAAAATGTGATTTGTGGTTCGTATAAAATATTATGATTTGAAATTGTTTTGATTCACACTTGGCATGACACTATTACTATGTTCCTCCTCCATTTATGGGGTGAGTGTGATATATTCCTCCCTCTTTGACTTGTCAGTCTAAGGTGAGTGTGGATGAGTACTCATTATTCAGCTAGCTTCCTCCCTCATTGATTTCGATTATTGGGGTGAGTGTTTCTTGTCGTGGTGTACAACACGGCATGTGTGGAAAAATTGTGTCATGGCCTAAATTTTGATATTGATCGGCAACACTGTCTTATTCAATTGATTGGAAAAACTGTATTATTCAATTATTTGATCAAATTGTGTTATTGATTGGAAAAACTGTATTATTCAGTTACTTGATCAAATTGTGTTATTGATGGGCAAAACTATGTTATTCAGTTATTTGATCAAATTGTGTTATTTATTGGCAAAACTGTGTTACTCAGTTATTTGATCAAATTTGTATTATATGAACTTTGTAAATTTTGTGAACTATTTGATTTGTGAATTGTCAATAAAAGATTTATATATCGCATTTCAAATTGTTATTGTGCACCACTGAGTAAATTTTACTCAGCGATAGCTTTTCATTACTGTCGCAGATAGACAGACTGACAGGGCAGCAGACTAGGCTGCTAGTACTACACTGAAAGATCATCGGGTATATTGAGTATACCATAGTTTGCATTTTGTATTGTAATGTGTGTTCACTGTATGTATATTTTGTTCTTGGTTTGAGCAGTTGTAAATTAAAATTGTACATTGAAGTTGTAAAGTAAATTATGAGTTATTTTAGCTTTTAAAATTTGTACTGTATCTCTTTAATCTCAGTCTTTGAAAAATTATTGTGGAATTGAGTTGAGGAAAATATTGTGTTATTTAACTGATGGGTTGGGATTGAGAAATATATTAAAGTGCTTTTTACAGGTTTTCTGAATAACTGTTTTATCCAAAATACAGATGGCACTTTGCCAAAATTTTTACAGAAAGTCTAAATAATTCAAATGTGTTAGCTATTTCACTTCAGTTCAAAAAGTTTTTAACACCTGTAAATAGTGCTCACCACTGTAAAAAAAGAAGTAAGAAAAGTTTTAAAATTCCTTGTAGTGTATTTAATGGGTTATCAGTAGACGAAGTTGGTAATTCATTAGGTATACTATGGGATCATGTTATGCCTTACAGAGGGGTAGGGTGTGACAACCGATGTCAGTCCGGACAGCTAGAACGTCTGGAAAAATATTTAAACTAAAGTGAGGAGCCATAATTCACTCAAATATTAATAAGAAAAATTTAGGAAAAATTTTAGAAATTAAATACAACTAAGTTAAATGAGTCGATGCCCTAGTGATAGGTAACCTAGTGGAAAGTTGCGATTTTCGCAGCTAGAAGCCCTAAACACAGGGAAAAATTCATGACATAATTTTTTGGACTCCAGAGAAGAGTCATTGAGGTTTCTATGGCATTAGAATGCCAAGAAAATGCTTAGAAAATTTTTTAAATCGGTACAGACGATTTTGGCTCAATAAGCCAAACAGAGGGCATTTTGGTCATTTCATCTTTAGATATGATTTTTGACCAACTTGTCCATTTAAGTAAATAATTATTATGATCTAAAATATGAATAAATATTGCTAAAAATTTAATTGAAAATGAATAGAAAGAAAAGAAAAAAAAAATGAAGAAAAATGAGACTTTTGACATCATATGATGTCATTTAAAATCCTCCCACCCAATCACATTGTGACACATGGTAATAACTCATTTAAAATGACTAAATGGGCAGAAAATGAAAGAAAACAAATCAATTTCTTCCATCTCCCTCAACTGGCTGAATCAGCTCCAAGGTATTCCACCATTGCCATCCCCAACCAAGCTTCCTTTCCCACCATTTTACACCATAAAATCCCTTGCTCCTTTCATTAAAAATTTTCCTTATACCTAGAGCAAGTCTTAGGCAGCAAAAAGAAGGAGGAAAAGAGAAGTTCTCAAGCTTTGGAAATTAGCTAAATCAAGGTTAGTGCCCAATTTATTCTCTCTCTCACTCAATTCATGTTTAAGGACATGATATAAGTTGAAATTGTAAGTTTAATGCATAAATTGAACTTTGAGAACTTAGAGACTTGAAAAAAATTAGGGTTTGCATGTGTAATGACATATGAACATTGTAATGGTCAATTAGTGACCATTTGACTATATGTAAGGAGGAATTGAAGTGATTTAGGACAATGGAATTAAGGTTAGGCATGCTGCCCTTGGTGACCTGCAGGACTGGGTGTGAGTCCAGCAGCTTTGGGAAGCTATAACTGGAGTTGTGTAGGTTCAATTGGTGCAAGGTCAATTGGACATGAAACTAGACACATAATGGCACAACTTTGATGAAGAAACCCTGCCAAGAAAACCAAACCAAGTTGACCTAAAAACTACCCTAATCCGGGTGACCAATATGCAATCCCTGGAAAATGACCAAATGAACAGTGTTCATTCATTTAGTCATAACTCAGTGTAGAAAGGTGCAATTGACCTGAATTTTTACCAGTAGAAATCTGAGACATAGCTCTACAACTTTCATGAGGAAAACAAACCCAAATTTTGATCATAACATGTCCAAAAACTGACCTGTATTTAGTGTATAAAAAATTGCAGAATTGATTCTGCCAAGAAATTCTGGAAAAATTATAATCTGGCCAATTATGGTCTTTATGCCATAACTTGAGCTACAAAACTCCGAATGGAGTGATTCAGAAAAAGAAATGTAACTAGACACAATAAGGAACAACTTTGATAAAGAACATTTAGCCAAATTCTCACTGTAGAATGGCCTAACGGAACAGTAAACTCTAGCACCCAAAATTGAAATTTCTGATTTATTCACCATTGGTTAGAAGTATGGATTGGAAACTAATGCCAACACTTTCGGGAACCAAAATATGATAAATTTATGTGATTAGGACTTATGTAGCTATTATGCATTGGAAAGTCAATAATTTGACCTAAATAGTAAAAAGAATAGTAACCTTACATGTAAAGCATTAAAATTCAATCAATAACTTGGTAAGGTGCCCTAGTACACCTAGTAAGATTGGTTTGGATAGGTTGGCATGCCAATAGGGTTCAGTTAGCAGTACTTTACATGGGATTATGCCATTTTGTAATTTTATCTCTTTTAGCCATTCTGAAATTATGGTGATACTTGGCCTTGTGCCTAATAATTATTACAGTTTATTAGCTATTCTGTTGCACACCGGGAGATACATATGTGACAGATGGTGTGATGGCCCGAGGTACTTGGTACCCAATGCCAGTTTACCCGTTTATCCAGTCGAGTCATCCAGTATAGGTTACTTGGGCAACTTAAAATGAAAGTTGATAAATTTAATGAAATAATGGATATAACAAGTACCAAATAAATAAGACTACAATAATTTCCAAAAATTTGTCTGCATGAGACATCAATATACACACTACATATTTATTTTGTAACACCCCTATGTTCGGTAGTGCGTTTTATTGTTCCGGTGACCAGTGCCTGTTTGGACAGCTAGGATGCCTAGAACTACATTTAAATGTTAGTAAGGAGACATAAAATAATGAAATACAAGAAAGGAAAATACAAGAAAAACAAAGGAAAAATAATAGCAATGAAATGTAACCAAGTTAAACGAGCCGAGAACTGTAGCAATGGGTGACCACACCAGAAAGTTACGGCGTGGACCATTGACTAGTCCTGGACTGCGGGGAACCCTAAAAAATATTTTTAAGACTTAAATAAATATCTATTGAAGTATAAATGACATTAGAAATGTCAAAGAAAAATTAAATAATTAGTACAAAGAAAAATGAGAAATCGAGAAACTGACAAAAATCGGTGTTACTGAAAAATCAGGAATACAATTCGAATAGGGGCATTGTGGTCATTTGAAACTTATAGTTGACTTTTGAATTCAATTTCCATTAAAAATAAGTGGTATTATACTTTGAAAATGTCATAAAAAATAAGAAATGAGTACATAATATAAATAGTGGAAGAATTGTGGCATAAGTGCAAATTAGGAACTTTAATTAATTAATTCATTAAACTATCTTAGTGCTCCACTAACTAAGTATTAAGGAGCCTATATAAAGTTATTAGGATAGAAAATAAACTCATCTTCAACCTCCTCTCAAACTAACCGAACCACTCCACCATTGAAACTCCATAGCCAAAGCTTGAACAAACCTCCATGCACCTTAATTCAAGCCGTGTTTCTTCAAACTCTCTTCACTAAAGTTGGTCTACACACCATGGGCAGCATATAGACAGCAAAAAAGAGAGGAAATTCCATGGATTTGTGAAGCTCAAGTTGAGGTTAGTGTATCTTCCCATTTTCCTTCACTAATCCTTCTGTTGAGCTTTGGGTAAGTTGAATTGCTAAGAAAGGAAAGGATTGAGTATTGGTGAACCTTAGTTTTAGCAGCCATGAAAATGCATAGTTAGTAACTTATTCTTATATTTAATGGATAAGAATTAAGGTTGATTAACTCAAATGAAAGTTGTGATAAGTTAATATCCAAATATGCGCATGTTAGTGCTTGAATTAAGAGTTTGAAATGGGACCTTGATGCTTTGGCAAACTGCCATGTTTGGTAGCCTATAATATCATGAATTTGTGTGTGTGAATATGAAGTCTATTAATGAAATATGATGGTGTTGAATTGTGGGCATTTTGTATAATTGCCATGGAAGTGTATATGTAAAATAAGTGTTGATGTACATTGAATTTGGGTGGATGTAAATGTTGATTTTTAATGGTGTATTGTATGCATTGAGCACTTGAGTGTTTTGCCCAAAATGCTTGCTGGAATTGTGTACAATATATATAGAAGTGCCATGATTAAATGTTGAAGTATTGGGAGGAGGAGGATTGTCAAAATTGAAACTATGATGTTCAAATGCAGGTTGTGTATGTTGGCAGCACCTAAATTAGGTCATAAGTGCAAAACTGTGAACCCAATTGATATGAGGGCAATGGGGGGTTAAACTAGACACCAAATAGGCCAACATTCATGTAGAAATGGTGCCAAAATTCTGCCTAGAAACTGACCTTAAAAATGACCAAATCCGAAATGGCAACCTTGCAAACCCAGATTTTTGACCATATAAATAGTAGTCATTGGGATGACCATAACTCACTCAAAACAGGTCCAATTGACCTAAAATTTTTACCATGAATAGATTAGACATAGAGCTACAACTCTTATGAAGATACCAAAACCCAGAAATGACCATAAGTAAGTCAAATAGCTTGCATAAATTCGGGTACTAAAACTGCCAGAACTAAAAGTGACCTAAAATTGACTAAATTTTGCACTAAAGGTGCAATCTGTCCAGCTTTAGTAAATTGACCATATCTTGGTCTATACAACTCAGAATGACCTGAAATTTTGACCCGAGTGCAATAACACATAGAGCTACAATTTTGCTTTTTTGACCAGAAGCTAAAAACTAAGAGAAATAGGACTTTAAGCTAGACCAATCTAGTACACAAAAATTGAGAACTTGACATTTACATACAATGATACTTGAAATAATTTGGCAATGAATGCCAACTTGTAAAAATGGTAAATTTCACTATATTGATTGCATATTGAAATGCAAAATGTGACATATTGGTAACATTAAACCTAATTCACCTATAGTGCATCAAGGGTCAACATTATAGGTTGACTAAGGAAAAACAATAGAATTAAATAAATTAATTATGGAACCTTATGATTATAAACAATTTAACTGAGTATTGAAACACTTTAAATTGTGTGTTTCAATTGAAAAGAATATTGAATAGCATAAGGAACATTGATTCAAGGGCAAGAGGAGACTCATCCGAGGTCTGTGCACAATACTTTTTATATTCACTGCTTCTACCAGAAAATTTATTTGAAGAAATGAGTTATGAATTATTTTTTATTGTTTTGGCTTTGGGAATTTTATTTGGAAATTATTGTGTTGCCTACTTTGCAAATGGAAATTTTGAGTTAAAATGTGATTTGTGGTTTTTATGAAATATTTAAATATTGTGATTTGGAATTGTTTTGATTCACACTTGGCATTGCAATATTACTATGTTCCTCCTCCATTTATGGGGTGAGTATGACTATATTCCTCCCTCTTTGACTTGTCAATCTGAGGTGAGTATGGATGAGTTCTCATTATCTAGCTAGCTACCTCCCTCATTGATTTCGATTAGTGGGGTGAGTAGGTCTTATCGTGGTGTACAACACGGCATGTTCAGAAAAGTTTGTGTCATGACCTAAGTTGTGTTATTGATTGGCAACACTATGTTATTAAATTGTTTGATTAAATTTGTGTTATATGAGCTTTGAAAATTGTGACATGAAATTATGAATCATTTGAATTGTGAATTGTCAATAAAAGTTTTATATACCGTATTTTAAATTTTTATTGTGCACCACTGAGTAAATTTTACTCAGCAATAGCTTTTTCATTGTTGTCACAGGTAGATAGATAGACAGAGTAGCATAGTAGGCTGCTTGTGCTACATTTTAAGATTTCACTGGGTATATTGAGTATACCATATTTTTGTAATTCTTGTTGTAATGTATGTGCACTGTATGTAGATATTGTATTTGGTCTTGAGCAGTTGTAAACTAAAGTTATAAATTATTTTGGCTTGTAAAAATATTGTAATATATTTTTTTATCTTGGCTTTTGGAACTATTGAAAATTTATATTTAACTGAGTTTGACCAATGTTGAGGAGATTTATTGTGTTGAACTATTATTGGAGTTTGGGATTGAAGAATTATATTGGAAGTGCTTTTTACAAGTTTTTGAAGAACTGTTTCATTTAAAATACAGACGGCACTCTGCCGAAAGTTTTACAAAAATTACTGATACTAAGATTTGTTATTTAGTTTCATTTCAGTTAAAAACAATTTTAACACCTGTCAAAAGTTCTCACCACTGTAAAAAGAAATAAGAAAAGGTTTAAAATCCCTTGTAGTGTATTTAATGAGTTATCAGTAGGCGAAGTTTGCTAATTCATTAGGTATACTACAGGATCATGTTATGCCTTACGAAGGGGTAAGGTGTGACATATTTTCTTTTAGTTCTTTTTATTTTATTATTAGTACCACTAAGCATTATTGCTTAGCGCGTCACTTTTTGTCATGCGTAGGTTCTGGAGATACATACAGAGTGCCCAGCAGACCACTGACTGGGTGAGGTCACAGATCTGCATAGAGTTAGAGTCACCTCGCATCTGCAGTGCATCAGTGGTAGGACCTTTAGATCCCTTTTGAAATTTTGTTTTTGCATTTTATAATGGGTAGTAGTTTATGATTTATAAATTATGAACTCATGTAAATAGTAAATTTATGTTGTAACACCCTAAACCTCCGAGTTATTAATAGTACCATTTTTGGTCCGTGACTAATACTATTCAAAGACACCTTGAGGACCAAAAATAAATAGAAAATTAATTGAGATAGACATAATAAAAATTATAGTGAACAAAAAAGCTAAGGACTCATCGGGTATTATAAAAAGAAGGATTATGACCCGATGAGGGGCATTTTGGTCAATTCACCTCAAGAGTTGACTTTTGACCAAAATGTCAATTAAATTAAATGAAATTAATGAATTGAATTATGCAGTAAAAATTAAAGAAAAATTCAAGTAAAAATACGTAAGGAAAAATTTATGATATCAAAAGCCCATAGGTCTTTCATTTTAATTTTTATCACTCAGTGGTGCACAACTAATAACTTTAAAACTTAAGGTAAAACACAATTTGTCAAAGCATAATAAATCATATTTTTCTTAAGCATGAAAAGAAACTTACCCCTTATTGATTTCTTTCCAACTTCACTTTTCTTCCAATTCTTGTTCTCCTTGCTTTTAATCTCTCAATCAAAGATCTCTTTGATGTTTTCTTTTAGTGGGCTATGGAATTTATGAAGAAAATTTAAGGGAATTAAAACTTGGGAGGGGAAATCAATTAGGGAAAGAAGTGGAAGAAGAAGAGAAAAAGAGAGAGAGAGGAAGAGAGAGGAGAGCGTAGTGGCATCTTATTAAAAAAAAAAAGAAATGAAGAAGATATTTGTCTTCTTATATATATATATATATATATATATATTTATCCCCAAAATTAGCTTATTAAAATTATAAATTTTAATTGTGTCATAAGGATAATTAAACTTAAATTTTTATTCCTTTTTTATTTACATTTACACTTAATTTTTCCTTTTAATTAAATAATTAAATTTAACTATCAAACGCCCATAAATCTTTCATTTTAATTTTGTTATAATGGAAATGAAAGTTTAAATTTTCATTTCATAAATTTTCCCTTAAATATTTTTACTTGAATTTTTCTTCAATTTTTACCCCATAATTCAATTCATTAATTTAATTCAATTTAATTGACATTTTGGCTAAAAGTCAACTTTTGAGGTGAATTGACCAAAATGCCCCTCATCAGGTCATAATCCTTCTTTTTATAATACCCGATGAGTCCTTAGCTTTTTTGTTCACTAGAATTTTTATTATGTCTATCTCAATTAATTTTCTATTTATTTTTGGTCCTCAAGGTATCTTTGAATAGTATTAGTCACGGACTAAAAATGGTACTATTCATAACTCGGAGGTTCAGGGTGTTACATATGTAATCATATGTTGATGTACATATTTTGTAAAATTTCGTTAATTAATATAGTTTGAGAATATCTTCATGAAATTAAATTTGATTTTGATCTATATGAAATTGTGGATTTATGTTGAAAACTTGAGATGGTTATGATTGTTGAAAATTGTTGAGACCATGTTGATGGTTATTTGAGTTTGAGAATATGGATGAATGTTTTGGATGTGTTTTTCACAAGTTTCGAAGAATTATTTTCTCCATTTTTAGCCTGTACTCTGCCGGATTTTCTATAAAATTTTCAGAACCTCAAATAAATTTATAATTTCAATAAATGACTTAAATGAATTAAATTTCACAGTTGCACTTCATAACCATGAAGAAATAAATTAAAGAATGATAAAAATAATTGAAATAAAATATGGTGTTCCGATACACTGTGTGGCATATCTTACTTGGCTACATTGTAAACGGGTAAGGGGTGTCACAATTAGTGGTATCAGAGCCTGGTTTCACTAGACTGACCAGGGCCCTTCTTCTGCTGTCTCTCTCTCTTGATCTGCTCACTTATTCTGACTTTCTCAACTTTTACTGCAGCTTCCACTGACTTGGTGAAGTCTGTGATTCCCAAGGTAGTGATCATTATCTTTATGTTGTTATTTAGTCCCTCTTCAAATCTTTTACACCTCTCGGCCTCATTAGGGACTATCTCCCTTCCATAATGGCTTAGTTTGACAAATTCTTTTTCATACTCTGCCACTGTCAGCTGTCTTTGCCTCAGGTTAATAAATTCTCTTCTTCTCTCTTCCAGATATACACTACCCATATACTTCTTTTTGAACTCTGAGAGGAAGAAGTCCCAGGGGCCCAAGCCATAGTTCACACCTAGGAGAGGATAATCCACACCATCAGTGGAC
This sequence comes from Hevea brasiliensis, assembly GCF_030052815.1. Taxonomy (NCBI): domain Eukaryota; kingdom Viridiplantae; phylum Streptophyta; class Magnoliopsida; order Malpighiales; family Euphorbiaceae; genus Hevea; species Hevea brasiliensis. The sequence continues at coordinate 72,962,875 of NC_079495.1, read as the reverse complement.
AGCTCTCCAAGGACGGTGTTCAAGGGACCAACCCCAACATCTTCTGCATGTCCGCATTGCTTAAAGTGGCACAAGGGGGAGTGTTGGAGAGTGACGGGTGCCTGATTAAGGTGTGGGTCGACAGAGCATCAGTTAAAGAACTGTCCACGCAGAACTGACACAGCTGCTCCAGCACAAACAGATAGACCTGCCTCTGCACCTCAAAGGGGTAAGAAGTCTGGTAAATATGAGGTAGTTGGTCCATCACAGAGACCTACATCTGAGCCAGTTGAGAGGCTAGAGGCCAGAGCACCTGCCAAAGCTTATGCCATAAGAGCTCAGGAGGAGCAAGATGCCCCGAACGTCATCAGGGGTGTAACGCCCCTATGTTCGGCAGTGCGTTCTACTGTTCCTGTGACCAATGCTGTCCGGACAGCTAGGATGCCTAGAACTACACTTAGATATGGATGAGGAGACATAAAATAATGAAATACAAGAAAAGAAAAGACAAGAAAAATAAAGGAAAAATAATAGCAATGAAATGTAACCAAGTTAAACGAGCCGAGAACCCTAGTGATGGGTGACCGCACCGGGAAGTCACGGCGTGGATCGTTGACTAGCCCTGGACCGCTGGGAACCTTGGAAAATATTTTGAGGACTTAAATAAATGTCTATTGAAGTATAAATGTTATTAGAAATATCAAAGAAAAATTAATTAATTAGTACAAAGAAAAGTGAGAAATCGAAAAACGGACAAAATCGGTTATTCAGAAAAATGCGGAATGCAATCCGAACAGGGGCATTGTGGTCATTTGACACCTCGAGTTATCTTTTGACCTAAATTTCCATTAAAAATAAATAATATTACACTTGGAAAATATAATGAAAAATTAATTTAGTGGTACCTAATGTAAATAGCAAAAATGGAGTGTAAATGGAGTAATTATCACTTAAAACTTATTAAATTATTATCCTAGCATGAGTGGAGCACTATGGGATTATATAAAGCACCAAATGGACAGAATTTATCACCAAAACACTTCATCTTCAACCTCACACACCCATGGCCGAATTGGAGCTCCCAAGCTTTCTCCATGGCCGTCCCACATGCAAGCCCTAATCTACCATGATCAAGCCATCATTTCTTCAAGAGTCCTTCATTAAACTTGTTCTACACATCATGGGCAGCATGTAGGAAGCAAGAAAGAGGAGTTTTGGTGAAGTTTAATCAAGTCCAAGTTGAGGTTAGTGCTTAATCTTTCCAATTTCTTTCACTAATCCTTGTGTTGAGCTTTGGGTAAGTTGAATTGTTAGGAAAATTTGAGGTTTGATGTTTAAAGGGGGATGTACTTTTGGCAGCCATGGAAACACCTTGAGGACAGCTTATTCTTGCTTCTAAATGGTGGATTAAAGGATTGATTAAATGTATATGTGTGTAGGAAATTATTTGGGTGATTTATACTTAGTATATGTGGATGTGTATTTGAAATTTGAAGCTTGGAAATTAATGGAGTGTGATGTATGAATTGGCAGCTTGCATTGTGAACCAAAAAAATGTTATTTCATAGGTTGGTTTATGAAATTACATGGTTGAATTATGGTGCTTGCTATGGCAGATTGTATATGTGTACAAGGGTTTGAGTCTAGGCATGTAAATGAGCTTGTTATGTAGTTAAATTGTGTGTAACTTGGACTTGGTAAATTCTGCACTTTATGGTGTATGTTAAATGTGATGGTAAGCTACCAAAATGATCAACAATATGTGGTAAAATATGTTTAGGTTATGGTACAAACCAGAAATAGGCATGAATGTGAGTTTGGTAAGTGTTAAAAGTGATCCTTGATGTGTATGAAAGAAATGCAATAAGGCAGTTTGTGTTTTAGGCCTATAACTTTAAGTATGTGGTTCCAATTGCATGAGACCAATTGGAGGTGAAACTAGGCACAAAATGTGCCAACTTTCATGAAGGAAGCTTGCCAAAATTCTGCTTGTAAGGTAGCTTGAAAAATGACCAAATCCGGATTAAGTGCAAATAAGGCCTGAAAATTTACCATTTGGGCAGCAGTTAGTGTTTAGGCCATAACACACTCAAAACAGGTCCAATAAATTTTGACCATGTATAGTTAAGACCCATATCTACAAGTCTTATGAAGACACCAAAGCCCAGAAATGACCATAAGCAAGTCAAACAGCTTGCACAAGTTCGGGTCCAAAAACTGGCCTAACCTAAAATGACCTAAAGTGACCTAAAGTGGTCAATTTTGATGCAATTTGACCAGCAATAGTAAAATGACCATAACTTGGTCTAGTAAACTCAGAATGACCTGAAATTTTGCCCCGCGTGCAATAAGACATAGATCTACAAGTTTGTAGTTTTGACCAAAACCTGAAAACCGAGGGAACTAGGTCATCCGGCTAGGTCAAACTAGTATCCCGGAATCCAGCAAATTGCAAGAAAATGCAATATACACGGAAATGAACTTGGTAACATGTACCAACCCTAAAAGACTATCGAATGTGACATGTTAGTAACATTAAAACCTAATTTACCTAGAATGCATCGAGGGTCGATATATTAGGCTGATTAAGCAAATAATAGCATTTAGTGAATTACTTATCAAGCATCATCATTAGAGACAGTTTAATTTAGTACTGAAACACTTCAAATTGTGTTTCTCAGTTAGCAAAGACTCAGGAAAAGGGAAGAAAACATTGAGTCGGACCGAGAGAGCTTATCGAGGTTTGTGCACAACAGTTATTTCTTTTGAATTTTTCAATTGAAATAAATTATGACTATTTGTATATTATTGTTTTCAATTATGGAAATGTGTTTGAATGGATACTTATTGCTTGAAAAGCATTGTAAATGGTTTGAAACTGTGGAAAAATTGATTTAGTGTGATTTGTGAAAATTTGAAGTTAATTATGAATTGTGTTGCCATTTTGTGAATGAATTTATGACTTTAGAAATTTATTGGATTCTCACGAATCATTTGAATAAAATGTTTGGAATTGATTTTTTGTTCACACTTAGCATGACAGTATCATATCATTCCTTCTCCATTTATGGGGTTGTGATCGTTTATTTTCCTTCTCTATTTATGGAGTCATGATCGTTTATTTTTCTCCCTCTCTGGTTTACCAGTTGAGGTGATCGGATGAGTACTCATTATATAGCTAGCTTCCTTCCTCATTGATTTCGATTAGTGGGGTCGTGATTGCTTTGTCGTGGTGTACAACGCGGCATTGATCGGAAATTTGTGTCATGGCTTAAGTTGTGAATGAATTGGCAACACTGTATTCTTAAATTTTTCGGTTAAATTGTGTTATTATGAGCTTTGATAATTTGTGAAATGGAGTTTAAATTCTTATTGACATTCACTGTCTTTTGAATTTAACTATATTTTGATCAAATAGATTTATTGTGATATTGTGTTAAATTCCTTATGACATTCATTGTCTCGAATTTAACTATGATTTTATATATCCATCATTTATATGATTTATAAATTGTGATTTAAAGTTGTATTTGGTTAATGTTGTGCACTACTGAGACATTGTCTCAGCGATAGCTTTCCATTCTTTGTCGCAGTAGACAGACAGACGAGCGGCAGACTAAGCTGCTAGTGCATTCAGCGAGAGATCATCGGGTATATTGAGTATGCCACATTTTGCATTTTGTACTGTAATGTATGTTCATTGTATGTATATATTGTTCTTGGTTTTGAGCAGTTGTAAATTAAATTTGTAAATTGTAGTTGTAAAGTAAATTATGAGTATTTTGATTTGTAAAAATTGTATTATATTTCTTTTATCTCAGTCTTTAAAAAATTATTATGGATTTGAGTTGAAAAAGATATTGTGTTGTTTAACTGTTGAAGTGGAGATTGAGAATTATATTGAAGTGCTTTTACAGGTTTTCTGAAGAACTGTTTTATTCAAAATGCAGAGGGCACTCCGCCAAAATTTTTACAGAAATTACTAATAGTCCAAACGTGTTAGCTGTTTCACTTAAGTTCAAAAAAATTTTTAACACCTATAAATTGTGCTCACCACTGTAAAAAGAAGTAAGAAAAGTTTTAAAATCCCTTGTAATGTATTTAATGGGTTATCAGTAGACGAAGTTGGTAATTCATTAGGTATACTACGGGATCATGTTATGCCTTACAGAGGGGTAGGGTATGATATGTTTTGGTGGTATCAGAGCAAAGTTTTTAAATTCTTTTTTCACCTGTTACTTGAATATTTTTTTTCTTCATAGTACAACTGCTCAATGTCATTGTTTGATACATACAATACATTACATTATAAATATGCACTAACGGGAGGAAATCTCCTTATGTTAATTGTTCGGGCGGTCTAAGATCCTCGAATTGACTATGGAAGAGGGTGATCGTTCAGTCGATCAATCGATAGAGGCTAAGGTACAAGTTGAGGCCCAGCTCCACACAGTGTCGAAGGCCCGACTGTACCAGTTTTACCGGTACAAATTACTTCACAAATGGCCCAGCAAATGGCCACTTTCTTTCAATAAATGGCTGATACTCTATCAGCTTAAGCTCAAGTACAGGCCCAACCCCCACAAGGGCAATATGAAATAGAGAAGAGGGAGAAACCTATGGGTCAGAGCTCAAGCAGTAATTTGAGAAAGAGAAAAGAATTTGAGGAGCCCCGAGCTCAGGGATATAACAGATGTGGATCATCAAGGCAGATACCACCAAGGTCCAGTCATCGAACAACTAGAAGTTGCTACCATTCCCGCCAATGTGAAACTTATGGAAGATATTATGGTGGGATTCGCAGAGTTAGAACGCCTCCTACTACTACAGAAGGGTCAGTTCAGAGCCCTGTCACCAGAAGTTCACAACCACCCAGCAGAGGTAGAGGCAGGGGTAGAGGTAGCTCAGCAGGCAGCCAAAGCACAGTGAAACATTCAGAGTAAGATAGTGCTCCAGCCAGAATCTATGCAATGAGACAGAGAGAAGAGGCTGAGACATCTGATGTTGTGGCTGGTACCTTCTCAACTTTTAATCAAGATGTGTTTGTATTATTTGATCCGGGTTCTACCCATTCTTATGTGAGTGGTAGCATCATTGATTGCATTGCTGTTCCATGTACAAAAATAGACTTTGAGGTGCTAGTAACAAGTCCGTTAGGACAGGAGGTCAGGGTTAATAAAATGTATAGGGATTGTCCTTTGGTGATCCAATGACACACTTTTCTATCTTATTTCATTGAAATGCCGTTAAGAGATTATGATATCATCTTGGGCATGGATTGGTTAGCTAGGCATCATGCCATGATTGACTGTAGGCTGAAAACAGTCACTTTCGGTCTCCCTCAGTACAGTAATGTGGTAATACATGGGGAGAGGCAGCTATTGCCATCCAACATCATTTTGGCTGCACTAGCCAGAAAAATGATCAGAAAGGGGTGTGAAGCATACTTGGCACATGTGATAGACACCCAAGTGGGGAGTCCAGCATTGAGGGACATCCCTAGAGTATATGACTTTCCAGATGTGTTTCCTGATGAATTGCCAGGATTACCTCCGGAAAGAGAGGTGCAGTTTGAAATTAATGTTATGCCTGGTGTGGATCCAATCTCTATAACACCATACAGAATGGCACCAGCAGAGCTGAAGGAGTTGAAGGTACAGCTGCAAGAACTACTTGAAAAGGGCTTCATCCACCCTATTATGTCACCATGGGGAGCGCCAGTATTGTTTGTTAAAAAGAAGGATGGCACTCTTCGTTTATGGATTATTTGACCTGGGGTCTGCATACTTTTATGTTAGTGTTAGAATTATATGTTCTATTGTTATTCCTTTACAGGGGGATAAATTTTGATGCATTAGTGATTAGTCCTTTAAGATAAGGATTGTGATAATAAGTGAAATTAGTTTGGAAGAATTTATCGGTGAAAAGTATTTTCTGACACACCATAAATTATAAAGCTAATTGACGAGCCTACTTAATGTAAGGCAAGAGGAAGAAAAGTAAGATGTAGTAATGGAATTGCTCTAGATGAGGGCAAGGATGTTACTGTTAGTAATTGTTAATGAATATTGTAATCAGAATAAGTTCAAATATCAGTGAATTCGAAAAGCATAAAGGATAGGAAAGTTTGATCTATTGGGATGTATTGTAGTAACTATGTAATGTTCTTGATGTTTATACTGTAAGCTGCAGATTACAGTACTAACTTGAGATTATTGTGTAGAGCTACGTACTACCCGATAGTACACCTAGATGAGAATAGTTGCCAACGGCATCTGTTTTGGTATAGTTATGCCAGGACATAATTTAATTGTTAGGAATAAGTTTGGAAATCCTACTTAGGGATCTAAAACTCAAAAGTTAGAATATCGAAAGGTTATAGTTCAGTACAAAAGGAAGTAAGTTATAGAATATTGACAGATAAAAAGAGTTATGGAAGTAAAAATTCGAACAGTTGGTTCAGATATAACAAAGAAATGTTACGAATGTAAGGAAGACTATGGAGTAGAATGGTCAGAGGACCAATGACTAGATAAATCATTCTAACATGACTTCAAGGGTCATTCAAGAAGGAACATGAATCGAAATGTTAGACAGCACAATAGTAAGAGAAGATTGGTGTTATACAAACAAATTAAATGTTGTATTAGATTGTTAAAAGTCTTATACAAATTCGAGGGAAAGAAGATTATACGATCATATAGAAAGGAGAAAATAAACGTATGACTATTGTAAGATGGCTATTGGGTAAAATTTCGTGGATGAAATTTATTTTAAGGGGGGGAGAATTGTAACACCCCTATGTTCGGTAGTGCGTTCTACTGTTCCTGTGACCAGTGTTATCCGGACAGCTAGGATGCCTAGAACTACACTTAGATCTGGATGAGGAGACATAAAATAATTAAAAATATAAGAAAAGAAAAGACAAGAAAAATAAAGGAAAAATAATAGCAATGAAATGTAACCAAGTTAAACGAGCCGAGAACCCTAGCGATGGGTGACCGCACCGGGAAGTCACGGCGTGGATCGTTGACTAGCCCTGGACCGCGGGGAACCCTGGAAAATATTTTGAGGACTTAAATAAATGTCTATTGAAGTATAAATATTATTAGAAATATCAAAGAAAAATTAATTAATTAGTACAAAGAAAAGTGAGAAATCGAAAAACGGACAAAATCCGGTGTTACCGAAAAATCGGCAATGCAATCCGAACAGGGGCATTGTGGTCATTTGACACCTCGAGTTATCTTTTGACCTAAATGTCCATTAAAAATAAATAATATTACACTTGGAAAATATAATGAAAAATTAATTTAGTGGTACCTAATGTAAATAGCAAAAATGGAGTGTAAATGTAGTAATTATCACTTAAAACTTATTAAATTATTATCCTAGCATGAGTGGAGCACTATGGGATTATATAAAGCACCAAATGGACAGAATTTATCACCAAAACACTTCATCTTCAACCTCACACACCCATGGCCGAATTGGAGCTGCCAAGCTTTCTCCATGGCCGTCCCACATGCAAGCCCTAATCTACCATGATCAAGCCATCATTTCTTCAAGAGTCCTTCATTAAACTTGTTCTACACATCATGGGCAGCATGTAGGAAGCAAGAAAGAGGAGTTTTGGTGAAGTTTAATCAAGTCCAAGTTGAGGTTAGTGCTTAATCTTTCCAATTTCTTTCACTAATCCTTGTGTTGAGCTTTGGGTAAGTTGAATTGTTAGGAAAATTTGAGGTTTGATGTTTAAAGGGGGATGTGTACTTTTGGCAGCCATGGAAACACCTTGAGGACAGCTTATTCTTGCTTCTAAATGGTGGATTAAAGGATTGATTAAATGTATATGTGTGTAGGAAATTATTTGGGTGATTTATATTTAGTATATGTGGATGTGTATTTGAAATTTGAAGCTTGGAAATTAATGGAGTGTGATGTATGAATTGGCAGCTTGCATTGTGAACCAAAAAAATGTTATTTCATGGGTTGGTTTATGAAATTACATGGTTGAATTATGGTGCTTGCTATGGCAGATTGTATATGTGTACAAGGGTTTGAGTCTAGGTATGTAAATGAGCTTGTTATGTAGTTAAATTGTGTGTAACTTGGACTTGGTAAATTCTGCACTTTATGGTGTATGTTAAATGTGATGGTAAGCTACCAAAATGATCAACAATATGTGGTAAAATATGTTTAGGTTATGGTGCAAACCAGAAATGGGCATGAATGTGAGTTTGGTAAGTGTTAAAAGTGATCCTTGATGTGTATGAAAGAAATGCAATAAGGCAGTTTGTGTTTTAGGCCTATAACTTTAAGTATGTGGCTCCAATTGCATGAGACCAATTGGAGGTGAAACTAGGCACAAACTATGCCAACTTTCATGAAGGAAGCTTGCCAAAATTCTGCTTGCAAGGTAGCTTGAAAAATGACCAAATCCGGATTAAGTGCAAATAAGGCCTGAAAATTTACCATTTGGGCAGCAGTTAGTGTTTAGGCCATAACACACTCAAAACAGGTCCAATAAATTTTGACCATGTATAGTTAAGACCCATATCTACAAGTCTTATGAAGACACCAAAGCCCATAAATGACCATAAGCAAGTCAAACAGCTTGCACAAATTCGAGTCCAAAAACTGGCCGAACCTAAAATGACCTAAAGTGACCTAAACTGACCAATTTTTATGCAATTCGACCAGCAATAGTAAATGACCATAATTTGGTCTAGTAAACTCAGAATGATCTGAAATTTTTCCTCGCATGCAACAAGACATAGATCTACAAGTTTGTAGTTTTGACTGAAACCCGAAAACCGAGGGAACTAGGTCATCCGGCTAGGTCAAACTAGTATCCCGGAATCCAGCAAATTGCAAGAAAATGCAGTATACATGGAAATGAACTTGGTAACATGTACCAACCCTAAAAGACTATCGAATGTGACATGTTAGTAACATTAAAACCTAATTTACCTAGAATGCATCGAGGGTCGATATATTAGGCTGATTAAGCAAATAATAGCATTCAGTGAATTACTTATCAAGCATCATAATTAGAGACAGTTTAATTTAGTACTGAAACACTTCAAATTGTGTTTCTCAGTTAGCAAAGACTCAGGAAAAGGGAAGGAAACATTGAGTCCAGACCAGGAGACAGTTATCAGAGGTTTGTGCACAACAGTTATTTCTTTTGAATTTTTCAATTGAAATAAATTATGACTATTTGTATATTATTGTTTTCAATTATGGAAATATGTTTGAATGGATACTTATTGCTTGAAAAGCATTGTAAATGGTTTGAAACTGTGGAAAAATTGATTTTGTGTGATTTGTGAAAATTTGAAGTTAATTATGAATTGTGTTGCCATTTTGTGAATGAATTTATGACTTTAGAAATTTATTGGATTCTCACGAATCATTTGAATAAAATGTTTGGAATTGATTTTTTGTTCACACTTAGCATGACATTATCATATCATTCCTTCTCCATTTATGGGGTTGTGATCGTTTATTTTCCTTCTCCATTTATGGAGTCGTGATCGTTTATTTTTCTCCCTCTATGGTTTACCAGTTGAGGTGATCGGATCAGTACTCATTATATAGCTAGCTTCCTTCCTCATTGATTTTGATTAGTGGGGTCGTGATTGCTTTGTCGTGGTGTACAACGCAGCATTGATCGGAAATTTGTGTCATGGCTTAAGTTGTGAATGAATTGGCAACACTGTGTTCTTAAATTATTCGACTAAATTGTGTTATTATGAGCTTTGATAATTTGTGAAATGGAGTTTAAATTCTTATTGACATTCACTGTCTTTTGAATTTAACTATGTTTTGATCAAATAGATTTATTTTGATATTGTGTTAAACTCCTTATGACATTCATTGTCTCGAATTTAACTATGGTTTTATGTATCCATCATTTATATGATTTATAAATTGTGATTTAAAGTTGTATTTGGTTAATGTTGTGCACCACTGAGACATTATCTCAGCGATAGCTTTCCATTGCTGTCACAGGTAGACAGACGGACAGGGCAGCAGACTAGGCTGCTAGTGCATTCAGCGAGAGATCATCGGGTATATTGAGTATACCATATTTTGCATTTTGTACTGTAATGTATGTTTACTGCATGTATATATTGTTCTTGGTTTTGAGCAGTTGTAAATTAAATTTGTACATTGAAGTTGTAAAGTAAATTATGAGTATTTTGATTTGTAAAAATTGTATTATATTTCTTTTATCTCAGTCTTTAAAAAATTATTATGGATTTGAGTTGAAAAAGATATTGTGTTCTTTAACTGTTGAAGTGGAGATTGAGAATTATATTGAAGTGCTTTTACAGGTTTTCTGAAGAACTATTTTATTCAAAATGCAGAGAGCACTCTGCCAAAATTTTTACAGAAATTACTAATAGCCCAAATGTGTTAGCTGTTTCACTTAAGTTCAAAAAATTTTTTAACACCTATAAATTGTGCTCACCACTATAAAAAGAAGTAAGAAAAGTTTTAAAATCTCTTGTAGTGTATTTAATGGGTTAACAGTAGATGAAGTTGGTAATTCATTAGGTATACTACGGGATCATGTTATGCCTTACAGAGGGGTAGGGTGTGACAAGGGTTACGTTTTCCCTCTACAACACATCTGTGTATGCATTGGTGGATCCAGGATCCACTCATTCATACATCTGCATCAACCTACCCATAGAAAGGGGGATACTAGTAAGGGAGAGTGACCAAGACATTCTGGTCACTAATCCATTGGGCCACAGTGTAGTGGTGAGCAAGGTGTACAAAGGTTTCCTTTTAAGGATTCAGGGGTATGAATTCTTAGCAGACCTGATTGAATTGCCTTTCCATGAGTTTGACTTGATTTTGGGAATAGACTGGTTGTTACGTCATCAGGTAATGGTTGACTGTAAATTGAAGAGGATTTCCTTGAAAACTCCTGTGGGTAATGAGATTACAGTTGTGGGGGAAAGGACAGATTTCTTGTTCAATGTCATCTCAGCCACAGTTGTAAGAAAACTGATGAGAAAAGGCTATGAAGCCTACCTAGCACATGTGGTGGATACTAGGCAGGCTAAGCCAGATCTATGTGACATACCCACAGTAAGAGACTTCCCAGATGTGTTCCATGAAGAATTGCCAGGCTTGCCACCAGAAAGGGAAGTCGAATTTGCTATTGAGATACTGCCGGGTACAACACCAATCTCTATTACTCCATATAGGATAACAACCACAGAATTAAAGGAACTGAAAATCCAGTTGTAGCAGTTATTGGATAAGGGGTTCATATGCCCTAGTGTGTCACCATGGGGAGCTTCAGTGCTGTTTATAAAGAAGAAGGATGGGACTTTGAGATTATGCATCGATTACTGGTAGTTGAATAAAGTGACTGTGAAGAACAAATATCCATTGCCTATAATTGATGATCTGTTTGATCAGTTAAAGGGAGCAGGAGTATTTTTTAAAATTGATCTCAGATCAGGGTATCATCAATTGAGGGTGAAGGATGCAGATGTGTCAAAGACTGCATTCAGGACCCGGTATGGGCATTATGAGTTCCTGGTGATGCCCTTTGGCCTAACAAATGCACCAGCAGCATTCATAGACCTTATGAACCGTATCTTCCGTACATACCTAGATCGGTTCGTAGTGGTCTTTATTGATGATATTTTGTTGTATTCCAAGACCAGGGAAGAACATGATGAACATTTGAGAATTGTCCTGGAAACCCTAAGAGAAAAGAAGCTGTATGCTAAGTTGTCCAAGTGTGACTTCTGGTTGAATGAGATTGCATTCCTTAGACACATAGTGTCAGTTGATGGGATTAGAGTGGATCCGAAGAAATTAGAAGCAGTGATGGAATAGAAGCCTCCTAGAAATACAACTAAAGTCAGAAGTTTCTTAGGGCTAGCTGGGTATTATAGAAGATTTGTGAAAGGTTTCTCTTTAATAGTTGCTCCAATGACCAAGCTGTTACACAAGAATGTTAGATTTGACTGGAATGACAAGTGTCAGGCTAGTTTTGAGAAGTTGAAGGCTATGTTGACAGAGGCACCAATGTTAACACAGCCAGTGTCGGGAAAGGACTTTATGGTCTATAGTGATGCCTCGCATAATGGGTTAGGGTGTGTATTGATGCAAGAGGGGAAGGTGGTCACCTATGCTTCCAGGCAGCTAAGGCCACCTGAACAGAATTACCCTACCCATGATCTAGAACTTGCAGCAATTATCTTCACACTGAAGATATGGAGGCACTACTTGTATGGTGAAAAGTGCTACATTTACACAGACTACAATTGTCTAAAATATTTGCCAATCCAAAAGAAGCTCAACCTTAGACAGAGGCGATGGATTGAGTTCCTGAAGGACTATGATTGTGTGATTAATTACCATCCTAGGAAGGCAAATGTAGTTGCAGATGCTTTGAGCAGAAAATCCATCATAGCTTTAAGATCATTGAATACCCGTCTATCTTTGGCTCGAGATGGAGCTATTTTGGCTGAGTTGCAAGTGAGGCTAAACCTGCTGCAGTAGATTTTATGTAACACCCATATATTCGGTAGTGCATTCTACTATTCTGGTGACCAGTGTCTGTCCGGACAACTACGATGCCTGGAATTATATTTAAATATTAGTGAGGATATATAAAATAATGAAATACAATAGAGGAAAATACAAGAAAAACAAAGGAAAAATAATAGCAATGAATTGTAACCAAGTTAAACAAGCCGAAAACCGTAGCGACGGGTGACCGCACCGGGAAGCTGCGGCGAGGACCGTTGACTAGTCCTGGACTGCGGGGAACCCTGGGAAATATTTTTAAGACTTAAATAAACATCTATTGAAGTATAAATGACATTAAAAATTTCAAAGAAAAATTAATTAATTAGTACAAAGAAAAATAAAAGAAAATCGAGAAATCGACAAAACTCGGTGCTACCGAAAAGTTGGGAATACAACCCGAATAGAGGCATTGTGGTCATTTGACACCCCGAGTTGCCTTTTAACCTAAATTTTCATTAAAAGTAAATGATATTAAACCTTGAAAATATCATGAAAATTAATGTGGTGGTACAAAATTTAAATAGTAAAATAAATGAGATAAAATTGCAAATTTGGAAACTTTGGATTAATTAATCTTTAACCAAACTTAATGCTCCACTAAGTGAAGTTAGTGGACATTAAAATATCACAATTGTGGATAGAAACTTCATCTTTAACCTCTCATTTCCAAAACAGACAAAATTCTCTCCCAAGCTCTCATCCATGGCCGCCCCATTTGCATGCTCCCATCACAATGATTAAGCCAAAGTTCTTGCAAGTTCTCTTCATTAAGAGTTGTCTACAAACCTTGGGCGGCAATTAGGGAGCAAGAAAGATAAGTTTTGGTGAGTTTTTAAGAAGCTTCAAAAGAGGTAAGTGGTTGTTTTCTTTTCTTGTTTCGTTAAAATTGTAACTAAGGTTGTGGTGAGTTGATTTATGGAAGAAAAGTTAAAGTTTTGATGAGTTAGGTTTATGCTCCATTATGGCAGCCATGGAAGTTCAATATGTTAACTTGTTTTCTTCATGTATTTGGTGATTTGGGGTATTGATTTAAGTGTTTAAATGTATTGAAGTTGATTTCCATGTATAAAGTTTGAATGGTAAGCTTGAAAAATGAAAATGGAAGTTTGTTGTGAATGTGTTACTTAGGCAGCCACATAATGAAGATTGGTAGTGTTTAAGTTCATGAAATGTTGTTGAAGTATGGTACAAAAAAATGGCAGCATATGTATATGAAATAGTAGTGATAAGGTATGTAATTTGATGATGGAAGTAAGTGTAATAGTTAGGAGTGTTTATGTGTATATATTGTTGGGTTTGGACTTTGTGAATTATGATTGCATTTGGTATATTGTGAAGTTGTTATATTTTGTCCAAGTTGACCTATAATGTAAAGTAATGAATGGTTATGGTTAGTACCAAATGTAGAATGGTTTGGGGAAGTGAAGATGTAGTTGGTAAATGTGTGTTTGATTTGATGTTTGAGAGGCATGTAGAGGGCAGTGTGCAAATGAGCCTATAACCCTAAGTGTGTGACTCCAATTGGTATGAGGCTAATTGGAGATGAAACTAGGCACAAAATGTGCCAACTTTCATGAAGAAAGCCTACCTAAATTCTGTCCAAAAAGTGACATGAGAATTGACCAAATCCGGATTAGTGACTTTGAAAACCTGAAAATTATCCATTTGGACAGCAGTCAGTGTTTTCGCCATAACTCACTCAAAACAAGTCCAAATGACCTAAAATTTATACCATGAATAGCTTAGACATAGAGCTACAACTCTTATGAAGACACCAAAACCCAGAAATGACCATAAACAAGTCAAAATGCTTGCACAAATTCGGGTATAAAAACTGCCAGAATCGGAAATGACCTAAAAAGTGACCGAAGTTTGCCATTTTAGTGCAATCTGTCCAGCATTGGTAAAATGACTATAACTTGGTCTAGTAAACTCCAAATGACCTAAAATTTGTGGCAAAAGTTCACTAAGACATAGACCTACAAGTTTGTTTCCTGATCAGAACACAAAAACTGAGGGAACTAGGTCGTCCGGCTAGGTCAAAAAAACATACCGAAATCCGATAAATTGCAATAAAATGCAATACACTTGAAAATGAATTTGGTAACATGTACCAACACTAAAGGACTATAAAATGTTATATAGTAGTAACATTAAAATTTATTCCCCTAGAGTGCATCAAAGGTCAACAAATGTTGACTAAGGAAAGCAATAGTATTAAATAAATTTAATATTTGAACTTTATTATTAGAAACAATTTAAAAAAGTTATGAAACACTTTAAATTGTGCGTTTTAGTTAGCAAAGACTCAGGGAAGGAAAAAGAAACAATGAGTCAGGGCCAAGATGTTACTCTTCAAAGGTTTGTGCACAATAGTTATTTCTTTGGAATTTTCAATTGAAATAAATTATGACAATTTATATGTTATTGTTTTAAAATGTGGGAAATTGTTTGAATGGAAATTTGATGGATACTTATTGCTTGAAAAATATTGCAAATTATTTGAAACCATAGCTATCATGTATATTTGATTGAATTCCTCGCTAACTTGTCTAGTGGGATGAATTGGCTTTGAATTCCCTCTCTAACTGAAGTGTTAAGGTGTGTGCCTATTGAGGACGAATAGGATGAGTACTCATATTATTGCTAGCTAGCTATGTTATTCCTCATTAGCCATTGGCTTTTGGGATGAATTGGACTATGGAATCATGATTAAGCTGTGTGTGTGATTTATTGATAGTTATTGTGATATTGTGAAATGGAGTTTACATTCTTTATGACATTCTCTGTCTTTTGAATTTAACTTTGATTTTAAGTATCCACATTTTATATGATTTATGGTTTATAGTTTTAAATTGCATTTTCTTAATGTTATGCACCACTGAGACATTAGCTCAGCGACAGCTTTTCATTGCTGTCGCAGGTAAACAGACAGACAGAGTAGCAGAGTAGGCTGCTTGTGCCACATTTTGGGATTCCACCGGATATATTGAGCATACCATATTCTGTAATTTTTTTTGTAATGTATGTGCACTGTATGTATATATTGTACTTGGTCTTGAGCAGTTGTAAACTAAAATTGTAAATAATTTTGGCTTGTAAAAATATTGTGACATATTTCTCTTATCTCAGCTTTTAGAAACACTGGAAAATTGATGTTGAATTGAGTTGACAAATGTTGAGAAATTTATTGTGTTGAACTATTATTGGAGTTTGGGATTGAAAAAATTTATTGGAAGTTCTTTTTACAGGTTTTTGAAAGAATTGTTTTATTCAAAATACATATGGCACTCTACCAAAATTTTTATAGAAATTACTGATACTCAGATTTGTTATTCGGTTTCATTTCAGTTAAAAAAAATTTTAACACCTGTCAAAAGTGCTCACCACTGTAAAAAGAAATAAGAAAAGGTTTAAAATCCCTTGTAATATATTTAATGGGTTATCAGTAGACAAAGTTTGGTAATTTATTAGGTACACTACGGGATCATATTATGCCTTACGGAGGGGTAGGGTGTGACAATTTAGATGGGCAGAAAGTAGATGAGAAGTTAATGACTACTATGAACAAAATCTCAGAAGGGAAGGCAACTGACTATGAGGTGAAAGCTGATGGATGTCTGTACTAAAATGGAAGAGTGTGTGTACCAGATGATGGAAAATTGAAAGCTAGTATTCTAAAGGAGGCACACAATAGTGTTTATGCTATGCACTCAGGAAGTACAAAAATGTATCATGATCTGAAGCTTCATTATTGGTGGCCTGGTATAAAGAAGGACATAGCTGACTATGTGACTAAATGCCTGACATGTTAGCAAGTCAAGGCAGAACATCAAGTTCCATCGAGTTTGCTATAGCCCATAAGCATACCTGAATGGAAATGGGATCAGGTCGCCGTAACACCCCTCACCCTTCTACAATGTAGGCGAGCAAGGCATGTCATACTCTGTGTTGGAGTACCCTAACTTATCTTACTTTATTTCTTTAATCATTTTCAAGTTATTATCTTTTAATATCAATTATCTTTCTATGGAGAAACTAGCGAAGTTTCCCCTATTTTATTATCATTTGGTGGATTTCAATATTCACCTGTTTGAAATTCAACAATATTTTCAAAATAAAATCTTATCCATGCTAATCATAATTATCTCATCAATCATTCTCATAATTTTCTCATATTTCAAATCTAATCCATACATTTCAATTTCATAATCATTTCCATACATTTCAATTCATACTCAATTCATATGTAAAAAAGTTCAAATTACATAAATTTACATGATTTGTAAACTAATTACACAAGTTCATAATTTACATAAAGTACAAAATACATAAAATAACTTATATGGGCCCTTTCTACATGCATTGCTGAGGAGGTGACAACCTTGTACACTTCTGACACTTCTGCAGATCTGGACTCTAAATTCTCCAGTCTAATGTCCACTAGGTTTTTACATTCAGTACCTGCGCGAGGAAACAAATCCATCGCGCTAAGCACTGCTGCTTAGTGGTGCAATAATATAACAAGGAAATAATATAACAAGTAAAAATAATTGGAGCATATTTTCTATACTCAAGAATTTTACTGGGTTCATATGAAATTTTCCATACAATATATCTTTCGTCCTTTATGTTGCTCGTTAGAATTACTTCTTTCATAAGTTTACAATTGTCACACCCTACTCCTCGTAAGATGTAACATGCTCTCGTAGTAAACCTAATAAATTATCATACTTCACCTACCGGTAACCTATTAAATATACTACAATGGATTTTGAAACAATTTTTGTAACACCCTCCCTGTAGAAATTACGTATATTCTACTGTTCCGATGATCGGTGTCGGTCCGGATAGTTAGAACATCCGGAACAATATTAAAACTAAAGTGAGGAACCATAATTAACTCAAATATTAATAAGAAAAATTTAGGAAAAATTTTAGAAATAAAATACAATCAAGTTAAATGAGTCGGTGCCCTAGCGATGGGTAACCTAGTGGGAAGTTGCGGTTCTCGCAGCTAGGAGCCCTAGACCGGGGGAAAAATTCATAAAATAATTTTTGAGACTCTAGAGAAGGGTCATTGAGGTTTCTATGGCATTAGAATGCCAAGGAAATGCTAAGAAAATTTTTTCAATTGGTACAGATAATTTTGGCTCAATAAGCCAAACGGAGGGCATTTTGGTCATTTCGTCTTCAGAGATGATTTTTGGCCGACTTGTCCAGTTAAGTAAATAATTATTATGACATAAAATATGAATAAATATTGCTAAAAATTAAATTGAAAATGAGTAGAGAAGAAAGGAAAAGAAAATGAAAGAATATGCCAATTTTGACATCATATGATGTCATTAAACCCTTCTTCACCAATCACATTTAACCAAGCCACTTAAAACAAATAAAAAGAGGTAAAAGGAGGTAAAAAAATAAAAAAAAAAAAGCCATCTTCTTTCTTCCTCAAGAAAAACCAGGCGTCACCTTTCCCACCCCAACCACCATCAAAGCTTAAGGTGAGCTTGAAATCAACCTCCAAACCACCTCAAAACTCTAGTCTCCCTTCACAAAAACTCATCCTTACACCTAGAACAAGCTTTGGACAGCAAAAAGAAAGGAAGAAAGTGAAGTTGTGAAGCTTTGGAAACTGCCTAAGTCAAGGTTAGTGTCAAATTCTTCTAAAAATTTTGTGTATGGCTGCCATTGAACATGATTTTGGCGTTGTAAACCATGGATTGTATGTGTATGAAAATTTTAGTTGTTGGAGTTAGGGTTTGAGCATGAAATTGAGACTTTGATCATATAATGATGAAAGTGAGTTTTAATGATCAATTAGTGACCATTTGGTTATTGGTAAACAAGAAATGAAGTGTGTTTAGTGATGGGATTTAGGTTTAGTGTGGCTGCCCTAGGTGACCTGCAGAATTGGACATGAGTCCAGCAGGTTTGGGCAGCCATAACTTGAATTGTAGGGGTTCAATTGGTGTTTTCCAATTGGACATGAAACTAGACACAAAATGGCACAACTTTGGTGAAGAAACCATGCCCATAAGACCAAACCAAGTGGACCAAAAGCTTGCTCCAATCCGGGTGACCTGCAGTCTGTTTTTGCAGAATGACCAAATAAACAGTATTTGGTCATTTGGCCATAACTCAATGTAGAATGGTCCAATTGACCTGAAATTTTACCCACAATAAGCTGAGATATAGAACAATAACTTTCATGAAGAAACCTAACCCAAATTATGACCAGAACCTATCCAACAAGTGAGTTGAATTCACTGTTCACTGCACTGTAGATATGATCAGTCCAGAAAAATTTCAATCCGGCCAGTTGTAGTTTTTGGACCATAACTTGAGCTAAAAAACTTCTAATGGAGTGATTCAAAAAAGGAAATTCAACTAGACAAAATAAGGAACAACTTTCACGTTGATCATTTTGTCAAATTCCCACTGCAAAATTGACTAATAGAACAGTAAATACAAGGCTTAAAAACTGAAAATTCTGCCCAACTAACATTAAGCTTAGAAATGGTATTGGCAACCAATACCAACAAATTTTGAATGAAAAATGTGGTATGTTGATGAGATTAAAACCAATGTACCTATTGCCTATGCAAAAGTCAACATTTTTTGTTGACCAATGAATAGAATAGTAACACTAAACTTAAATTCCAAAAATTGTGAAACTTAAAAGTGTGAAATGCCCTAGTATACCTAACAAGATTGGTTTGGATAGCTTGGCATGCCAATAGGGTTCAGTTAGCAGTATTGCACATGGCATTATGCCATTCTGTGATTTCATGGCTTTTAGCCATTTTGACATTTTGTTGAGACTTGGCCTTGTGCCTAATGTTATTACAGCTTATTAGCTGTTCTGTTGCACACCGGGAGATACATATGTGACCGATGGTGTGACGGCCCGAGGTACTTGATACCCAGTGCCAGTTTACTTGGGAAACCAAAAATGAAAGTGGATAAATTTAATGAATAATGAATATAACAAATACAAAATAAGTAAGACTACAAATACTCAACGAAAATTTATTTGCAATGAGACATCGATACATTCACTGCATATTTATTTTCTGTTATTTCTTTTTATTTTATTATTAGCACCACTAAGCATTATTGCTTAGCGCGTTGCTTTTGCCACGCGTAGGTTCCGAGAGATCTTGACCGAGAGCCCGGTAGGCCACTGCATCGGGTGAGACCTTCTGCAGCTCTGCATAGTGTCCGTGTCACCTCAACATCTTCAGTGCATTGGTAGGACACTAGGTTTCATTTTGGTATTTTGTAACTAACTTTTATTTTCTCATGTGTAATTGAGATTTATGGCATGTATTTTGATCTTAATGTAAATAGTGAAAATTGTATTTAAGAATGGAAAATTGAGTATTTATTTATTGCTTATATATAAATACCATGAGAAATGAATGATTGAGAAATGGAAATGTTGTTGAAAAATATTGAGATTTTGATGATTATTGGAGTTTGAGAATGATTGGAAATGATTATTGAAAGTGTTTTTCATAGGTTCAGAAGAACTGTTTTCTCCATTTTTAGACGGTACTCTGCCGGATTTTCTATAAAATTTTCAGAACCTCAAATAAATTATAATTTCAATAAATGACTTAAATGAATTATATTTCACAAATTATATTCAAAACTATGATAAAAATAAATTAAGGAAGAATAAAATTGATTGAGATAAAATAGTGTTCCGGTACACTGTGTGACATATCTTACTCGGATATACTGTAGACGAGTAAGGGGTGTCACATTTAGTGGTATCAGAGCATGGTTTAAGCGTTTCTGGGCCTAGATTGAGTCCATACCATGCATTGCATTTGTAAGAGTCGAGGTGACACTAATGCAGATCTGTTTGTCTTTATTATTTTAAATAGGATATGGACCCTACATCACAGAGAGCAGTTGAGGAGGAAGTGGAGAGTCATGCTCCACCGCACTCACCGAGACTAGGGTAGGGAGAACTCGCTCCACTGCTCCATCAGAGCCTGCTCAACCTCCACAAGCCGTGTTCCAGCAAATGGCCGAATTCTTCAAACAAATGGCTGGGGTAATGCCACCACCACCACCACCTCCACAATTGAAATTGCACTTAGAAAGATTGAGAAAATTTGGAGCAATGGACTTCTTTGGCAAGAGAGAAGATGATTCTGTTGTAGTCGAAAATTGGTTGAACAGAACAGCCAGAGTTTTAAAACAACTCCACTGCACTCCTGAACAAAATCTAGAAGCTGTTGTATCTCTGTTGCAAGATGATGCATATGAATGGTGGGATACGGTGTCTAGTGAAGTACAGCCCAAAGTAATAACTTGGGACTTCTTCCTCTCTGAATTCAAGAAGAAATATGTGGGTAGTGTATACCTAGAAGAGAGAAGAAGGGAATTCATTAACCTAAGGCAGAGACAGTTGACAGTGGCCGAGTATGAAAAGGAATTTGTCAGATTGAGCCGCTACGGAAGGAAGATAGTCCGTAATGAAGCTGAAAGGTGTAAAAGATTTGAAGATGGATTAAATGACAATATAAAGATCATGATCACTGCCTTGGGAATCACAGACTTAACCAAGTTAGTGGAAGCTGCAATAAAAGTTGAAAGAGTAAGAATAATTGAGCAGACTAGAAGAAAGAGAAATTAGAAGAGGGGCCCGGGTCAGTCTAGTTCATCTCCAATACCTAGGAAGAAGTTCAAAGGTCCACCTACACAAAGTTCAGGTCAACCACAAGGTCAGGGTCAGTCTCAGGGGCCCAGGCCATAGTTTACCCCTAGGAGAGGTCAGTCCACACCATCAGTGGGTAGCTCTCCAGGGATAGGGTTCAGGGGACTAGCCCCAGCATCTTCTGCATGTCCACATTGCCTGAAGTGGCATAAGGGGGAGTGTTAGAGAGTGACTGGTGCCTGCTTAAGGTGTGGGTCAACAGAGCATCAGTTGAGGAACTGTCCACGCAGAATTACTATAGCTACTCCAACACAAGCCGATGCACTGCTCCCGCACCACAAAGAGGTAGGAAATCGGCAAATTTGAGCGTGGGACCATCACGAGGCTCGCATCCGAGCCAAGAGAGAGGCACGAGGGTAGACCACCTGCCAGAGCCTATGCCATGAGAGCTCAGGAGGAGCAAGATGCCCCGGACGTCATCAGGGGTACGTTCTCCCTCTACAATACATCTGTGCATGCATTGGTGGATCCAGGATCCACTCATTCATACATATGCATCAACTTACCTACAAAAAGGGGGATATTAGTAGGGAAGAGTGACCAAGACATTCTGGTCACTAATCCATTGGGCCACAGTGTAGTGGTGAACAAAGTATACAAGGGTTGCCCGTTAAGGATTCAGGGGTTTGAATTCTTGGCAGACCTGATTGAGTTGCCTTTCCATGAGTTTGACGTGATTTTGGGAATGGACTGGTTATCACGTCATCAGGCAATGGTTGATTGTAAATTGAAGAGAATTTCTTTGAAAACTCCTGAGGGTAATGAGATTACAGTTGTGGGGGAGAGGACAGATTTCTTATCCAATGTTATCTCAGCCACAGTTGTAAGAAAACTGATGAGAAAATGTTGTGAAGCCTACCTAGCACATGTGGTGGATACTAGGCAGGCTAAGCCAGATCTGTGTGACATACCCACAGTAAAAGACTTCCCAGATGTTTTCCCTGAAGAATTGCCTGGTTTGCCACCAGAAAGGGAAGTTGAATTTGCTATTGAGACACTGCCGGGTGCAGCACCAATCTCTATTGCTCCTTATAGGATGGCGCCCAAAGAATTGAAAGAACTAAAAATCCAGTTACAGGAGTTACTGGATAAGAGGTTTATACGCCCCAGTGTGTCACCATGGGGAGCTCCAGTGCTGTTTGTAAAGAAGAAAGATGGGACTTTGAGGTTATGCATTGATTACCGGCAGTTGAATAAAGTGACAGTGAAGAATAAGTATCCGTTGCCTAGAATTGATGATTTATTTGATCAGTTGAAGGGAGCAGGAGTATTTTCTAAAATTGATCTCAGATCAGGGTATCATCAGTTGAGGGTGAAGGATGCAGATGTGCCAAAGACTGCATTCAGGACCCGGTATGGGCATTATGAGTTTCTAGTGATGCCCTTTGGCCTAACAAATGCACCAGCGGCATTCATGGACCTTATGAACCGTATCTTCCATCCATACCTAGATCGGTTTGTAGTGGTCTTTATTAATGATATTTTGGTGTATTCCAAGACCAGGGAAGAACATGATGAGTATTTGAGGATTGTTCTGCAAATCCTGAGAGAAAAGAAGCTGTATGCTAAGTTGTCCAAGTGTGACTTCTAGTTGAATGAGATTGCATTCCTTGGACACATAGTGTCAGCTGATGGGATTCGGGTGGATCCCAAGAAAATAGAAGCAGTGATGGAATGGAAGCCTCCCAGAAATACAACTGAGGTCAGAAGCTTCTTGGGGCTAGCTGGGTATTACAGGAGATTTGTGAAGGGATTTTCCTTAATAGCTACTCCAATGACCAAGTTGTTACATAAGAATGTCATATTTGACTGGAATGATAAGTGTCAGACTAGTTTTGAGAAGTTAAAGGCTATGTTGACAGAGGCACCAGTGTTAACACAGCCAGTATCAGGAAAAGACTTTGTGGTCTACAGTGATGCCTCTCATAATGGGTTAGGGTGTGTATTGATGCAAGAGGGGAAAGTGGTCGCTTATGCTTCTAGGCAGCTAAGGCCACATGAATAGAATTACCCTACCCATGATTTAGAACTTGCAGCAATTATCTTCGCATTGAAGATATGGAGGCACTACTTATATTGTGAAAAGTGCTACATTTACACAGACCACAAAAGTCTAAAATATTGGCCAACTCAGAAGGAGCTCAACCTTAGACAGAGGCGATGGATTGTGTTCCTGAAGGACTATGATTGTGTAATTGACTACCATCCTGGGAAGGCAAATGTAGTTGCTAATGCTTTGAGCAAAAAATCCATCACAGCTTTGAGATCATTGAATGCCCGTCTATCTTTGGTTCGAGATGGAGCTATTTTGGCTGAGTTGTAAGTGAGGCCAAACCTGCTACAGCAGATTTTAGATGGGCAAAAGGCAGATGAAAAGTTAATGGCTATTATGAGCAAAATCTCAGAGGGAAAAACAACTAACTATGAGGTGAAAGCAGATGGGTGTCTGTACTACAAATGAAGACTGTGTACCAGATGATGGGGAATTGAAGGCTAGTATTCTAAAAGAGGCACACACCAGTGTATATGATATGCACCCAAGAAGTACAAAAATGTATCACGATCTGAAGCTTCAGTATTGGTGGCCTGGTATGAAGAAGCATATAGCTGACTATGTGACTAAATGCTTGACATGTCAGCAAGTCAAGGCAGAACATCAAGTTCCATCGGGTTTGCTACAGCCTATATGTATACCTGAATGGAAATGGGATCGGGTCACCATGGATTTTGTAAGTGGTCTACCTCTCACCCAGAAGAAACATGATGCAGTATGGGTGATACTAGATAGATTGTGAAAGTCGACACACTTTCTGCCGATTAGGGTGACTACTCACTAGAAAAGTTAGCAGAATTGTATATCAATGAGATAGTTAGACTGCATGGAATTCCACTTTCCATCATATCTGATCGAGACCGAAGGTTTACATCGAGATTTTGGAAGAAGTTGCATGAATCCTTGGGTACACAACTCCACTTTAGCACAGCTTTCCATCCTCAAACGGATGGGCAATCAGAAAGAGTAATCCAGGTAAACAATTGAAACCAATGGAATTAATACAAATATTGAACTAAAATGATAATAATAACATGAAATATATGTTAGGTCCTTGAGGATATGCTGAGGAGTTGTATCATTGAGTTGGAGGGAAGTTGGGATAGATACCTCCCACTGGCAGAATTTGCATACAACAATAGCTACCAAGCTAGCATCCAAATGGCCCCGTATGAAGCACTATATGGGAGGAAATGTAGAACTCTAGTGTGCTGGACTGAATTGGGCGAAGACAAACTAGTAGGGCTAGACCTGGTGAAACAGACTGCGGAGAAAGTAAAACTAATCAAAGCCAATCTGAAGGTTGCCTCAGATAGACAGAAATCTTATGCCGACCTGAAGAGAAAAGAAATAGAATATGCGGTTGGCGACAAAGTGTTCCTCAAGGTGTCACTGTGGAAGAAGGTACTGAGGTTTGGAAGAAAAGGTAAGTTGAGCCCTTGGTTCATTGGCCCATATGAAGTCATTGAACGTGTGGGACCAGTAGCTTACAGGCTAGCTTTACCACCAGACCTGGACAAGATCCACAATGTGTTCCACGTGTCTATGCCAAGAAGATACCGCGCAGATCCTTCACATGTCATCTCCATGGAAGAAATTGAAGTACAATCGGATTTGACATATGAAAAAGAACCCATACGGATCCTGGCTCGGGAAGTGAAAGAGCTGAGAAATAAGCAGATTCCACTGGTGAAAGTGCTTTAGAGGCACCACAACACCGAGGAGGCAACTTAGGAAAGTGAAGAGACGATGAGGCAACAGTTCCCTCAACTTTTGCATCAGGTAAATTTCGAGGACGAAATTTAAAATAGAGGGGAAGAGTTGTAACACCCTCCCTGTAGAAATTCCTTATATTATACTGTTCCGGTGATCGGTGTTGGTCCGGACAGTTAGAACATCCGAAAAAATATTTAAACTAAAGTTAGGAACCATAATTAACTCAAATATTAATAAGAAAAATTTAGGAAAAATTTTAGAAATAAAATACAATCAAGTTAAATGAGCCGGTGCCCTAGCGATGGGTAACCTAGTGGGAAGTTGCGGTTCTCGCAACTAGGAGCCCTAGACCCAGGGAAAAATTCATAAAATAAATTTTGAGACTCTAGAGAAGGTTCATTGAGGTTTCTATGGCATTAGAATGCCAAGGAAATGCTAAGAAAAATTTTTCAATCGGTACAGACAATTTTGGCTCAATAAGCCAAACGGAGGGCATTTTTGTCATTTCGTCTTCAGATATGATTTTTGGCCGACTTATCCAGTTAAGTAAATAATTATTATAACATAAAATATGAATAAATATTGCTAAAAATTAAATTGAAAATGAGTAGAGAAGAAAGGAAAAGAAAATGAAAGAATATGCCAATTTTGACATCATATGATGTCATTAAACCCTTCTTCACCAATCACATTTAACCAAGCCACTTAAAACAAATAAAAAGAGGTAAAAGGAGGTAAAAAATAAAAAAAAGCCATCTGCTTTCTTCCTCAAGAAAAACTAGGCGTCACCCTTGCCACCCCAACAACCATGAAAGCTTAAGGTGAGCTTGAAATCACCCTCCAAACCACCTCAAAACCCTAGTCTCCCTTCACAAAAACTCATCCTTACACCTAGAACAAGCTTTGGACAGCAAAAAGAAAGGAAGAAAGTGAAGTTGTGAAGCTTTGGAAACTACCTAAGTCAAGGTTAGTGTCAAATTCTTCTAAAAATTTTGTGTATGGCTGCCATTGAACATGATTTTGGTGTTGTAAACCATGGATTGTATGTGTATGAAAATTTTAGTTGTTGGAGTTAGGGCTTGAGCATGAAATTGAGACTTTGATCATATAATGATGAAAGTGAGTTCTAGTGGTCAATTAGTGACCATTTGGTTATTGGTAAACAAGAAATGAAGTGTGTTTAGTGATGGGATTTAGGTTTAGTGTGGCTGCCCTAGGTGACCTGCAGAATTGGACATGAGTCTAGCAGGTTTGGGCAGCCATAACTTGAATTGTAGGGGTTCAATTGGTGTTTGCCAATTGGACATGAAACTAGATACAAAATGGCACAACTTTGCTGAAGAAACCATGCCCACAAGACCAAACCAAGTGAACCAAAAGCTTGCTCCAATCCGTGTGACCTGCAGTCTGTTTCTGCAGAATGACTAAATAAACAGTATTTGGTCATTTGGCCATAACTCAGTGTAGAATGGTCCAATTGACCTGAAATTTTACCCACAACAAGCTGAGATATAGAACAATAACTTTCATGAAGAAACCTAACCCAAATTATGACCAGAACCTATCCAACAAGTGAGTTGAATTCACTATTCACTGCACTATAGATATGATCAGTCCAGAAAAATTTCAATCCGGCCAGTTGTGGTTTTTGGACCATAACTTGAGCTAAAAAACTCCTAATGGAGTGATTCAAAAAATGAAATTCAACTAGACAAAATAAGGAACAACTTTCATGTTGATCATTTTGCCAAATTCCCACTGCAAAATTTACTAATAGAACAGTAAATACAAGGCTTAAAAACTGAAAATTCTGCCCAACTAACATTAAGCTTAGAAATGGTATTGGCAACCAATACCAACAAATTTTGAATGCAAAATGTGGTATGTTGATGAGATTAAAACCAATGTACCTATTGCCTATGCAAAAGTCAACATTTTTTGTTGACCAATGAATAGAATAGTAACACTAAACTTAAATTCCAAAAATTGTGAAACTTAAAAGTAAGAATAAGTGAGCAGACCAGAAGAGAGAGACAATAGAAGAGGGGCCCGGGTCAGTCTAGTTCATCTCCTATACCTGGGAAGAAGTTCAAAGGTCCACCTACACAGAGTTCAGGTCAAACACAAGGTCAGGGTCAGTCTCAGGGGCCCAGGCCATAGTTTACCCCTAGGAGAGGTCAGTCCACACCATCAGTGGGTAGCTCTCCAGGGATGGGGTTCAGGGGACTAGCCCCAGCATCTTCTGCATGTCCACATTGCCTGAAGTGGCATAAGGGGGAGTGTTGGAGAGTGACTGGTGCCTGCTTAAGGTGTGGGTCAACAGAGCATCAGTTGAGGAACTGTCCACGCAGAATTACTATAGCTACTCCAACACAAGCTGACAGAGCTGCTCCTGCACCACAAAGAGGTAGGAAATCTGGCAAATTTGAGGTAGTGGGACCATCACAAAGGCCTGCATCTGAGCCAGCAGAGAGGCCTGAGGGTAGACCACCTGCCAAAGCCTATGCCATGAGAGCTCAGGAGGAGCAAGATGCCCCGGACGTCATCAGGGGTACATTCTCCCTCTACAATACATCTGTGCATGCATTGGTGGATCCAAGATCCACTCATTCATACATCTGCATCAACTTACCTATATAAAGGGGGATATTAGTAGGGAAGAGTGACCAAGACATTTTGGTCACTAATCCATTGGGCCACAGTGTAGTGGTGAACAAAGTATACAAGGGTTGCCCATTAAGGATTCAGGGGTATGAATTCTTGGCAGACCTGATTGAGTTGCCTTTCCATAAGTTTGACGTGATTTTGGGAATGGACTGGTTGTCACGTCATCAGGCAATGGTTGATTATAAATTAAAGAGAATTTCTTTGAAAACTCCTAAGGGTAATGAGATTACAGTTGTGGGGGAAAGGACAGATTTCTTATCCAATGTTATCTCAGGCACAGTTGCAAGAAAACTGATGAGAAAATGCTGTGAAGCTTACCTAGCACATGTGGTGGATACTAGG
Source organism: Hevea brasiliensis (assembly GCF_030052815.1). NCBI lineage: Eukaryota > Viridiplantae > Streptophyta > Magnoliopsida > Malpighiales > Euphorbiaceae > Hevea > Hevea brasiliensis. Next base: position 72,934,814 of record NC_079495.1, on the reverse strand, counting down.
CAGGCTAAGCCAGATCTGTGTGACATACCCACAGTAAAAGACTTCCCAGATGTGTTCCCTGAAGAATTGTCTGGTTTGCCACCAGAAAGGGAAGTTAAATTTGCTATTGAGACACTGCCGGGTACAACACCAATCTCTATTGCTCCTTATAGGATGGTGCCCACAGAATTGAAAGAACTAAAAATCCAGTTACAGGAGTTACTGGATAAGAGGTTTATACGCCCCAGTGTGTCACCATGGGGAGCTCCAGTGCTGTTTGTAAAGAAGAAAGATGGGACTTTGAGGTTATGCATTGATTACCGGCAGTTGAATAAAGTGACAGTGAAGAATAAGTATCCGTTGCCTAGAATTGATGATCTGTTTGATCAGTTGAAGGGAGCAGGAGTATTTTCTAAAATTGATCTCAGATCAGGGTATCATCAGTTGAGGGTGAAGGATGCAGATGTGCCAAAGACTGCATTCAGGACCCGGTATGGGCATTATGAGTTTCTAGTGATGCCCTTTGGCCTAACAAATGCACCAGCGGCATTCATGGACCTTATGAACCGTATCTTCCATCCATACTTAGATCGGTTTGTAGTGGTCTTTATTGATGATATTTTGGTGTATTCCAAGACCAGGGAAGAACATGATGAGTATTTGAGGATTGTTCTGCAAACCCTGAGAGAAAAGAAGCTGTATGCTAAGTTGTCTAAGTGTGATGGCTCGAGGTACTTGATACCCAGTGCCAGTTTACTTGGGCAACCAAAAATGAAAGTGGATAAATTTAATGAATAATGAATACAACAAATACAAAATAAGTAAGACTACAAATACTCAACGAAAATTTATTTGATAAATGGATAAATGGGTCATCTTCAACCTTGAGAAAAAGCTTACCGAATTGCTCCTCCCAAAAACCTCCATGGCCACCATGCCTGAAGCTTTCTCTCTCCATCATCAAGCCCTCATTTTCACTTACTTCATTCATTAAAGCTTGCCTATTCACCTTGGGGAAGATATTGGCAACAAGAAAAACCAGATTTGGTGAAGTTTTGATAAGCTCCAAAAGTTGTAAGTGTCCAAAATCTCTCCCTTGCTTTAGTAAACCTTGTGTGTAGGTTGAGGTGAGTATTTTGGTAAAGAGAAATGAAAGAAATAGTGAGAAATGGACTTGTCCATTTTTGGCAGCCATGAACCTTTGTTGAGCTTGAGTTATTTTTACTTCTAATGAATGAAAATGAAGGTTGATTAATTCAAATGAAAATTGTAGTAAGTTTGTATTTAAGTATGTGCATGTAGTGTTTAGATTAAAGGTGTGAAATGGAACCTTGATGCCTTGAGCAAACTGCCATGTTTGGTAGCCCCTAATAGCATGAATTTGTGTGTGAACATGTGGTTATTAATGATATATGTTAATGTTAAATTGTGGGTAGCAAGTGTAAGTGATATTGAAGTATGAATATGTTGGAGTATATGTGTAATATTAGCATTTAAGTATGTTGAATTTTGGTGGAAGTGAATGTTGAACTTAATGATGAATTGTGTGCATTGAGCACTTGAACATTCTGCCCATAATTGTTGCTGAAATTGTGTACAATATATGTATGGAAGTGTTGTTTATTGAATATTGTAGTAATAAGGAGGAGAAGGAACATTAAATTGGGAGTGTATGAGCTTTGTGCAGGTTGTGTATTGAAGGCAGCACTTAAATTAGGCTATAAGTACCAAACTGTGAACCCAATTGGTATGGGGCCAATTGGGGGTGAAACTAGACACCAAATAGACCAACTTTCATGTAGAAAGATTGCCAAAATTCTGCCTAGAAACTAACCTTAAAAATGACCAAATCCGGATTAGTGCATTTAAGGCCTGAAAACTGACCATTTGGGCAGCAGTTAGTATTTAGGCCATAACTCACTCAAAACAGGTCTAATTGACCTGAAATTTTGATCATGAATAGTTAAGACCTATATCTACAAGTCTTATGAAGACACCGAAGCCCAGAAGTGGCAGAACTAAGTCAAATGGCTTGCACAAGTTCGGGTACAAAATTTGCCGAACCAAAAGTGACCTTAAAATTGACCAAATTTTGCACTAAAAGTGCAATCTGTCCAGCTTTAGCAAATTGACCATATCTTGGTCTATACAACTCAGAATGACCTGAAATTTTGCCCCGCGTTCCATAAGAACTAGAGCTACAATTTTACTTCTTTGACCAGCAGCTAAAAACCAAGGGAAATAGAACTTTAAGCTAGACCAATCTAGCACACAAAAATTGAGAATGTGACATTTTGCATACAATGATGCTTGAAGCATTTTGGCAATGGATGCCAACTTGTAAAAATGGTAAATTGCACTATATTGGCAGCATATTGAGATTTAAATTGTGACATATTGATGCTAGAAAAAACTTATCCATATTACCTAAAAAGGTCAACACATGCATTGACTTGTGAATTATATAATAGTTAGTAAACTCCAAAGATTGAAGAATTAAATAATTAAATTATAATGTGCCCTAGTTTGCCTAGTTGACTAGTATGGATAGATTGGCATGCCAATAGGATTCTAACAGCTGTTCTGTAAATGGCTTCATGCCATACTGTGTTTTTACGGCTTATTATGCCGCACTATGACTTTAATAGCCTACGGCTATACATATTGTGTATTTATTTTTGGCTTATCGCCAGATTGACTATATGGCTTTTTAGCCACGCTATTTGCACACCGGAAGACACTTTGTGACCGATGGTGTGACGGCCCGAGGTACTAGGTACCCAGTGCCAGTATATCCGTTTATCCAGTCTGGTCAGTATATAGGCTACACGGGCAGTAATTCAAGTACTATTAAAAATTCAAATACATAAATTCAGTCTTCTGACATACAACACTACCAAAATTAGCAGATATTGAAATGTTAGCAAATAAAGGTAGAATCAACAATTGTGAAGAACACCGATGCCATAAATTTATTTACTTTATTTTAGTGTATATTTCTTTATATTTGGCACCACTAAGCAAAATTGCTTAGCGCGTTGCTTTTGTAACGCGTAGGTATTGGAGACACAGCTGGGGAGCCCAGCAGACCTACTACCGGGTGAGACATCAGATCTGCACAGGAGTCCAGAGTCATATGCACTGCATTGCATACATGATAGGACTTAGGATATCTTGTATTTTGTACTTTTGTTGTATATTTGAAATTCAGCCCTGTATTTTGTAATGTTATGAAAGCTCTAAAGTTTGTAATATTTTGTACATATTAAATAACATGGAGATTTTCTGTATATATTTAAATTATTATGGACTGTATTATGGAACTGTTTAATGACTGTAAAAGTCTATTGACTTTACTGAGAAATAGAGACTGTGAAATATTTGAGATTTTGATATCATCATATTAAACTGTTTTTAACAGGTTTGGAAGGACAGTTTGTCCTAAATATAGACGGCACCTGACCAAATTTTTATTACCAATCTTGAAACACTGATTTTATCAAAGTATGACAATAGTAACAGCATGATATGAATATTACATAAAGGACTTCTTAAAATCTAATTGAGTTCAAGAAATGAAATAATCACATACTAGGTGTTCCGACATGCCGTGTAGCACGTCTTGCTCAGCTATACTGTAGACGGGTGAGGGGTATTACATTTAGTGGTATCAGAGCACGGTTTAGGCGTTTCTGGACCTAGATAGATTGCACATCATGCATTGCATTGTAAGTGTTAAGATGACTCTAATGCAGATCTTTTGATTTGTTTTGTTATTTTGATCAGAATATGGCCTCCACATCGCAAAGAGCAGTCGATGAGGAAGTGGAAAGTCATGCTCCATCTATGACTGAACCAGGAGACAGGAGGGAACCTGTTCCACCAGTACCAAATGCACCAGCCACATTTCAGCAAATGGCTGAGTTCTTTAGACAGATGGCAGGAGTTATGCCACCACCACCACCTCCACATCAAAAATCTCATATAGAGAGACTCAGGAAGTTTGGAGCAGTGGACTTTCTGGGAAAAAGAGAAGATGATTCTGTCACAACTGAAAACTTGTTGGATAGAACTGGAAGAGTCTTGAAACAACTTCATTGTACTCCAGAGCAGAATTTGGAAGCTGCTGTATCACTACTGTAGGATAATGCATACCAGTGGTGGGATACAGTAACTAGTGAGGTGCCACCAGAACAGATAACTTGGGATTTCTTTCTCACTGAGTTTAGAAAGAAGTATGTGGGCAGTGTATACTTGGAAGAGAAGAGAAGGGAGTTTATTACCCTAAGCCAGAGATAGCTGACAGTGGCTGAATATGAAAGAGAATTTGTCAGACTGAGCCGCTATGGGCGAGAAATAGTCCCTAATGAGGCAGAGAGATGCAAGAGATTTGAGGAAGGACTCAATGATAACATTAAAGTAATGATTACAGCCTTGGGGATTATAGAGTTTGCCAAGTTAGTGGAAGCTGCACTGAAGGTTGAAAAAGTTAGAATGAATGAGCAGAACAGAAGGGACAGATAGCAGAAAAGAGGTCAGGGTCAGACCGGTACATCTTCTGCCCCTAGTAAGAAATTCAGAGGTTCGCCTACTCAGAGTTTTAGTAGAGCACCAAGTCAGGGTCAGTCACAGAGGCCCAAATCTTAGTTTGCACCAAGGAGAGGCCAGTCCACTCCTTCAATGGCTAGCTCTCTCGGGACAGGGTACAGGGGACTAGCCCCAACGGTATCTGTTGCTTGCCCACATTGCCAAAAATGGCATAAGGGTGAATGTTGGAGGATGACAGGTGCTTGTTTACGGTGTGGATCTACAGACCACCTAGTCCGAGATTGTCCACGCAGAACTGCTACATCCACTCTGGTATCAACTGTCACACCCTACCCCTTTGTAAGGTATAACATGATTCCGTAGTATACCTAATGAATTACCAACTCTGTCTACTGATAACCCATTAAATACACCACAAGGGATTTTAAAAATTTTTCTTACTTCTTTTACAGTGGTGAGCAATATTTACAGGTGTTAAAAACCTTTTTTAACTGAAGTGATAGAACTAACACATTTGAATTATTTGGAATTTCTGTAAAAATTTTAGCAGAGTGCCATCTATATTTTGGATAAAACAGTTCTTCAGAAAAACCTGTAAAAAGCACTTCAATATATATTTCCAAATCTCAACTCCAACATGTTTCTCAACACAACATATTTTTCAACTCAAATCCATAGTAATTTTTCAAAGACTGAGATACAAGAAATATAATACAATTTTTACAAGTCAAAATAACTCATAATTTATTTTACAACTTTAATGTACAATTTTATTTTACAACTGCTCAAAACCAAGAACAATATATACATACAGTGAACATACATTACAGCACAAAATGCAAAATGTGGTATACTCAATATACCCGATGATCTCTCAATGTAGTACTAGCAGCCTAGTCTGCTGCCCTGTCAGTCTGTCTACCTGCGACAGCAATGAAAAGCTATCGCTGAGTAAAATTTACTCAGTGGTGCACAATAACCTTTTGAAATGCGATATATAAATCTTTTATTGACAGTTCACAAATCAAATGATTCACAATTCCATCACAATTTACAAAATTCATCTAACACAAATTTGATCAAATAACTGAGTAATACAGTTTTGCCAATCAATAACACAATTTGATCAAATAACTGAATAATATCGTTTTGCAAATCAATAACACAATTCGATCAAATAACTGAATAATATCGTTTTGCAAATCAATAACACAATTCGATCAAATAACTGAATAATACAATGTTGCCAATCGATAACATAATTTAGGCCATGACACAATTTTTCCACACATGCCGTGTTGTACACCACGACAAGACACACTCACCCCAATAATCGAAATCAATGAGGGAGGAAGCTAGCTATACAATGAGTACTCATCCACACTCACCACAGACTGGGAAGTCAATGAGGGAGGAACATAATCATACTCACCCTAGACTGATAAGTCAAAGAGGGAGGAATAATCACACTCACCCCATAAATGGAGGAACATAGTAATAGTATCATGCCAAGTGTGAATAAAAACAATTTCAAATCACAATATTTCATACAAACCATTAATCAAATTTTATCTCAAAATTTCCATTTGCAAAGTTGGCAATACAATAAGTTCCAAATAATATTCCCAAAACCAAAGCAATCAAAAATTATTCATAACTCATTTCTCCAAATAAATTTGCTAGTAAAAGCAGTGAATATAAAAGTATTGTGCACGGACACAATTTAAAACTATAATGTTGAATTAAAAATTTTTAAGTAGAAAATGAGAAGTGAAACTTATTGTGCACAAACACAATTTAAAATAATAACATAGAAATAATCATAATTTATTTCAATTGAAAAATTCAAAAGAAATACTTATTATGCACAAACACAATTTAAAACAATAACATATAAATAATCGTAATTTATTTCAATTGAAAAATTCAAAAGAAATACTATTGTGCACAAACACAATTTAAAATAATAACATAGAAATAATCATAATTTATTTCAATTGAAAAATTCAAAAGAAATAGTTGTTGTGCACAAACCTCTAATAACTGTCTCCTGGTCTTGACTCAGTGTATCCTTCCCTTTTCCTGAGTCTTTGCTAACTGAGAAACACAATTTGAAGTGTTTCAGTACTCATTTAAACTGTCTCTAACGATAATGCTTGATAAGTAAATCACTGAAAGCTATTATTTGCTTAATCAACCTAATATATCGACCCTCGATGCGTTCTAGGTAAATTAGGTTTTAGTGTTACTAATATGTCACATTCGATAGTCTTTTAGGGTTGGTACATGTTACCAATTTCATTTCTTTGTTTAGTGCATTTTATTGCAACTTGCTGGATTCCGGGATACTAATTTGACGTAGCAGAACGACCTAATTCCCTCGGTTTTCGGGTTTTTGTCAAAACTACAAACTTGTAGATCTATGTCTTATGGAATGCGGAACAAAATTTCAGGTCATTCTGAGTTATGTAGACCAAGTTATGGTCTTTTTACTATTGCTGGTCAAATGGCATCAAATTAGGTCATTTTAGGTCAAATTTGGTCAACTTTGGTTCGGCCAGTTTTTGGACCCGAACTTGTGCAAGCTGTTTGACTTACTTATGGTCATTTCTGGGCTTTGATGTCTTCATAAGACTTGTAGGTATGGGTCTTAACTATTCATGGTTAAACTTTCATGTCAATTGGACCTGTTTTGAGTGAGTTATGGACTAAACACTAACTGCTGCCCAAATGGTCAATTTTCAGGCCTCATTTGCACTTAATCCGAATTGGTCATTTTTCATGCTACCTTGCAAGCAGAATTTTGGTATGCTTTCTCAATGAAAGTTGGCACATTTTGTGCCTAGTTTCACCTCTAATTGGTCTCATACCAATTGGAGTTACACATTTAAAGTTATATGCTAAAATGCACACTGCCCTTAATTACATTGCTTAAACATCTATTCATTACACATTTACCTTGCTACAAATCCACCTCTCAACCCTATTCTATTTTGGTACATTACCAAAACCATTTACCACTTCAAATTAAAATCATTTTGGGCAGAATATAAACATCCTCAATGCACCAAATAAAACTCTAATTCATAAAGTCCAAATCCAACCACATATACACATAAACATTTCTAATTCTTACATACACTTTACACAACCAATTTACATACATATTCATCAATCCTCAATATCACAATTTATCCAATATCTCCATGAATTCAAACATTCATTAAGGAGTCCCAAAGCTGCCGAAATGTTCCACAATGCCAAAGTGTCCCACAATTTCGTCAACTTCATTTCAAGTGCACAATCACCATATACATGTGGGATTAACTTACTAGGACATTAAATCACCCTATTCAACATGAATCCACATCAAATATATGTAAGAATACTTCATCAAATATAGAACTCCATGGCTGTCCAAAATTGGACATATCAAGAACTCCTCAAACTTGAAAATTTTCTTCACAAATCAAACACCCATAACATGTATACAAAGTTTAACAAAGCAATATTAAAAAATACAAACTTACCTATGGTTTGGACTTGCTAAACCTTCACTAAACTTCTTGATTTTGGTATCAAACTCTTCCTTATGATGTGGATATAAAACTTAATGAAGACAAGTAATCAAAATCTAGCTTGAAAATGGGTGAAATGAAGCCATGCAAATGGGGTGGCCATGGAAGGGCTTTAGGAGTTCTTCCTTACGGCAATGGATAAATAAATGAGGAAATGAAATTTTAGTGAAAGTAATCTGCCCACCTAATCAATATATTTAATCCATATTATAATTCTTAGTGGTCCACTTACTCAAATTAATCATATTATAAGTTTAACTTTCATTTATTCCACATTAACCCATAATTTTTGCTATTTACTTTAGGTACCATCAATTTAATTTTTCGTTATATTTTCCAAGTGTAATATTATTTATTTTTAATGGACATTTAGGTCAAAAGACAATTTGGGATGTCAAATGACCACAATGCCCCTGTTCGGATTGCATTCCCAATTTTTCGGTAACACCGGGTTTTGTCCGTTTTTCGATTTCTCACTTTTCTTTATACTAATTAATTAATTTTTCTTTGATATTTCTAATGGTATTTATACTTCAATTGATGTCTCTTTAAGTCCTATAAATATTTTCCAGGGTTCCCCGCAATCCAGGGCTAGTCAACGGTCCATGCCGTGACTTCCCGGTGCTGTCACCCATCGTTATGGTTCTCGGCTCGCTTAACTTGGTTACATTTCTTTGCTATTATTTTTCCTTTGTTTTTCTTGTGTTTTCTCTTCTTGTATTTCATTATTTTATGTCTCCTCACTCATAACGAAGTGTAGTTCTAGGCATCCTAGCTGTCCGGATAACACTGGCCACCGGAACAGTAGAACGCACTACCGAATTTAGGGGCATTACAATTCTCCCCCCCTTAAAATAAATTTCGTCTCGAAATTTTACCCAATAGTCATCTTACAATAGTCATATGTTTATTTTCTCCTTTCTATACGATCGTATAATCTTCTTTTTCTCAAATTTGTATAAGACTTTTAACAATCTAATACAATGTTTAATTTGTTTGGATAACACCAATCTCTTCATACTATTGTGCTGTCTAATATTTCGGTTCATGTTCCTTCTTGAATGACCCTTGAGGTCATGTTAGAATCATTTATCTAGTCATTGGTCCTCTGACCATTCTAGTCCATAGTCTTCCTCACATTCGCAACACTTCTTTGTTATATCTGAACCAACTGTTCGAATTTTTACTTCCATAACTCTTTTTATCTGTCAATATTCTATAACTTACTTCCTTTTGTATTGAACTATAACCTTTCGATATTCTAACTTTTGAGTTTTAGATCCCTAAGTAGGATTTTCATACTTATTTCTAACAATTAAATTCTGTCCTGGCATAACTATACCAAAACAGATGTCGTTGGCAACTATTCTCATCTAGGTGTACTATCGGATAGTACGTAGCTCTACACAATAATCTCAAGTCGATCAGATGTCTGCCTTACAAAGATAAACATCAAGAACATTGCATAGTTACTACGATACATCCCAATAGATCAAATTTTCCTATCTTTTATCCTTTTCGAATTCACTAATATCCCGAACTTATTATGATTACAATATCCATTAACAATTACTAACAGTGACATCCTTGCCCTCATCTAGAGCAATTCCATTATTGCATCTTACTTTTACGTCCTCTTGCCTTACATTAAGTAGGCTCGCCAATTAGCTTTATAATTTATGGTGTGTTAGAAAATACTTTTCGCCAATAAACTCTTTCAAAACTAATTTCACTTATTATCACAATCCTTATTTTAAAGGGCTAATCACTAATGCATCAAAATTTATTCCCCTGTAAAGGAATAACAATAGAATATATAGTTATAACACTAACATAAAAGTATGTTGACCCCAGGTCAAATAATACATATATATATCTTAGTTACTATTTAAGAAAGTACCAGCAATAATATCAAAAGTCTATGTCTTTTCTCTCTGCCGTATAGCGTATACTCCAGCTGGAGCATCACCCTGTTCTGGCTGATTCACAGTACTCTGAATTCTAGGTGTACTACCCCTACCTCTACCTTTGCCTCTACTAACTGATGGTGAACTCATTGGGGTAGAAACTTGGGTTGATCCCTTTGGTGTAGTAAATGATCTAGAACGACCTGGATTTACACAATCCCTAACAAAATGGCTAGTCTCTCCACAGTTAAAACATGCTCCTACGGCTCTATAACATACCCCACTATGTGGTTTACCACAAGTTTCACAAAGTCGATCTGGCAGCGCATTCCTGGGTTTCTGTTGAGTTTGCTGATCGGATCGAGGTGGTTTCTGTCCAGAAGATCTATCTCTACCGGACTTCTTACTATCTCTGTTATATCCCCCAAAGTTTTTCCTCTTTCCAGTAAGACCACTAGAACTCTGTTCTACTGACTTTCCCTCTTTTTCTGTTTTCTCTTATTTCTTTTTCTCAGAAGCTGCTTCAAATTCAATTCTTTCTAATTCTAGTGCTTGAGAAATAAGTTCAGAGAAGTTGTTATGTTTGAATCCGACCACTTGTAATCTGATACTAGGCTTCAAGCCGATTTCAAACCTCTTACATCTCTCCCTACTAGTAGAAAGTAGACTTACTGCATAATGGCTCAGGCGGAAAAATTCCCTTTCATATTCAGCCACCGATCTACTCCTGTTTGGACTTAGGAACTCTTGCAGCTTCGATCTACATAAGCATCGAGGACATATTTTTGTCTCAATTCACGACAAAGTCACTCCAGTTAGCACCGCAGTTCTACCAAATCAGAGGGAATGGTTTTCCACTAGTCATAAGCATCCCCACAGCAAAGATCTGAGTATTCAAATCGAGCTCCTCTATGCAAAGGTTTCTTGAATACCCTATCCATCCTTTCTAACCACTGCTCGCCTCTAGAGGATCTATGTCCCCTTGAACTCTGAGCCCCATATTTCATCAATTTGTCATACAATTTGCAGAAGACCGTGGTTATACCATCGGGTGTCAGTATTGGGGCTTGAGTAGGCACATTACCGACCATTTGTTGGAACATTGCGACCATCTGTGAGTGGCGAAGCGGGGAACTACAGATGCTGCGGGTGGTGCTACTGAACCACTGACATTATTTAGGGCTGGGGCATCCCCTTGCACCTCAGCCTCTATAGATTGATCGACTGAACGATCACCCTCTTCCATAGTCAATGCGAGGATCTTAGACCTCCTGAACAATTAATACAAGGAGATTTCCTCCCGTTAGTGCATATTTATAATGTAATGTACTGTATGTATCAAACAATGATATTGAGCAGTTGTACTATGAAGAAAGAATATTCAAATAACATGTGAAAACAGAACTTAAAAACTTTTCTCTTATACCACTAAAACATGTCACACCCTATCCCTCTGTAAGGCATAACATGATCCCGTAGTATACCTAATGAATTACCAACTCCGTCTACTGATAACCCATTAAATACACTACAAGGGATTTTAAAAACTTTTCTTACTTCTTTCACAGTGGTGAGCACTATTTACAGGTGGTAAAAAACTTTTTTAAATGAAGTGATAGAACTAACACATTTGAATTATTTGGAATTTCTGTAAAAATTTTGGCAGAGTGCCATCTATATTTTGGATAAAACAGTTCTTCAGAAAAACCTGTAAAAAGCACTTCAATATATATTTCCAAATCTCAACTCCAACATGTTTCTCAACATAACATATTTCTCAACTCAAATCCATAGTATTTTTTCAAAGACTGAGATACAAGAAATATAATACAATTTTTACAAGTCAAAATAACTCATAATTTATTTTACAACTTTAATGTACAATTTTATTTTACAACTGCTCAAAACCAAGAACAATATATACATACAGTGAACATACATTACAGTACAAAATGCAAAATGTGGTATACTCAATATACCCGATGAACTCTCAATGTAGTACTAGCAGCCTAGTCTGCTGCCCTGTCAGTCTGTCTACCTGCGACAGCAATGAAAAGCTATCGCTGAGTAAAATTTACTCAGTGGTGCACAATAACCTTTTGAAATGCGATATATAAATCTTTTATTGACAGTTCACAAATCAAATGATTCACAATTCCATCACAATTTACAAAATTCATCTAACATAAATTTGATCAAATAACTGAGTAATACAGTTTTGCCAATCAATAACACAATTTGATCAAATAACTGAATAATATCGTTTCGCAAATCAATAACACAATTCAATCAAATAACTGAATAATATCGTTTTGCAAATCAATAACACAATTCGATCAAATAACTGAATAATACAATGTTGCCAATCGATAACATAATTTAGGCCATGACACAAATTTTCCACACATGCCGTGTTATACACCACGACAAGACACAATCACCCCAATAATCGAAATCAATGAGGGAGGAAGCTAGCTATACAATGAGTACTCATCCACACTCACCACAGACTGGGAAGTCAATGAGGGAGGAACATAATCACACTCACCCTAGACTGATAAGTCAAAGAGGGAGGAATAATCACACTCACCCCATAAATGGAGGAGGAACATAGTAATAGTATCATGCCAAGTGTGAATAAAAACAATTTCAAATCACAATATTTCATACAAACCATAAATCACATTTTATCTCAAAATTTCCATTTGCAAAGTTGGCAATACAATAAGTTCCAAATAATATTCCCAAAACCAAAGCAATCAAAAATTATTCATAACTCATTTCTCCAAATAAATTTGCTAGTAAAAGCAGTGAATATAAAAGTATTGTGCACGGACACAATTTAAAACTATAATGTTGAATTAAAAATTTTTAAGTAGAAAATGAGAAGTCAAACTTATCGTGCACAAACACAATTTAAAATAATAACATAGAAATAATCATAATTTATTTCAATTGAAAATAATAACATATCAAACTCTTCCTTATGATGTGGAGATAAAACTTAATGAAGACAATTAATCAAAATCTAGCTTGAAAATGGGTGAAATGAAGCCATGCAAATGGGGTGGCCATGGAAGGGCTTTAGGAGTTCTTCCTTACGGCAATGGATGAATAAATGAGGAAATGAAATTTTAGTGGAAGTAATCTGTCCACTTAATCAATATATTTAATCCATATTATAATTCTTAGTGGTCCACTTACTCAAATTAATCATATTATAAGTTTAACTTTCATTTATTCCACATTAACCCATAATTTTTGCTATTTACTTTAGGTGCCATCAATTTAATTTTTCGTTATATTTTCAAAGTGTAATATTATTTATTTTTAATGGACATTTAGGTCAAAAGACAATTCGGGATGTCAAATGACCACAATGCCCCTGTTCGGGTTGCATTCCCAATTTTTCAGTAACACCGGGTTTTGTCCGTTGTTCGATTTCTCACTTTTCTTTGTACTAATTAATTAATTTTTCTTTGATATTTCTAATGGTATTTATACTTCAATTGATGTCTCTTTAAGTCCTATAAATATTTTCCAGGGTTCCCCGCAGTCCAGGGCTAGTCAACCGTCCACGCCGTGACTTCCTGGTGCGGTCACCCATCGTTAGGGTTCTCGGCTCGCTTAACTTGGTTACATTTCTTTGCTATTATTTTTCCTTTATTTTTCTTGTGTTTTCTTTTCTTGTATTTCATTATTTTATGTCTCCTCACTCATAACGAAGTGTAGTTCTAGGCATCCTAGCTGTCCGGATAACACTGGCCATTGGAACAGTAGAACGCACTACCGAATTTAAGGGCGTTACATTAATTGATAGGCCTGCCCCTCCAGCTCCAAGGGGTAGAAGGCCGGGTAAGACTGAGGTAGCCGGTACTTCACAGAAACCTATGTCAGAGTCTGTGGAGAGAGCAGAAGGCAGAAAACTAGCCAAAGCCTATGCTATAAGGGCACAGGAGGAATAGGATGCTCCAGATGTTATCAAGGGTACGTTCCTCCTTTTTAATACTTCTGTGCATGCATTAGTGGATCCTGGATCTACTCATTCATATATTTGTATCAAGCTGCCCGTAAACAAGGGAATACCAGTGGAGGAAAGTGACCAAAACATCTTGGTCACAAATCCGCTAGGCCACAGTGTGGTAGTAAACAAGGTGTATATGTTAGTAGTATGCCCTAGAGCATATCATTTAGTATGTATCTTGTACATATTTTTATTAATAAAAGGCATTTCCACTTTTCCGTTTACATAATATATTTATGTGTAATAGAAAAGGTCCATTGATATTTTGTTAGAAATATTATTCTTAAGTTGTTAAGAATATGAGTGACAATATTTCTAGCACGAAGTATCATAAATAGGTTCACAATCGAGGATACTTCATAATAAGGACATGACTTATCCAGAAAGATTGTATTCATGTTTGTTCCCAAGTTATTTATATGAGATATAAATAAGATGGAATGGTAAGTCTCATGCCATATAACAAACATGATAGGCACTTATAAATGATAAGTTGGCCGAACCAGTGACACTTATGACAAGCACATGGAGTTTACTCTTGTCAATGTTTTGTCATAAATCATATCAGTGCATATAATCTTTAGACCTGAGATAGCACGATTATCTTGTATATAGGCGATTTGAGTTTGATCTGCTTTCATACTTATCTTGTGTATGGGTATATGGGCATGTGTTGGCTCTTACTAGTTATATATGGAGGTAGGTGTTGATCAAGATGGAATCTGTTCCTCTAAGTAAATAGAGATAAAATCCTATGTTCATTTAATTGTTCTTGATGTTTCAAGTTCTGGCAGACAGATAGATTTATTCGTAAAAGAGTTTCTGATGAGAAAATCTTTTTAATCAAGAACTGGAATTAAAAGAGAACATAATATTCATAGCAAATGGAGTTTGATATAAACCATGACTCCAGCTTGAGTTGGGATTTTATAACAGAGAGATTCTGACTCCAGCTTGAGTTGGGATTTTGTAACAGAGAGATTCTAGTGCATGGTAACATATGATTATAGGTTCATTTAAGGTAAACCTTATTACTAATTGGGTGGCCATGGCATGCTATTCTAGGTGTTAACCATGGTCTATGAGGTTCATAAAATGATTTAGAGAAATCATTTATGGTAAGAAAGAGTTCTGATGATATTAAGAGTTGATATCATGTCTCATTGCCAATTAGTGATGAGCCTAGTAAGTCACACACATACAGAAGTTATCACCTAATTAAATATGATTTAATTAATTAATTAAAGAGTTTAATTGATTAATTAAATAGGTTTGGTTTGCAATTAGTTTGCAAAGTCCCTAGCATGACTTGAAGCCAAATCTAGATTGTTGGATGTATAATATAAGTTAAATTTATATTTAAAGTGTTTAAATATGAATTTAATTAATGAGAAATTAATTAATTGAGATTAATTAATTAATTTATATTTGATATAAATTAATTAGAAGAAGAAAAATAATTATTTTGGGTTGAGAACTCAAAATTAAGACACAGGGGCATTTTGGTCATTTTGCAGTGTGACACGTGGCACCATGAGATGGTGACACATGGCATAACACATAAGCTTGCCAAATGTTTTTTTTTTTTAAATCATGTAAGATGATTAAAATCAAGATTAAATATAGGTTTGACACTTGGCACAATGTGATTGGGTCACTTAAACCTAGAGCTAATCAAAGGGTGACATGTGGCAAGGGTTTAATGTGTTAACCTAGCTATTTAAGTATTGTTATGAGAAAATAAAATACAACCAGCAGCCACACTCCTTGGTCACGCCATTTTGCATCCCTCCCTCTATTCTTCTTCATCTCTCATCAATTCAAAGAGATTAGCCATCAATCTCTTGAATTAAGAACACTAGAAATTGTTTCTAGTGTCCTGTTTACATCTCTAATCTCTTAAAAGGCAGAACTTGAATTTCTAATTAATAGAAAAGGCTTTAGAAGCTGTTCAAGGGCTGCCATAGGTGTTCTTGGTGTGGACAAGCTAGAGGGACAACATCTGGTGTCTTGAAGACGAATCTCAAAGGTGCGGACATTTGCGATTGCATCAAGAGGTTAGTGTAATCGTTCTTGATTTAATCTAGGGTTCTAAAATTAATCTGATTAATTTTGAAATCTTAAATGGCAAATACAGATCCAAAAACATATTAAAAGAGTTTTAATATGTTATCTATCATTGAAATCAAATAGATAAAAATAAATCTTGCATGATGCATGTGACCTTAGGTGAAAATTTTTGAATTCAATGATATAAACTTGTGTTTTTCACGCTTCCGTTCCTTCAATTGGTATAAGAGCCACTATATTTGCCATTTAGATTGTTGATTATATGATTTAATTGTGTGATTTGATCATGAGATGATTGATCCATTGCTGGTTGCAATGGAGGTGTGGCGGCATGATTGAAAATCACCATCAATGGTGCGCATGGTTTGGCTTCCATGGGTGGTTCAAGGTTTGGCTTTTAATTCTGCAATTGTTGTATGATCTAAGGCCTATTCTTTGACTAATTAAAGTGTTTAATTAGTAGTTTTAATCACACAATTAAATTATGATTCAAAACAGAATTTTAAAAATTGTTTGAATGTGATTCAAATCTAAATTTTAAAAGTGGTTTGAATGTGATTCAAATCTGAATTTTTAAAGTTGTTTGAATCATGTTTAAATCTGATTTTTTAAAATTGATTGAATAAAATTCAGATCTGATTTTTTAAAAAATGTTTGAATGTGATTCAAATCTGATTTTTTAAAAAATGTTTGAATGTGATTCAAATCTGAATTTTTAAAGTTGTTTGAATGTGATTCAAATATGAATTTTTAAATTTGTTTGAATGAGATTCAAATTTGAATTTTTAAATTTATTTGAATCATATTCAAATCTGGATTTTTAAGTTGAATATGAGATATTCAATTTAATTTAAGTATGTATGTTTTATTTAATTGTTAAATAGTGATATGCATGATGGATGATCATGGACTATAAAAGACCAATGTGATTGGATTTATTTCTTTTATGTTTCTTTGGGATTGTAAATTAATTAATTTATTTTAATTTATTTTGGGCATGTATTATTAAGTTTGTAATAATTTTTGGGTTGTAATTTCATTTATTTATGTTCTTGTAAATTCGCCTTGGTATGCCAAGGATTACTATGTAATATTGGATTGCAAGAAGTTCAAGGAGGTCAAGAGCATTGGTGGGACCAGTGGGAGGAATTCAAGATCAAGTGTTGATTATGTACTCCTTCAGCAACTCTTGTAAAATGAATGAAAGAAATGCACTAAGGAATGCCCTGAAACAATTCATGGTGGATCATAATTGAATCCCTTAGAAAGTCCATGATCATACCATATTTACTGCTTATCCATGAATGCATGAGATGTATGGGAATGTATGCAATTATATGATATATGCATGCTAAATGGATAATGTGCAAAGTGAGACCTTAATAGTAATTAGAATGACCATAAAATCTTCCAAACAAATGATTAAGTTGGATATGCTATAATTAAAGTAATTATAACATAGGCCCTCCATTGGGGCAATTATTTTAAGAAATTTTAAATAGTTGCATGAGATGCAATTAATTTAAGAGATTTTCTTAAGAATAATTGTTAAGCATGAGATGTTGTAAATATGTAAATGGTTTGGTGGCCAATATTGGATGTACTTGAGGACATTAAAATTATTTACATAATTACCGGCTCAATGGGATCAACTTAACTAATGCAAGATAAGTCAATAATGGATGTACCTGAGATTTTGAGCATTAGGGGCTAGGTAAAGGATTGAACCTCACATGAGATGTGATGGGCAAGGAGTTGCTCACTTATAGTTTATTGTAATTCCAATAATGGATGTACCTAAGGATGATCAATAGAATTATAAGAATTCAATCACCCACTAGAAATCCATCCAACTAGGATTTCCGTTTCCTACTTTGGAAGTATAGGATTCGCTAAGTTAGTGGAAGGACCAATTTGATTAAAAGACCATAATCATTTTGGTTAATTACATGATACATTTACTAATTAATCTGGTTATTTTCTGCAGTTAATTTTCTGATAAAAATGAGCACAAAACAACCACCACCATCCAATATCCTTGCAAGCATACTTGATCACAATAGGTTGACAGGACCAAATCATGCGATTGGCTAAGAAATTTGAAGCTTGTCCTGAACCTTGAACATATAGGATATGTTCTAGATTCGAATGTTCCTGGTCCCTTACCTCCAGAGGCCACACAAGAGGAACATGATACTTTGGACAAGTGGAAGGAGCATGATATGAGAGCTAAGTGTTACATGCTTGCTTCCATGAGTAATGAGTTACAGAAGCAACATGAGAACATGCAGAGTGCGAGTGAGATCCTCCTTCACCTACAAGAGTTGTATGGTGAGCACAGCAGGAATGCTAGGTATGAGATATCTAGACAACTATTCCGTATGAGGATGTCCGAGGGATGAATGTTGGGGATCATGTCCACAAGATGATTGGTGATTGAGCGGTTGGAACATCTTGACTTCAACATGGATTTCCAACTACAGATTTGATCCTTCAGTCCCTTCCTGAGTCTTTTGGGAATTTTGTGACAAATTTTCATATGACTAAACAGGAATGCACCTTAGCTTGTTTACTCAACATGCTGGTTATTGCCCAAAAGAATATGCCAGGCAATAAAGGGAAAGAGATAGCTTTGGTTGCATCTTCTTCTGCTGGAAAGTCCAACAAGAAGAAGAGCAATAAGAAAAAGAAACCTCAGATTCCTAGTCCTTCCAAGAAAATAGCTAAGCAGAAAAGGAAGACTAAAACTGATGGAGGAAAAGGAAAGTGTTTCCACTGCCAAAAGGATGGGCACTGGAAAAGGAACTACCCAGAGTATCTTGCTTCTCTGAAGGACAAGAAGGATACACCTTCGGAAGGTATGTCCATATCTTGTTATTTAGATTCTGATGATATTCATAGTTCATCTACAGCTTGGGTTTTAGATACTGGTGCTAGTTCTCACATTTCTAATGATATGCAGGAACTAGCAAATAGTAGCAGCTTGCGTTCTCAAGATATTAGAGTCCGGATTGGCAATGGCTCAACTGTTGAAGCTTTAGCCATAGGATCTAAATCTTTTTACATGTTTGGACATGTTTTGTGTTTGGATAATATTTTATATGTACCTGATACTTTTAAGAACATCATTTCTATATCTAGTTTGACTAGAAATGGCTATGAATTTCAGTTCACTGATGATGTTTGCAATATTTATTTTGGAAATAAATATGTTGGTTTGGGTTATATGAATAATGGTCTTTATTATTTGGATAATAATGACAAACACAAATTGAATGCAAGTGATCTAAAAGAATGCAATGCCATGGTGAAAACCAACTCAAGTTCAAAATATATTTGGCACTTAAGATTATGTCATGTTGCAGAAGATAGGATTGCAAAATTGGATAAATGGGGATTCTATCCTCATTGGGCTCTGAGCCTACTCCAACTTGTGAATCTTGCCTTCAGGGTAAAATGACTAGATCACCCTTTGTTGGACAAGGGCTAAGAGCTGAAAATATTTTGGAGCTAATACATAGTGATGTATGTGGTCCATTTAAAGAAATAGCTAGAGGGGGTTTTCATTATTTTATTGCCTTTACTGATGATAAATCAAGGTTTGGGTATTTATATTTGATGAAATACAAACATGAATCTTTTGAAAAGTTCAAAGAATTTAAATCTGAAGTAGAAAATCAAACAGGAAAGAATATTAAAGCTCTTCGATCAGATCGTGGAGGTGAATATTTGAGTACTGAATTTGATGAATACTTGAGAGAGCATGGCATTGTTTCTCAGCTGACTCCTCCAGGAATGCCACAGCTGAATGGTGTATCTGAAAGGAGAAATCGTACCCTATTGGATATGGTACGTAGTATGATGAGCTATACTGATATGCCAATCTTCTTTTGAGGATTTGCATTAGAATCATCTTTGTATATTCTGAATAGGATTCCATCAAAATCAGTTTCTTCCACACCTTATGAGATATGGCATGGAAGAAAACTAAGTCTTAAGCATGTTAAGATTTGGGGTTGTCCAGCTTATATCAAAAAAACTGAACACTGATAAATTGGAGACGGATCGAGAAAAGGTCGATTTGTTGGATATCCAAAAGATAGTTTTGGATATTATTTTTATTTGCCTACTTCATAAAAGGTTGTGATAAGTAGAGATGCCACATTTCTTGAACAACAGTTTGTTCAAGAAGGAGGCAAAGGAAGGCAAATAGAGTTAGAATTGGAGAATTCTGACCAACCAACAGATCAGATGGATATAGATCCATCTAGTCAACCAATACCCGTTGATGAAACATCTATAGCTGTTCCTCGTAGAACAACCAGGGTATCTCACCCACCAGTGAGATATGGTTTTCTTCATGAAGAAGAACAAGAGTTGTCTACTCATGAAGAAGTAGATCTTGGAGATGATCCACTTACCTATGAAGAAGCTATATCAGATATAGACTCTTCAAAATGGATGGATGCTATGAAATCCGAGATTGATGCCATGTATAAGAATCAAGTTTGGGATCTTGTTGACCCACCTGAAGGTATTATACCTATAGGGAACAAATGGGTTTTGAAGAAGAAAATTGGTTCTGATGGAAAGGTAGAGACCTATAAAGCAAGGCTAGTAGCGATAGGGTTTCGCCAAAGGCAAGGAATCGACTATGAGGAGACTTTCTTGCCTGTTGCCATGCTTAAATCAATTAGGATTTTATTAGCAATAGCTGCATACTATGATTATGAGATTTGGCAGATGGATGTCAAAACAGCTTTTCTCAATGGATACATTGAAAAAAACATTTTCATGGAACAACCTAGGGGATTTGAATCCCAAGATGGTTCCAAGGTATGCAAGCTAAAGCGATCCATTTATGGGTTAAAACAAGCTTCGAGGAGTTGGAACATCCGTTTTGATGAAGCCATTAAATCCTTTGGTTTTATCAAAAAAGAGGATGAGCCATGTGTATATAAGAAGGTTAGTGACAGTGCTATCACTTTCCTTGTCTTATATGTGGATGACATACTGTTGATGGGTAATGACACAGGTATGTTGACAACTATAAAAGTATGGTTGTCAAATACATTTTCCATGAAAGACTTAGGGGAGGCAACCTATATTCTTGGGATTCGCATCTATAGAGATAGAGCAAAAAGAATAATTGGTTTATCCCAAAGTCTATACTTGGAAAAGGTGTTAAAGAGGTTTAACATGCTTGATTCCAAGAGAGGATTGTTACCAGTGAGACATGGTATCCATCTTTCTAAAGAAATGTCTCCAAAGACACTTGAAGAAAGAGATAAGATGGCCAGGATTCCATATGCTTCGGCTATTGGAAGTTTAATGTATGCAATGTTGTGTACTAGGCCGGATATCGCATATGCTGTTAGTTTGATTAGCAGGTATCAATCCAATCCAGGTTTGGAACACTGGATAGTTGTCAAGAATATTCTTAAGTACTTGAGAAGAACTAAGGGTTTATTCTTGATTTATGGAGGTGGAGACTTGCAATTGGATGGTTATACTGATTCTGATTTCCAATCAGATATCGATGATAGAAAGTCTACCTCTGGGTATGTGTTCATTTGTAATGGAGGTGCAGTCAGTTGGAAGAGTTCCAAACAGAGCACGACTGCAGATTCCACTACAGAGGCTGAGTATATTCTTTGCATCGAGATCTGCAAAGGAAGTTATTTGGATAAAGAAGTTCATGAGAACTTACAGTAGTTCCTTCCATTGAGTCGTAGTTCCACTACACCGTGACAATAATGGAGCGATCATCTGAGCTAAGGAACCAAGGTCTCACCAGAAATCCAAACACATAGAAAGGCGCTACCACATTATCAGAGAAATAGTTGGGTAAGGCGATGTAGCCATGCAGAAAATAGCATCAGCTGAAAATCTAGCTAATCCATTCACTAAGCCTCTGTCATAGACTCAGTTAGACCGACATCTTGAGAAGATAGGCTTAAGATATTAAAATGAATGGCTCTAGTGCTAGTGGGAGATTGTTAGTAGTATGCCCTAGAGCATATCATTTAGTATGTATCTTGTACATATTTTTATTAATAAAAGGCATTTCCACTTTTCCGTTTACATAATATATTTATGTGTAATAGAAAAGGTCCATTGATATTTTGTTAGAAATATTGTTCTTAAGTTGTTAAGAATATGAGTGACAATATTTCTAGCAAGAAGTATCATAAATAGGTTCACAATCGAGGATACTTCATAATAAGGACATGACTTATCCAGAAAGATTGTATTCATGTTTGTTCCCAAGTTATTTATATGAGATATAAATAAGATGGAATGGTGAGTCTCATGCCATATAAAAACATGATAGGCACTTATAAATGATAAGTAGGCCGAACCAGTGACACTTATGACAAGCACATGGAGTTTACTTTTGTCAATATTTTGTCATAAATCATATCAGTGCATATAATCTTTAGACCTGAGATAGCACAGTTATCTTGTATATAGGTAGTTTGAGTTTGATACTGCTTTCATACTTGTACTGTGTATGGGTATATGGGCATGTGTTGGCTCTTACTAGTTATATATGGAGGTAGGTGTTGATCAAGATGGAATCTGTTCCTCTAAGTAAATAGAGATAAAATCCTATGTTCATTTAATTGTTCTTGATGTTTCAAGTTCCTAGCCAGGACAAATAGATTTATTCAGAAAAGAGTTTCTGATGAGAAAATCTTTTTAATTAAGAACTGGAATTAAAAGAGAACATAATATTCATAGCAAATGGAGTTTGACATAAACCATGACTCCAGCTTGAGTTGGGATTTTGTAACAGAGAGATTCTAGTGCATGGTAACATATGATTATAGGTTCATTTAAGGTAAACCTTATTACTAATTGGGTGGCCATGGCATGCTATGCTAGGTGTTAACCATGGTCTATGAGGTTCATAAAATGATTTAGAGAAATCATTTATGGTAAGAAAGAGTTCTGATGATATTAAGAGTTGATATCATGTGTCATTGCCAATTAGTGATGAGCCTAGTAAGTCACACACATACACAAGTTATCACCTAATTAAATATGATTTAATTAATTAATTAAAGAGTTTAATTGATTAATTAAATAGGTTTGGTTTGCAATTAGTTTGCAAAGTCCCTAGCATGACTTGAAACCAAATCTAGATTGTTGGATGTATAATATAAGTTAAATTTATATTTAAAGTGTTTAAATATGAATTTAATTAATGAGAAATTAATTAATAGAGATTAATTAATTAATTTATATTTGATATAAATTAATTAGAAGAAGAAAAATAATTATTTTGGGTTGAGAACTCAAAATTAAGATACAGGGGCATTTTGGTCATTTTGTAGTGTGACACGTGGCACCATGAGATGGTGACACATGGCATAACACATAAGCTTGCCAAATGTTTTTTTTTTAATCATGTAAGATGATTAAAATCAAGATTAAATATAGGTTTGACACTTGGCACAATGTGATTGGGTCACTTAAACCTAGAGCTAATCAAAGCGTGACATGTGGCAAGGGTTTAATGTGTTAACCTAGCTATTTAAGTGTTGTTATGAGAAAATAAAATACAACCAACAGCCACACTCCTTGGTCACGCCATTTTGCAGCCCTCCCTCTATTCTTCTTCATCTCTCATCAATTCAAAGAGATTAGCCATCAATCTCTTGAATTAAGAACACTAGACATTGTTTCTAGTGTCCTGTTTGCATCTCTAATCTCTTAAAAGGCAGAACTTGAATTTCTAATTAATAGAAAAGGCTTTAGAAGCTGTTCAAGGGCTGCCATAGGTGTTCTTAGTGTGGACAAGCTAGAGGGACAACATCTGGTGTCCTGAAGACGAATCTCAAAGGTGCAGACACGCTGCAGTGTATCAAGAGGTTAGTGTAATCGTTCTTGATTTAATCTAGGGTTCTAAAATTAATCTGATTAATTTTAAAATCTTAAATGGCAAATACAGATCCAAAAACATATTAAAAGAGTTTTAATATGTTATTTATCATTGAAATCAAATAGATAAAAATAAATCTTGCATGATGCATGTGACCCTAGGTGAAAATTTTTGAATTCAATGATATAAACTTGTGTTTTTCACGCTTCCGTTCCTTCAGTATAAGGGATGTCCATTGAAGATTCAAGGGAAAGAGTTCTCAGCAGACTTAATCGAATTGCCTTTCCATGAGTTTGATGTGATTTTGGGAATGGACTGGTTATCCCATCATCAGGCAATAGTAGTTTGTAAATTGAAGAGAATCTCTCTGAAAACTGATGAGAACGAAGAAATAATAGTAGTGGGTGAAAGGACAGATTTCTTGTCCAATGTCATCTCAACTACAGTTGCAAGGAGATGGCTGAGAAAAGGGTGTGAAGCCTATCTGGCACACGTGGTTGACACTAGGTAGGGTAAACTTGACTTGTCTGACATACCCACAGTAAGGGATTTCTCTGAGGTATTTCCTGAGGAATTGCCTAGTTTACCACCAGAAAGGGAAGTTGAATTTGCTATTGAGATTATGCTGAGTACAGCTCCCATTTCAATTGCTCCGTATATGATGGCACCTGCTGAATTGAAAGAGTTAAAAATCCAGCTGCAAGAATTACTAGACAAGGGATTCATACGCGATGTGTGTTACCTTGGGAGCTCGTCTTCGCTTGTAAAGAAGAAAGATGGGACCCTGAGGTTATGTGTTGACTACCGGCAGTTAAACAGAGTAACAGTGAAGAACAAGTATCCGTTGCCTAGAATTGACAATCTGTTTGATCAGTTGAAGGGAGCCGTTGTGTTCTCTAAGATTGATCTCAGATCAGGGTATCATCAGCTAAGGGTTAAGGATGCAGATGTGCCTAAGACTACATTTAGAACCCGGTATGGGCATTATGAATTCCTGGTGATGCCATTTGGGTTAACAAACGCTCTAGCAGCATTCATGGACCTTATGAACCGTATCTTCCATCCATACTTAGATCGGTTCATAGTGGTCTTCATTGATGACATCCTGGTGTATTCTAAGGATAAAGCAGAACATGATGAGCATTTGAGGATTGTTCTGCAGACTTTAAAAGAGAAGAAATTGTATGCTAAATTGTCTAAGTGTGAGTTCTGGTTGAATGAGATTGCATTCATTGGACATGTAGTTTCAGCTGAAGGGATTAGGGTGGATCCCAAGAAGATTGAAGCAGTGATGGAATGGAAGCCTCCCAGAAATACAACTGAGATCAGAAGTTTCTTGGGGTTAGCTAGATATTATAGAAGATTTGTAAAGGGATTTTCCCTGATAGCTGCTCCAATGACCAAATTACTGCACAAGAATATAAAATTTGACTGGAATGACAAGTGTCAAGCCAGTTTTGAGATGTTGAAGGCTATGTTGATAGAGGCACCAGTGTTAACACAGCCAATGTCTGGAAAAGACTTTGTAGTCTACAGTGATGCCTCACACAATGGATTAGGGTGTGTACTCATGCAAGAAGGGAAAGTGGTGGCATATGCTTCCACGTAGTTAAGGCCACATGAAAAGAGTTACCCTACTCATGATTTAGAGTTAGCAACAATTATCTTCGCATTGAAGATATGGAGGCATTACTTGTATGGGGAAAAATGCTACATATACACAGACTATAAGAGTCTGAAGTATCTGCCAACCCAGAAGGAACTTAATTTGAGACAGAGGCAATGGATTGAATTCTTGAAAGATTATGATTGTGTGATTGACTACCAACCCGGGAAGGCAAATGTAGTCGCTGATGCTTTAAGCAGAAAATCTATTGTAGCATTAAGATCTCTGAATGCCCAACTATCCTTAACTCATGATGGAGTTATTTTGGCTGAGTTGCAAGTGAAGCCGAATCTGTTACAACAGATACAGGATGGGCAGAAGACAGATGAGAAATTAATGGCTGTTATGGGAAAAATCACTGAGGGGAAGGAAACTGAATATGAAGTGAAAGAAAATGGGTGCCTGTACTATAAAGAAAGAGTGTGTGTTCCAGATGATAAAGAATTGAAAACTAGAATTCTGAAAGAAGCACATAACAGTATGTATGCTATGCACCCAGGAAGCACAAAAATGTACCATGACCTGAAACTCCAATATTGGTGGCCAGGTATGAAGAAGGACATAGTTGACCATGTAACTAGATGCTTGACCTGTCAGCAAGTTAAAGTAGAACATCAAGTCCCATCAGGTTTGTTACAGCCCATAAACATACCTGAATGGAAATGGGACCGAGTCACTATGGACTATGTTAGTGGTCTACCTCTCACTCAGAAGAAGCATGATGCAGTATGGGTGATTGTGGATAGGTTAACCAAATCAGCACATTTTCTGCCAGTCAGAACTGACTACTCACTGGAAAAGCTAGCAGAATTGTACATTAGTGAGATAGTTAGACTACATGGAATTCCACTTTCCATTATATCTGATAGAGACCCGAGGTTTACATCTAGATTTTGGAAGAAATTACAAGAATCCTTGGGCACACAACTCCATTTTAGTACGGCTTTTCATCCCCAGACGGATGGACAGTCAAAAAGAATAATCCAAGTAAATTTTGAAACTCATTGAGTTATTATAAACAATAAATTGAACTGATAATGATAATAATGATAGTAATAACTGAATATGTGTGATAGGTCCTCAAGGATATGGTGAGAAGTTGTGTTATTGAGTTTAAGGAAAATTGGGATAGATACCTTCCACTGGCAGAATTTGCATATAATAATAGCTATCAAGCTAGCATACAAATGGCACCCTATGAAGCATTGTATGGGAGAAAATGCAGAACACCTGTATGTTGGACTGAATTGGGTGAAGATAAGTTAGTGGGGCCAGTCCTGATAAAACAGACAGAGGAAAAGGTGAAACTGATAAAGGCCAATTTGAAAGTTGCCTCAGACCGACAGAAATCTTATGCTGACTTGAGAAGAAAAGACATTGAGTATGAAGTTGGCGAGAAGGTATTTCTCAAAGTATCACCGTGGAAGAAAGTGTTGAGATCCGAGAAAAAGGGAAAATTAAGCCGTAGGTTTATTGGCCCATATAAAGTTATTGAACGTGTGGGACCAGTAGCCTATCGATTAGCCTTACCACCTGAGCTGGACAAGATACATAATGTGTTCCATGTCTCGATGCTCAGAAGATACAGATCAGATCCTTCACATGTCATCTCAGCAGAAGAAATTGTGGTACAACCTGACCTGACATATGAAGAAGAACCAATTAAAATCTTGGCACGAGAGATAAAAGAGCTCAGAAATAAGACAATTCCACTAGTGAAAATCCTATGGAGACTCCACAACATGGAAGAGGCAACATGGGAGAGTGAGGAGACAATGAGACAACAGTTCCCTCATCTCTTCACATCAGGTAAATTTCGAGGACAAAATTTTTATTTAGAGGGGAAGAGTTGTAACATCCCCATTGCACGTGTTCTGTACGTTCTGTTGCTCCAGTAGTCAAATAACAGTTCAAGCAAGTCAGGATGTCTGGAACTACACTTCAGTGATGGTGAACAGACATATAATGATGAAATAAATAAAAAGAAAATACAAGAAAAATCAAACAAAAATGAAAGAGAGTAAACGAAGCTAAGTTAAACGAGCCAACACCGCAGCGATGGGTGACCGCACCGGGAAGGCCGTTGCCGACCCTAGGACCGCGGGGAACCCTCTGAATTTAATTTTGAGACATAAATAAAGGTTTATTGAAATGTAATTGGCACTAGAAATATCAAAAAAAAAAATTAATAAATTAGTACAAAGAAAAATGAAAAATCGAGAAACAGACAAAAATCGGTGTTACCGAAAAATCGGGAATGTAACCCGAAGTGGGGTATTTTGGTCAATTGACACCTAGAGTTGGCTTTTCACCTCAATGTCCATTAAAAATAAATGATATTACACTTTAGAAATGACATGAAAAATTAAATTGTGATACATTATGTAAATTGTGAAAGAAAAGAGGTAAATGTGTAAATAAAGGAAACTTAATATAATTAAACATTAAACAACTCATTAGTGCTCCACTAACTATAATATAAAGTACATAAAATAAAAATTAGTGGGCAGAAATGGGTCATCTTCAACCTTGAGAAAAAGCTTGCCGAATTGCTCCTCCCAAAAACCTCCATGGCCACCATGCATGAAACTTTCTCTCTCAATCATCAAGCCCTCATTTTCACTTGCTTCCTTCATTAAAGCTTGCCTATTCACCTTGGGGAAGATATTGGCAACAAGAAAAACCAGATTTGGTGAAGTTTTGATAAGCTCCAAAAGTTGTAAGTGTCCAAAATCTCTCCCTTGCTTTAGTAAACCTTGTTTTTAGGTTGAGGTGAGTATTTTGGTGAAGAGAAATGAAAGAAATAGTGAGAAATGGACTTGTCCATTTTTGGCAGCCATGAACCTTTGCTGAGCTTGAGTTATTTTTACTTCTAATGAATGAAAATGAAGGTTGATTAATTCAAATGAAAATTGTAGTAAGTTTGTATTTAAGTATGTGCATGTAGTGTTTAGATTAAAGGTGTGAAATGGAACCTTGATGCCTTGAGCAAACTGCCATGTTTGGCAGCCCCTAATAGCATGAATTTGTGTGTAAACATGTGGTTATTAATGATATATGTTAATGTTAAATTGTGGGTAGCAAGTGTAATTGATATTGAAGTATGAATATGTTGGAGTATATGTGTAATATTAGCATTTAAGTATGTTGAATTTTGGTGGAAGTGAATGTTGAACTTAATGATGAATTGTGTGCATTGAGCACTTGAACATTCTGCCCAGAATTGTTGCTGAAATTGTGTACAATATATGGGTGGAAGTTTTGTTGATTGAATATTGTAGTAATGAGGAGGAGAAGGAACATTAAATTGGGAGTGTATGAACTTTGTGCAGGTTGTGTATTGAAGGCAGCACCTAAATTAGGCCATAAGTACCAAACTGTGAACCCAATTGGTATGGGGCCAATTGGGGGTGAAACTAGACACCAAATAGACCAACTTTTATGTAGAAAGGTTGCCAAAATTCTGCCTAGAAACTGACCTTAAAAATGACCAAATCCGGATTAGTGCATTTAAGGCCTGAAAACTGACCATTTGGGCAGCAGTTAGTATTTAGGCCATAACTCACTCAAAACAGGTCCAATTGACCTGACATTTTGACCATGAATAGGTAAGACCTATATCTACAAGTCTTATGAAGACACCCAAGCCCAGAAAGGGCCAGAACCAAGTCAAATGGCTTCACAAGTTCGGGTACAAAATCTGCCAAACCAAAAGTGACCTTAAAATTGACCAAATTTTGCACTAAAAGTCCAATCTGTCCAGCTTTAGCAAATTGACCATATCTTGGTCTATACAACTCAGAATGACCTGAAATTTTGCCCCGCGTTCCATAAGTCCTAGAGCTACAATTTTTCTTCTTTGAACAGAAGATAAAAACCAAGGAAAATAGGACTTTAAGCTAGACCAATCTAGCACACAAAAATTGAGAATGTGACATTTTGCATACAATGATGCTTGAAGCATTTTGGCAATGAATGCCAACTTGTAAAAATGGTAAATTGAACTATATTGGCAGCATATTGAGATTTAAATTGTGACATATTGATGCTAGAAACAACTTATCCATATTACCTAAAAAGGTCAACAGATGCATTGACTTGTGAATTATATGATAGTTAGTGAACTCCAAAGATTGAAGAATTAAACAATTAAATTATAATGTGCCCTAGTTTGCCTAGTTAACTAGTATGGATAGGTTGGCATGCCAATAGGATTGTGACAGCTGTTCTGTAAATGGCTTCATGCTATACTGTGTTTTTACGGCTTATTATGCCGCACTTTGACTTAAATAGCCTACGGCTATACATATTGTGTATTTATTTTTGGCTTATCGCCAGATTGACTATATGGCTTTTTAGCCACGCTATTTGCACACCGGAAGACACTTTGTGACCGATGGTGTGACGACCCGAGGTACTAGGTACCCAGTGCTAGTATATCCGTTTATCCAATCTGGTCAGTATATAGGCTACACGGGCAGTAATTCAAGTACTATTAAAAATTCAAATACATAAATTCAGTCTTCTGACATACAACACTACCAAAATTAGCAGATATTGAAATGTTAGCAAATAAATGTAGAATCAACAATTGTGAAGAACACCGATGCCATAAATTTATTTACTTTATTTTAGTGTATATTTCTTTATATTTGGCACCACTAAGCAAAATTGCTTAGCGCGTTGCTTTTGTAACGCGTAGGTATTGGAGACACAGCTGGGGAGCCTAGCAGACCTACTACCGGGTGAGACATCAGATCTGCACAGGAGTCCAGAGTCATCTGCACTGCATTGCATACATGGTAGGACTTAGTATATCTTATATTTTGTACTTTTGTTGTATATTTGAAATTCAGCCCTGTATTTTGTAATGTTATGAAAGCTCTAAAGTTTGTAATATTTTGTACATATTAAATAACATGGAGATTTTTTGTGTATATTTAAATTATTATGGACTGTATTATGGAACTGTTTAATGACTGTAAAAGTCTATTGACTTTACTAAGAAATAGAGACTGTGAAATATTTGAGTTTTGATATCATCATATTAAACTGTTTTCAACAGGTTTGGAAGGATAGTTTGTCCTAAATATAGACGGCACCTTGCCAAATTTTTATTACCAATCTTGAAACACTGATTTTATCAAAGTATGACAATAGTAACAGCATGATATGAATATTACATAAAAGACTTCTTAAAATCTAATTGAGTTCAAGAAATGAAATAATCACAGACTAGGTGTTTCGGCACGCCGTGTAACTTGCTCGGCTATACTGTAGACGGGTGAGGGGTGTTACATGGCATGCCAATAGAGTTCAGTTAGCAGTACTGCACATGGCATTATGCCATTCTGTGATTTCATGGCTTTGAGCCATTCTGACATTGTGTTGAGACTTAGCATTGTGCCTAATGTTATTACAGCTTATTAGCTGTTCTGTTGCACACCGGGAGATACATATGTGACCGATGGTGTGACGGCCCGAGGTACTTGATACCCAGTGCCAGTTTACCCGCTTATTCAATCCAGTCGTCCAGTATAGGTTACTTGGCCAACCAAAAATGAAAGTGGATAAATTTAATGAATAATGAATATAACAAGTACAAAAATAAGTAAGACTACAAATACTCAACGAAAATTTATTTGCAATGAGACATCGATACATTCACTGCATATTTATTTTCTGTTATTTCTTTTTATTTTATTATTGGCACCACTAAGCATTATTGCTTAGCGCGTTGCTTTTGCCACGCGTAGGTTCTGGAGATACTGACCAAGAGCCCAGTAGACCACGCATGTGGTGAGACCTTCGCACTCGCATAGTGTCCGTGTCACCTCAACATCTTCAGTGCATTGGTAGGACACTAGGTATCATTTTGGTATTTTTTAACTAACTTTTATTTTCTCATGTGTAATTGAGATTTATGGCATGTATTTTGATGTTAATGTAAATAGTAAAAATTGTATTTATGAATGGAAAATTGAGTATTTATTTATTGCTTATATATGAATACCATGAGAAATGAATGGTTGAGAAATGGAAATGTTGTTGAAAATTATTGAGATTTTGATGATTATTGGAGTTTGAGAATGATTGGAAGTGTTTTTCATAGGTTCCGAAGAACTGTTTTCTCCATTTTTAGCCGGTACTCTGCCGGATTTTCTATAAAATTTTCAGAACCTCAAATAAATTATAATTTCAATAAATGACTTAAATGAATTATATTTCACAAATTATATTTAAAACTATGATAAAAATAAATTAAGGAAGAAGAAAAATGATTGAGATAAAATAGAGTGTTCCGGTACACTGTGTGACATATCTTACTCGGATATACTGTAGACGGGTAAGGGGTGTCACAATTTTCATTCATTTTTAATTTGGTAGGTAAAATTTTTTCAGATATTAAAAATCTTTATTTAAATTCCAAACATAAATCAAATTTTTAGATATTTAAAATCTACGTAATTTTCACAAGCAGTAGAACATATAATTTTAGCATTAGCAAATAGTACATAATTATTCCTTTTACAAGTTAAGAACATACTAGCAACTACATCTGAAGTCTCTGCTTTTTCCCCTCGATGCATGGCTTTCCCTCTTTCTAATGTATTCCTCTGCTCGGGTTGGTCTATTGTGCGAGGATTACCCAAAGTGCTGTCTCTACTTCTACCTCTGCCCCTACTAACTATTAATGAGCCTCTAAAATTAGAATCTTGAGTTGATTCCTCTAGTGTAGTGTGTGGCATAAATCAACGTGCGCTAGTACAATCTCGGGCAAAATGTCCAATTCTACCACAATTGAAGCAGGCTTCAGTAACTCTATGGCAAATACCCCCATGAAATTTTCCAAAAACATCACAGATATGGATAGGGTAGGAACTTCTAGTTCTTTGACGAATGGTTCTTGATTGCTTCCGCCCTGAAGATCCGCCTCTATCATACTTAAGAGCTTGGGATCCCTCAAAATCTTTTCTCTTTCCCAAATTACTACTCGAACTTTGACCGATGGGTTTCCCACTTTTCTCTTTTTCATGATGCTCTTGAGGCGGTTGGGTTTGTACTTGGGCCTGGGCTGACAGATTATCAGCCATTTGCTGAAAGAACATGGCCATCAGCTAGGCCGTTTGTGCAGTAATTTGTATAGGAGGGACTGGTGCAGTTGGACCTCCAACGCTCTGTGAAACTGGGGCCTCTCTTTGTACGTTAGCTGTATCAGACTGCTCTACTATTTTATCCCCCTTGTCCATATCTATTCACAGGATTTTTTTTTTATTTCCTGTACAACCAACACAAGGAGATTTCTCCCTGTTAGCTCATATTTATGTTGTAAATGTACTATATGTATGAAACATTCGAGCAGTTGTACTTACCGAAAAATATTTCAAATTCATAGTTCAAAATTTACTTTAAAACCTTTACTCTGATACCACTAAAACATGTCACATCCTACTTCTCATAAGATGTAATATGCTCTCATAGTACACCTAATGAATTACTGTACTTCGCCTACTGATAACCTATTAAATTCATTTTTAATTTAGTGGGTAAAATTTTCTCAGATATTAAAAACCTTTATTTAAAGTCCAAACATAAATCAAATTTTTAGATATTTAAAATCTCCGTAATTTTTACAAAAATTTTGGCAGAGTGCCGTCTGTATTTTGAAAAAACAGTTCTTCAAAACCTGAAAATAAAGATACTCCCAATATATTTTTCTCAATCACAACTCCATTATTCAATATCATTTCACAAATCAACACAAGCAACTCAATACACAGTTTAAATTAAATCAAACATTGAAACCTCTCATTAAGGTAACAAAATGAATATTTACATTCATGGGAGTATTAAAAATTTAGTAGTGCAAAACTTTATAAATACATAAAATCTCAAGATAATCTTATAATAATTTTTATTTAATTACAATCCAAAAAAATATTACAAAAGAGTTAGTACAATTGCTCAAAGTAAATTTCATACACACAATTACAGAATTACATCAAAATCTAAAATACAAAGGTATACCTATGATATACCCGAAGATAGTCTCACTATGCCTTTTAGTAATCTTGCTCAGCTGCTTTATATTTTTTTTCACTTGCGACAGCATACAAAGCTATCGCTGAGTGGTGAACTCAGTGGTGCACAAACTAATAATTTAAAACTTAATACAAGTTATGCTTGACAATTCATAAAAAATAAAAGTTTAAAATTTCTAAATTCTTCAAAATTCATAACATTCAGAAATTAATATTTTCATTCATGCAAATTATTCATTTGAATAACATTTTGATCAAATAGTAACTATTTATCTACATTTCTTTTAAATCCCGAAACAATACAAAAATATTTTGAATCACTGAAAAATTATTTATTTCAACCACAATTTATCAAACTATGCATAATTTAAAGGGCATTGCCAACAATTCACACAGTTGAACCCATGACCCAAAATTCAAATAGATGCCGTGTTGTACACTACGACATTTCACACTCTCCCAATAACTGAGACTAAAAGGGAGGAACAAAGACTAGCTAGTATATATGAGTACTCATTCAAACTCTTCCCTAACTGGGAAGCCAGAGAGGAAGGAACTCCCCCCATCTAGTGGAGGAGATATCTCACTAGACAAGTTAATGAGAATTCACAACATATTTTGCAATGTCAACTGTGGTTTCAAATCATATTCAAAATAATATCTATTTACAAAGTATTTACAAATCATCAACATATTTAATCATCATAAATTCATGCTCAAGGTTGGCAACACATCAAACTTAAAATTTACAATCCTCAAAACCATGCAATAAATCCTTAAATGCATAAGAAAATTTACATTTAATTTATACAATTTCATTTAAAAAATTAAAATCCTCAACACAACAAATTATAAATCATAAAATAAACTTGTTCAAATCAATTTAGAAGTGAAAAGTAACAAAATAGTTAGTTGTGCACAAACCTTATACGAGTCACCTCTCGGCCTTGACTCGATGTCTCGGGTACTTTTCCGGTATTCTTTTTCACTGAAACACACAGTTTCACAGTGTTTCAGTATCACCATTTATCATAACTCCAAAAAATAAATTCAAATATACTAATACCTAGCTTTAATATGCTAAACTTGATGTTCTTTAAAATTTGTATTTCGGAGTTACTATTTATGATACTATTGTCACACCTTACCCCTCTGTAAGGCATAACATGATCCCGTAGAATACTTAATAAACTACCGAACTTCACCTACCGATAACTCATTAAGTACCCTACAAGGGATTTTAACACAATTTTCTTACATTTTAGAAGTGGTGAGCATTTTGGTAGGAATTAAAAACTATTTATTCAAAGTTTAAATACTAAAAAAAATTTTTGTCCATTTTAATTTTACCGCAAATTTTATAAAAATTTTGACAGAATTCCTTTTGTAATTAGAGAAAACAGTTCTTCAAATACCTGAGAAAAACACTTCCAAAAATTTTTCGCAACTCCCAACCTCCAATAAACCTCAAATCAACTCAATTCATTTCACTTTAAAATAATTCCACAATCCAATTAAAATTTATCATCACAAAATATTTAATAACATCATTCACAAGGCATAAAGTATGAAATTCACATGTACAAATATTAATTTACCGAAGGAAATTCAAAAATAATATTATTACAATTTATTTTACAACTGCTCCAACTTCACCCACATACCACATTTTAGTCATTAAATTTGTTGGTTTTGGTCATTTTCTCAAAGCTTAAGTCCTTTAGGCAAAATTGTCAAATTTTCAGTTTTGGTGCTCCTAGTTGCACTGTTCCATTGGTTATTCTACTGTTGGAATTTGGCAAAACTTCCTTCATAGAAAATGTTCCTTATTGTCTTAAGTTTATTCTCATTTTTGGATCACCCAAATTGGAGTTTTGTAGCTCAAGTTATGGCCATTTGAACCATGGCTGCCGGATTGGATACAACCCAGATTTTCTGGGCAATTTTGGTGCTGGCAGTTTTGGGTCACCAACTTGGTGTGGCCAAATGACTTGGTTTCTGGCAGAATATGGGTTTGTGTTCCTCATGAAAGTTTTAGGTCTATATCTTATCTAACCACTGGTAAAATTTCAGGTCATTTAGACCTCCCTAGCTCGAGTTATGACCAAATGAACAAACACTGTTCATTTGGTCAATTTGTACAGGGCAGCCTGCACTTATCCAACTTTGGTCAATTTGTTCACTAGGTTTTGGTCACTTTTTGGGCATGGTTCCTCAATGAAAATTGTGTCATTTTATGTCTATTTTCATCCCCAATTGGTCCCATATCAATTGGACTTGTAAAATTTCATGTTTGGTACTTCAAAGCTGACTTGGTCATGCTGCCAACAGCATGACCACACTCCCTCCGAATTTAACTACAAATAATGTCTCCAACACAACTCATTTGGTCATAAATGACCATTTTTCACTTCACAATAGGTCCAAGACACCATTTACTCATTTCTTACATTTTTGGTTCATAAACCCTAAGTCCCAAAACCCTAACTTACTAAATTGTTGCATTTAACCACATTTAATGCTTTTAATCCTAACCATTCAACTAAATAAAGTTTCTAACTCATTTAAATCCATCAAACCATGCAAATCATACTCCCATCACCTGTTGGCCAAAAATTCAATTTAGTCCCTCACACATATTTTTATTTCATTTTGAGTTTATTTACAAGTTGTTGATGCTATACATACACTAATTAAAATAAAAATTTGAAGTTTGCATTACTAACCTTGTTTGGAGGGTTTTTAGGCTTCCCTTTCTTCAATTCTTTCTTCTTCTTTTTAGTCTCTAATGTTTCCTCAACATGTAGGGAGAATTTTTTGTATGGAGACTTTGTGAATTTATGGGATAGAGTAGGGAAATTCAAGTTTCCTTTCCCTTAACAATGGTGGAACAAGTGAAAGAATGGGAAGAGAGAGGTGAGGCGGCAAGTTTGGTAAGGAAGATGACTTTTTTTTTTTTCTTTTTTTTTTCTTTTATCTATTTTAGCTTATGGAAGACCCCAAAAAAAATCTAATTAATTAAATATTTATTATAACATTTATGGCATCATGCATGATGTCATGCAATATGTCATCTCCCTACACCATTTTCATTTTCTTTCTTTTTTTTTCTATTAGTTCTTTAATTTAATTCTCGATTCCAAAATTTTCTTTTCTCCAATTTTATTTGACAGTTAAGTCAGGAGTCAGCTCTCGGGGTCAATTGACCAAATTGCCCCTCGCCGGTTCATCCCGATTTGCAAATAATCCAATATTTCTTCCGGCTCCTTGACCTAATTATTTGACTGGATTAACAGTTCTTTTTCGTGATTTTCTCTTTTCCACTGTGTTCATAAGGATCCTAAGGACCGCACCGTCACATTTGACGATTTGAAATTTGAGTTTAAAACGACTTCGCAGTCGTTCCCGAGAAGGTCACCCATCGCTGTGACTCTCGGCTCGTTTAACTTCTTATATTTTGTTTTTCTTATTTATACTTAACTAATTGAACATTACTAATTATTTGTGTTTATGGTTTATTTAGTTGTCTTAAGTACAGTTCTAATCCCCTTAATTGTCTGGACTGACACTGGTCACCGGAACAGTGAAATATACTAGGCTATACAAATAGGGGTGTTACAATTCTCCCCCCTTTAAAATAAATTTCGTCTCAAAATTTTACCTGGTATCAATCTCTGAATAGCTGTGGGTGCTGTCTCCTCATGTCCTCCTCTCATTCCCAAGTTGCTTCTTGGCTTGAATGATGGTTCCACAGCACTTTTACCAATGGTATCTGCTTGTTTCGTAGCTGTTTCACCTTATAAGCCAGAATATTTATGGGTTCTTCCTCATATGTGAGGTCTGGATTCACTTCAATTTCTTCTACTGGTAGTACATGAGATGGGTCTGATCGATACCTCCTCAACATAGACACATGGAAGACATTATGTATCTTCTCCAACTATGGAGGTAGTGCCAAACGATATGCCAAAGGACCCACTCTTTCCAGAACCTCATATGGCCCGATAAAACGAGGACTTAGTTTCCCCTTTCTACCGAATCTCATAATCCTCTTCCAAGGAGAAACCTTGAGGAAAACTTTTTCACCCACTGCATACTCAATATCCCTTCTCTTCAGATCAATGTAGGACTTCTAACGGTCTGATGCAGTCTTAAGTCGATCTCTGATCACTCTGATTTTCTCTTCAGTTTGCTGAACAATTTCGGGTCTAATCATCTTTCTTTCACCTACCTCATCCCAACATAGGGGAGTTCTGCATTTTCTGCCATACAAAGCTTCATATGGAGGCATTCCAATGCTTGATTGGTAGCTGTTGTTGTAAGCAAACTCAATCAAAGGCAATTGTGTATCCCAACTACCCTCAAACTCAATCACACAAGCCCATAGCATGTCCTCCAAGATCTGAATTACCCTCTCAGACTGGCCATCTGTCTGTGGGTGGAATGCAGTACTGAAGTTCAATCTAGTTCCTAGGGCTCTCTGAAGACTACCCCAGAATCTAGAAGTGAACCTAGGATCTCTGTCTGATACAATGGATACTGGCACTCCATGAAGTCTCACAATCTCATCGATGTACAACCTGGCCAATCTGTATAAACTGTAGTCCATTCGGACTGGCAAAAAATGAGCAGACTTAGTCAGTCTGTCAACAATGACCCATACTGCATCATGACTCTTCTGTGTCCTCGGAAGTCCCATTACAAAATCCATCCTTATTCTTTCCCATTTCCATTCTGGCACTGGTAGTGGATGTAACAACCCAGTGGGTACTTGATGCTCTGCCTTTACTTGCTGACAAGTTAGGCATTTGGACACAAACTCTGCCACATCATCTCTCTTCATACCATCCACCAGTAATGCTCCTTTAGCCCTCTATACATTTTTGTACCACCAGGGTGCATGGTAAAAGGAGACTCATGTGCTTCCTTCAAAATGATCTGCCCCAAATCAGCATCATTAGGAACACACATTCTGCCCTGGTGTAGCAGTAAACCATCATCTCTGATTGAGAACTCTAGTTTCTTGCCCTGCCGGACTTCTTCCAACAGCTTTTGATACCTTTCATCCTTCTGAGCAGCCATTCTGATCTGATCAATCAACACTGGCTGTACATGCCATGTAACTGCTGTCTGCCCCTCATCATTAATCTCTAAACTGGCATGTAATGATCTCAACTCATGTACCAAAGACAAAGGAGTAACCCGTAGACTTGTCATAGTCTTGCGACTTAAGGCGTCAGCCACCACATTAGCTTTCCCTGGCTAATAGTCTATTAGACAATCATAATCTTTTATCAACTCTAACCATCTCCTTTGTCTCAAATTCAACTCTTTCTGGGTGCCCAAATACTTCAAACTCTTATGATCTGTGTAGATGTAATACTTCTCCCCATACAAATAATGTCTCCAGATCTTAAGAGCAAATACAATGGCTGCAAGCTCCAAGTCATGTGTCGGATAATTCCACTCATGTGGTTTTAGCTGGCGTGATGCAAAGACAATGACATTTCGATCTTGCATCAATACACAGCCTAACCCATTGTGAGAAGCATCACTGTAAACTGTATATTCTTTACCCGGTGTAGGTAAAGTCAGGACTGGAGCCTCTGTCAAACATCTTTTCAATTCATCAAAACTTTGCTGGCATTTATCCGTCCACTGAAATTTCACATCCTTTCTAAGCAACTTGGTCAATGGAGATGCCAACATGGAGAATCCCTTCACAAATCAACGGTAGTATCCAGCTAAACCCAAAAAACTGCGAATCTCTGTGACATTTCTGGGTGGCTTCTAATTAAGGACAGCTTCAATCTTGCTAGGATCTACCTTAATACCCTCTGCTGATACTATGTGCCCCAAAAAGGATATCTCCTTCAGCCAAAATTCACACTTCGACAGTTTGGCTGTCACATCCCGACTTAGCGGGCCCCAGCTCAAGCCCCTCTCTGGGTGGCCATCTTGCCGGCGTACCCCCCTAGAGGCCGGCGGTGCGACTCACAAGGTACTGTCCGCTTTGGTGGAGTTCAATCCCTTCGCCCTGCAGAGCTAGGATTCGAACCCTTATCACCTCACGGATTTGCTTCGCCTCTTACCAATTGAGCTGCCCTCTCATTTAAATTTCGTCCTCAAAATTTACCTGACTTAAGCAAACGACGAACTGCTACCTCTTTAGTTCTACACCTTTCCGTGTTATCATACTTTACTTTCTCCTTAGTCTCAATCCTATCATTAAACAGTTCTGTACTCATCCTTTTTCATCTTAAATACAGTCTGCTTCTCATCTTCATTCGCTATCTCATTGTCTCTTCACTTTCTTATTCCATACCTTAACCTAAAATAAACGGGAAATACAGATCTGCAATAGTGTCACCTCGACTCTTATGAATGCAATGCATGATATGCAATCTATCTAGGTCCAGAAACGCCTAAACCGCGCTCTGATACCACTAAATGTGACACCCCTTACCCGACTACAGCAGTAGAGCAAGTTATGCCACTCGGTGCCGAGCACTCTATTTTATCTTAATTCATTTTTATTCTTCCTTTTGAATATAACTTGTGAAATATAATTTATTTAAGCCATTTATCGAAATTATAATTTATTTAAGGTTCCGAAAATTTTAAAGAAAATCCGGCAGAGTACCGGCTAAAAATAGAGAAAACAGTTCTTCGGAACCTGTGAAAAACACTTCCTATGATAATATTCAATCATCTCATCACTCTCAAACTTCAATATCAAAATCTCAACATTTTTCACCATTCATTTCTCAATCATTTATCTCATGTGATAATCATGTACAAGTCACAGTTATGTATTCACTTTTCCTTTCACAAACACAAATTTGCATTATTTACATGAAAATCAAAATACATTACATAAGTTTCATTACATATGAGAAAATCAAAATTTATTACAGAATGCCAAAATGACACCTAGTGTCCTACCTATGCAATTAATTAGTTTAGGTGACACGGACACTATGCGAATCGTGAGCGACCTTACCCAACTGTGGGTCTCGGGCCGTCTGTCCAAATCTTCAGTACCTACACGTTGCAAAAGCGACGCGCTAAGCATAAAGCTTAGTGGTGCCAATAATACAAGAAAATACAATATGCAAATAAAAATAATAATGTCCTTGCTATTGTGTTCATAAGAAATGAATAATTACTCACTTATTGTTTTAGTCGAGGGCTAATCATGTTTTATGATATTAACTTCTTCATGCATTTCGTTAATTATTTTCTTAATGATCTTGAGCTTCTTTGTATTTTTGTAATCATTCCTGATACTTAATTTTCGTATTTTCTTTAATAATCAGTTCAATCACAGTTATACTTTTCCATGCCCAAGTAACCTATCTTTGGACGATCGGGTGATAACGGGTCGTTGGCCTCGACACCGGTGCCTCGGGCCGTTATACCATGGGACGCAGAACGTCAACCATGTATGCAGTCAGTATGGCTAAAAAGCCATGATATCACATAATCGGGCATAAAAGCCATGAATACGGGCATAAAAGCCATGAATACGGGCATAAAGCCATGAATACAGGCATAAAGCCTTTCGCAGTACTGCTAAAACAATACCCTATTGGCATGCCAATCTATCCAAACCAATCACATTAGGCCTACTAGGGCATTTTGCACTTTTAAATTTCACAATTTTTGAATTTCATGTTTTCATGTCACTATTCATTTCATTAGTCAACTAAAATGTTGACTTTTGCATAAACAATAGGTACATTGGTTTTAGTACTCCCAACATACCACATTTTGTATTCAAAACTTGTTGGTTTTGGTCACTTTTCTCAAAGCTTAGGTAATTTTGGCAAAATTGCCAATTTTTGGTTTTGGTGTCACTATTCACCTCATTGGTCAACAAAAATTTTGACTTTTGGATAGAAAATAGGTGTATTGGTTTTAACACCCCAAACATACCTCATTTTGTATTTAAAACTTGTTGGTATTGGTTGCCAATACCATTTCTAAGCTTAATGCTAATTGAACAAAATTTTCAGATTTGGTGCTTCATCTTTACTGTTCCATTTGTTATTTTTACAGTGGGAATTTGAGGAAATGGTAAACATGAAAGTTGTTCCTTATTCTGTCTAGTTGAATTTCCTTTTTTGAATCACTCCATTTGGAGTTTTGTAGCTCAAGTTATGGCCAAAATAAATTTACTGTTCACGTGCACTGTTCATGCTGCACTTTTGGGTTTTTGCAGATTTTGGTCCAACTTTGGTCAGTAATTTGATCAAGTTAAGTTCATAATTTGGCCTAACTTTCTTCATATGAAATGTTCTACTATGCCTTAGGTTTTCATCGGTTCAAGAATCACCTAAATCCGAGTTTTCTAGAGAGAGTTATAGTCCTCCAAACATTACTGCTCAAATGAAAATCTGCAGAGTTGCAGGTTTGATAACTCAACTTTGCCCAATACTTTGAATGGGTTAATGGCATAATTTGGGGTGATGTTCTTCATGAAAGTTGTTTGTCTATATCCTATCTTGTTGCTGTAAAAATTTCAGGTCAATTGACCATATCTACAGTGAGTTATGGCCAAATGAACAGTTACTGTTCATTTGGTCATTCTGCAGGGGCTGTTTGCAGGGTATCCGGATTGGGGCCAACTTTTGGTCCACTTGCTTTGGTCTTTTGGGCTTGGTTTCTTCAGAAAAATTATGTCATTATATGTCTAGTTTCATGTCCAATTGGCCAAACACCAATTGAACCTACACAGCCAAAGTTATGGCAGTCCAATTGGACTGAATTCTTAGCCACCATGCTGCTGTCTTTAGGCAGCCTACCATTCCACTTTGCCATGCCATTTTTCAGTCCAATTTATGGTCAACATACCTCAAATGGTCACTAATTGACCCTTATAATGTTCACTTACCACTTCATAAGCCAAAACCAAATTTCACTCTCCAAAACCCTAGTTCCCATTATGAGTTTTCACCCCAAACCTTAATTAACTACTAGTTCATTATCCTTATATTCACATACTTTAAACCTAATCTTTAGTTCACTTCAAGTCCATCAAAAACACTCAATCCTACTCCTTCCTTAAGGCAGCCGAAATCCATGGGCTACATACACTTAGCTTTTATTCATTTGGTTCACAAATTCATACTTATTTTAAGTCATTAACATAGAATAATAGAGATATAAGTGGAATTAGGCACTAACCTTTTTGAAACCAACCTTGAGCTTGTTATTCTTCAAGATTTCCCCTAGAATCATAATAATCATAATCAATTATAACTTCACTTTCCTAAATTAAATATCCAATAAAAATTCAACAGCATTTCCCCTTAAATTGGAC
Organism: Hevea brasiliensis; assembly: GCF_030052815.1. Taxonomy (NCBI): domain Eukaryota; kingdom Viridiplantae; phylum Streptophyta; class Magnoliopsida; order Malpighiales; family Euphorbiaceae; genus Hevea; species Hevea brasiliensis. The sequence goes on along the minus strand of NC_079495.1, from coordinate 72,891,787 downwards.
TAAACTCCTATCATAAATCTTAAATCCACAACCACCCATTAATACCCAATCTGGCAGCTTGTGCATTCAAATTTATATATAATGATCTAACTGTTAGATAAATCCCAAATTTTAACCATATATTCAAGACATCCCTATACAATATCAGTAAAAATTTTAGCATCAAATAATCTCTATATCATGAGATATCAAAACATTCATTCAACCCTTCAAAATCTGAATTGTTGCAGAAATCAGTCTTACTCAGACAGCTCATGCAAAACAATTTATATCTCATAAACCACAAGTCTAAAATTCACCAAATTTTAACCCAGCAGCCTCAACATCCCAAATATCATTTGTACCAAATTTCATAATTTTATAAGCATCCTAACTATTTATTTTTCTCAAATTTCAGTAGCCAAAATTCAGAATTCAACCTACAGACAGCCTGTGTTCAACAATATATTTCTCCAAATCCAACCGTTGAACAATCACCAAATTTTAACCATAACTTCCACACATACATACCTAAAACATATCCAAAAATCAGCCATAGATGTTGAGCCAAACTCACCTGGACGGAAGAGAAACGTGCTGCCCTGCTGAACCCCTTTTCTGCTACTGTTCATCTCCTTCTCCTTCTTCCTTTCTTTCTTTCTTTTCCTTTTCTCTCTCTTTCTCTCTTATTCCAGCCCGTATGAAGAAGGAAACTGCTGGTTTCCTTTGTTTTTTTTATCTCATTTTAAGTCATTTTTATCTCTTTTTATTGGTTTGTCAAATGGTGATTGGAGGGGGCTTTTAAATGACATCATCATATGTCATAATTAAGCATTTTCCTTCATTTTCTTTTCTTCTTTTCTCTACTCATTTTCAATTCAATTTTTAGCAATATTTATTCATATTTTAGATCATTATAATTATTTACATAACTGGACAAGTCGACCAAAAATCACCTCTGAAGGCGAAATGACCAAAATTCCCTCCGTTTGGCTTAACGGGTCAAAATTGTCTGTACCGATTGAAAAATTTTTCTAATTATTTTCTTGGCATTCTAATGCCATAGGAACCTCAATGACCCTTCTCTGGAGTCCCAAAAATTATTTTATGAAATTTTTCCCGGGTCTATGTCACACCCTACCCCTCTGTAAGGCATGACATGATCCCGTAGTATACCTGATGAATTACCAACTCCGTCTACTGATAACCCATTAAATACACTACAAGGGATTTTAAAAACTTTTCTTACTTCTTTTACAGTGGTGAGCACTATTTACAGGTGTTAAAGACTTTGGTGAACTGAAGTGAAACAACTAACTCATTTGATTTATTTGGAATATCTGTAAAATTTTTGGCAAGGTGCCATTTGTATTTTGGACGGAACAGTTCTTCAGAAAACCTGTAAAAAGCACTTCAATTATTTTCCAAATCTCAACTCCAACATTTTTCTCAATACAACACATTTCTCAACTCAATTCCATAGAAATTTTTCAAAGTCTGAGATAAGGAAATATAATACAATTTTTATAAGTCAAATAACTCATAATAAATTTACAACTTCAAGGTACAATTTGAATTTACAACTGCTCAAAACCAAAAACAAAATGTACATACAGTGTCATACATTACAGTACAAAATGCAAAATATTGGTATACTCATTATACCAGGTAATCCCTCACTGGATGTATTAGCAGCCTAGTCTGCACTGTCATCTCTCTACTGCGGCGGCAATAAAAAGCTATCGCTGAGACAATATCTCAGTGGTGCACAACATTAACCAAATACAATTTTAATTCACAATTCATAAATCATATCAATAGTGGATACTTAAAACCATAGTTAAATTCAAGACAATGAATGTCATAAGGAATTTAAACTCCAATTCACAAATTATCAAAATTCATAATAACACAATTTAGTCAAATAGTTTAAGAATACCGAATTGCCAATTCATGCACAATTTGATCAAATAACTGAATAATACCTTTTTGCAAATCAATAACACAATTCGATCAAATAACTGAATAATATCATTTTGCAAATCAATAACACAATTCAATCAAATAACTGAATAATATCGTTTTGCAAATCAATAACACAATTGATCAAGTAACTGAATAATATCGTTTGCAAATCAATAACACAATTGATCAAATAATTGAATAATATCGTTTTGCAAATCAATAACACAATTGATAAAATAACTGAATAATATCGTTTTGCAAATCAATAACACCATTCGATCAAATAATTGAACAATACAATGTTGCCAATCAATAACACAATTTAGGTCATGACACAAATTTTTCCATATATGCCGTGTTGTACACCACGACAAGACATACTCACCCCAATAATCGAAATCAATGAGGGAGGAAGCTAGCTGAATAATGAGTACTCATCCACACTCACCTCAGACTGGGAAGTCAAGAGGGAGGAACATAATCATACTTACCCCAGACTGATAAGTCAAAGAGGGAGGAATAATCACACTCACCCCATTAATGGAGGAGGAACATAGTATCAGTGTCATGCCAATTGTGAGTCAAAACAATTCCAAACATTTTATTCAAATGATCCGTAAGAATCCAATAAATTTCCAAAGTTATAATTTCATTCACAAAATGGCAACACAATTCGTAATTCACTTCAATTTCCACAAAAACCATTTACAGTGCTTTTCAATCAATAAGTATCCATCAATATCATTCAAACAATTTTTCACAGTTTCAAACCATTCACAATGTTTTTCAATCAATAAGTGTCCATCAAACACATTTCCACAATTTAAAACAATAATATACAAATAGTCAATATTTATTTCAATTGAAAAATTCAAGAGAAATAGTTGTTGTGCACAAACACAATTTAAAACAATAATATACAAATAGTCATAATTTATTTCAATTGAAAAATTCAAAAGAAATAGCCGTTGTGCACAAACCTCTAATATTTGTCTCCTGGTCCTGACTCAGTATTTCTTTCCCTTTTGCTGAGTCCTTGTTAACTGAGAAACACAATTTGAAGTGTTTCAGTACCAAATTAAACTGTCTCTATCGATGGTGTTTGGTAAATAATGCACTGAACTCAATTATTCACTTAATCACCTAATATACCGACCCTCATTGCGTTTTAGGTAAATTAGGTTTTAGTGTCGTTAATATGTCACATTCGATAGGGTTTTAGGTTTGGTACGTTTTACCAAAGTCATTTCCTTGTTTAGTGCATTTTAATGCAAATTCCGATTCCGACACCGTTTGACCTAGCCGAACGATCTAGTTCCCTCGGTTTTCGGGTTTCGGTCAAAACTACAAACTTGTAGATCTATGTCTTATTGCACGCGGGGAAAAATTTCAGGTCAATCCGAGTTAAGTAGACCAAGTTATGGTCATTATACTATTGCTGGTCAATTGGTATCAATTAGGTCAATTTTTGGTCAATTTGGTCAACTCTGGTTCGGCCAGTTTTTGGACCCGAACTTGTGCAAGCTTTTTGACTTGCTTATGGTCATTTCTGGGCTTTGGTGTCTTCATAAGACTTGTAGGTATGGGTCTTAACTATTCATGGTTAAAATTTCAGGTCAATTGGACCTGGTTTGAGTGAGTTATTGCCTAAACACTCACTGCTGCCCAATTGGTCATTTTTCAGGTCCTAATTGCACCTAATCCGAATTGGTCATTTTCTTAGGTCACCTTGCAAGCAGAATTTTGGTATGTTTTCTCAATGAAAGTTGGCACATTTTGTGCCTAGTTCCACCTCCAATTGGTCTCATACCAATTGAGGTTACACATTTAAAGTTATAGGTCTATTTGCACACTGTCCTCTATATGTCTTTCAAACCCCAATTCAAACACACATATACCTTGCAATTTGGTTCACTTCCCTACCAATCTGTTTTGGTATATTACCAAAAGCATTTTCTACTTTACATTAACATTACTTTGGGCAGATTACAATTACCCTCAACACACCAAATATAATTCACATTTACAAGTTCTAAATACCATTACATACACACCTAACCATTACAAATCTTACATACACTTTACAATATCAATCTCCATACATATCCATCAATCCTTTTAGGTCAATATTCTGCCTACACTTCCATGACTACATACATTTACTCAAGTTTTCCAAGCTACCGAAAATTGTCCTCCAACATCAAAGTGCCCTATAAATTAACCAATTCCCATCCAAGTGCATAAATCAACATATATATATGAAATAATTCACTAGGATATTAAATCACCATGATCAACATTATTTCTCATCAATTATATGCATAATAAATCATCAAATGCGTGACCCCATGGCTGTCCAAAAATGGCTATCTCAATAACTATTTAAACTTTAAAATTTCCTTCACCAAACTAACACCCATAACATGAACATAAAGTTTAACAAAGGAATTCTCAAAAGTGTAAACTTACCTTTGATTGTAACTTGCTAAACCTTCACCAAACTTCTCAAATTTGGTGTCAATATCTTCCTTGTGATGTGTAGACAAAGTTTAATGAAGAACCCTAGGTGATTTGGGGTTGAAATGAGGGATTAAATGAGCTTGGAGAAAACGTTAATTGTGGACTTATCCTTTTCAATTCGGCAATGTTGGGAGAATTGGAGAAGATGAAGAATTCAGATGGCATTTTTGACTTACACGTGCCCCATTACATGTTTAATTTATTCATTAGTGGACCACTCACCCATTTAACAATATAATAAGCTTAAATGTGTTATTTACACATTTTTCACTCCATTTTGGCTATTTGTATTAGGTACCCCCAAATTAATTTTTCATTTTATTTTCTAAGTGTAATATTATTTATTTTTAATGGACATTTAGGTCAAAAGACAATTCGAGTGTCAAATGACCATAATGCCCTGTCGTTACGTTTCCGATTTTTCAGGTATTCTGGTTTTGTCTGCTTTTTCGATTTCTCACTTTTCTTTGTACTATTTATTTAATTTTTCTTTGATCTTCCTAATGATATTTATTCTTCAATAAGGGTCTATTTAAGTCCTAAAAATGTTTTCCGGGGTTCCCCGGTCAAGGCTAGTCAACGGTCCACGTAGTGACTTCCGTCATGATCACCCATCGCTAGGTTTCCTACTGTTTAACTTGATCACATTTCTTTGCTATCATTTTTCCTTTGTTTTTCTTGTACTTTCTTTTCTTGTATTTTATTATTTTATGTCTCCTCACTCTCATTGAAGTGTGGTTCTAGGCATCCTAGCTGTCCGGACAGCACTGGTCACTGGAACAGCAGAACGCACTACCGAACTTAGGGGTGTTACAATTCTCCCCCCCTTAAATAAATTTCGTCCACGAAATTTTTACCCAGTAGCCATCTTACAATAGTCATACGTTTATTTCTCCTTTCTATATGATCGTATAATCTTCTTTTCCTCAAATTTGTATAAGACTTTTAACAATCTAATACCACGTTTAATTTGTTTGTATAATACTAATCTCCTCTTACTATTGTGTTGTCTAATATTTCGGTTCACGTTCCTTCTTGAATGACCCTTGAGGTCATGTTAGAATCATTTATCAGTCATTGGTCCTCTGATCATTCTAATCCATAGTCTTCCTCACATTTGTAATATTTCTTTGTTACACATGAATCAACTGTTCAATTCTCTACTTTCATAACTCTTTTTATCTGTCAATATTCTATAACTTACTTCCTTTTGTACTGAACTATAACCTTTCGATATTTTAACTTTTGAGTTTTAGATCCCTAAGTAGGATTTTCAAACTTATTTCTAACAATTAAATTCGTCATGGCATAACTATACCAAAGCAGATGCCGTTGGCAACTATTCTCATCTAGGTGTACTATCGGGTGACGTAGCTCTACACAATAATCTCAAGTCGATCAGAATCTGCGACTTACGGTATAAACATCAAGAACATTGCATAGTTACTATGATACATCCCAATAGATCAAACTTTGTTATCTTTTATTCTTTTGAATTCACGATATTCGAATCTTATTCTGATTACAATATCCATTAGCAATTTCTAACAGTAACCTCCTTACCCTCATCTAGAGCAATTCCATTACTGCATCTTACTTTTACGTCCTCTTGCCTTACATTAAGTAGGCTCGCCAATTAGCTTTATAATTTATGGTGTGTTAGAAAATATTTTTCGCCGATAAACTCTTTCAAAACTAATTTCACTTATTATCACAATCCTTATCTTAAGGGCTAATCACTAATGCGTCAAAATTTATTCCTCTGTAAAGGAATAACAACAGAACATATAGTTCTAACACTAATGTAAAAATATGCAAATTCCAGGTCAAACAATATATATATATATCTCAGTTGCTAATTGAGAAAGTACCAGCAATGATGTCAAAAGTCTCAGTCTCTTTTCTGTCGTATAGCGTATACTCTAGTTGAAGCATCACCCTATTTTGGCTGATTCACAGTGGTCTGACTTCTAGGTGTACTACCCCTACCTCTACTAACTGATGGTGAACTATTTGGGGTAGAAACTTGGGTTGATCCCTCTGGTGTAGTAAATGATCCAGAACGACCTAGATTTACACAATCCCTAGCAAAATGACCAGTCTCTCCACTGTTAAAGCATGCTCCTACGGCTTTATAACATAGCCCACTATGTGGTTTACCACAAGTTTCACAAAGTCAATCTGACAGCGCATTTCTGGGTTTCTTTTGAGTTTGCTGATCGGATCGAGGTGGTTTCTGTCCAAAAGATCTATCTCTACCGGACTTCTTACTATCTCTATCGTATCCCCCAAAGTTTTTCCTTTTTCCAGTAGGACCACTAGAACTCTATTCTGCTGACTTTCCCTCTTTTTCTGCCTTCTCTGATTTCTTTTTCTCAAGAGCCGCTTCAGATTCAATTCTTTCTAATTCTAGTGCTTGAGAAATAAGTTCAGAGAAGTTGTTATGTTTGAATCCGACCACTTGTAATCTGATACTAGGCTTCAAGCCGGTTTCAAACCTCTTACATCTCTCCCTACTGGTAGAAAGTAGACTTACTGCATAATGGCTTAGGCGGAAAAATTCTCTTTCATACTCAGCCACTGATCGGCCCCCCTGTTTCAGATTTAGGAACTCTTGCAGCTTCTGGTCTACATAAGCATCAGGGACATATTTCTGCCTGAATTCCCTGAGGAAGTCATTCCATGTTAGCACTGCAAGTTCTACCAGACTGTGGGGAATGGTTTTCCACCAATCATAAGCATCCCCAGTAGCAAAGATCTGAGTACTCAAATCCGAGCTCCTCTGCAATGCGCTTTCTTGAATACCCTATCCATCCTCTCTAACCATTGTTCACTTCTAGAGGATCTATCGCCCCTTAAACTCTGTAGCCCCATACTTCATCAATTTGTCATATTGTCTAGCGTAAGGCGTGGTTGTACCATCGAGTCTGATTGGGGCTTGAGTAGGCACATTACCATCCATTTGTTGGAACATTGCAAGTTGCGAGCGAATCGAGCAGAGACTGCGATGCTGCAGGTGGTGCTCTTGAACCATCGACATTATGTAGGCATGGGGCATCCTTGCACCTCAGCCTCTATCGATTGATCGATGAACAATCACCCTCTTCCATAATCAATACGAGGATTTTAGACCTCCAGTACAATGAAACAAGGAGATATCATACCGTTAGTGCAATTTTATAATGAAATGTACTGTATGTATCAAACAATCATATTCAGCAGTTGTACTGTAAAGAAAGAATATTCAAATAACATGTGAAAACATAATTTAAAAACTTTGCTCGATACCACTAAAACATGTCACTCCTACCCTCTGTAAGGCATGACATGATCCGTAGTATACCCGATGAATTACCAACTCCGTCATCGATAACCCATTAAATACACTACAAGGGATTTTAAAAACTTTTCTTACTTCTTTTACGATGGTGAGCACTATTTACAGTGTTAAAGACTTTGGTGAATCAAGTGAAACAACTAACTCATTTGATTTATTTGGAATATTCAGAAAATTTTGGCAAGGTGCCATTTGTATTTTGGACAAAGCAGTTCTTGAAAACTGTAAAAAGCACTTCAATTATTTTCCAAATCTCAACTCCAACATTTTTCTCAATACAACACATTTCTCAACTCAATTCCATAGAAATTTTTCAAAGTCAGAGATAAGGAAATATAATACAATTTTTATAAGTCAAATAACTCATAATAAATTTACAACTTCATGGTACTATTTGAATTTACAACTGCTCAAAACCAAAAACAAAATGTACATACGGTCATACATTACAAGACAAAATGCAAAATATTGGTATACTCATTATACTGTAATCCTCATCTGGATGTATTAGCACCTAGTCTCACGCCTCTGCTCTCTCTACTGCGACAAAGAATAAAAGCTATCATTTGAGACAATATCTCAGTGGTGCACAACATTAACCAAATACAATTTTAATTCACAATTCATAAATCATATCAATAGTGGATACTTAAAACCATAGTTAAATTCAAGACAATGAATGTCATAAGGAATTTAAACTCCAATTCACAAATTATCAAAATTCATAATAACACAATTTAGTCAAATAGTTTAAGAATACCGAATTGCCAATTCATGCACAATTTGATCAAATAACTGAATAATACCTTTTTGCAAATCAATAACACAATTCGATCAAATAACTGAATAATATCATTTTGCAAATCAATAACACAATTCAATCAAATAACTGAATAATATCGTTTTGCAAATCAATAACACAATTGATCAAGTAACTGAATAATATCGTTTGCAAATCAATAACACAATTGATCAAATAATTGAATAATATCGTTTTGCAAATCAATAACACAATTGATAAAATAACTGAATAATATCGTTTTGCAAATCAATAACACCATTCGATCAAATAATTGAACAATACAATGTTGCCAATCAATAACACAATTTAGGTCATGACACAAATTTTTCCATATATGCCGTGTTGTACACCACGACAAGACATACTCACCCCAATAATCGAAATCAATGAGGGAGGAAGCTAGCTGAATAATGAGTACTCATCCACACTCACCTCAGACTGGGAAGTCAAGAGGGAGGAACATAATCATACTCACCCCAGACTGATAAGTCAAAGAGGGAGGAATAATCACACTCACCCCATTAATGGAGGAGGAACATAGTATCAGTGTCATGCCAATTGTGAGTCAAAACAATTCCAAACATTTTATTCAAATGATCCGTAAGAATCCAATAAATTTCCAAAGTTATAATTTCATTCACAAAATGGCAACACAATTCGTAATTCACTTCAATTTCCACAAAAACCATTTACAGTGCTTTTCAATCAATAAGTATCCATCAATATCATTCAAACAATTTTTCACAGTTTCAAACCATTCACAATGTTTTTCAATCAATAAGTGTCCATCAAACACATTTCCACAATTTAAAACAATAATATACAAATAGTCAATATTTATTTCAATTGAAAAATTCAAGAGAAATAGTTGTTGTGCACAAACACAATTTAAAACAATAATATACAAATAGTCATAATTTATTTCAATTGAAAAATTCAAAAGAAATAGCCGTTGTGCACAAACCTCTAATATTTGTCTCCTGGTCCTGACTCAGTATTTCTTTCCCTTTTGCTGAGTCCTTGTTAACTGAGAAACACAATTTGAAGTGTTTCAGTACCAAATTAAACTGTCTCTATCGATGGTGTTTGGTAAATAATGCACTGAACTCAATTATTCACTTAATCACCTAATATACCGACCCTCGTTGCGTTTTAGGTAAATTAGGTTTTAGTGTCGTTAATATGTCACATTCGATAGGGTTTTAGGTTTGGTACGTTTTACCAAAGTCATTTCCTTGTTTAGTGCATTTTAATGCAAATTCTTTGGATTCAGGACACTGGTTTGACCTAGCCGGACGATCTAGTTCCTCGGTTTTCGGTTTCGGTCAAAACTACAAACTTGTAGATCTATGTCTTATTGCACGGGGAAAAATTTCAGGTCAATCCGAGTTAAGTAGACCAAGTTATGGTCATTATACTATTGCTGGTCAATTGGTATCAATTAGGTCAATTTTTGGTCAATTTGGTCAACTCTGGTTCGGCCAGTTTTTGGACCCGAACTTGTGCAAGCTTTTTGACTTGCTTATGGTCATTTCTGGGCTTTGGTGTCTTCATAAGACTTGTAGGTATGGGTCTTAACTATTCATGGTTAAAATTTCAGGTCAATTGGACCTGGTTTGAGTGAGTTATTGCCTAAACACTCACTGCTGCCCAATTGGTCATTTTTCAGGTCCTAATTGCACCTAATCCGAATTGGTCATTTTCTTAGGTCACCTTGCAAGCAGAATTTTGGTATGTTTTCTCAATGAAAGTTGGCACATTTTGTGCCTAGTTCCACCTCCAATTGGTCTCATACCAATTGAGGTTACACATTTAAAGTTATAGGTCTATTTGCACACTGTCCTCTATATGTCTTTCAAACCCCAATTCAAACACACATATACCTTGCAATTTGGTTCACTTCCTACCAATCTGTTTTGGTATATTACCAAAAGCATTTTCTACTTTACATTAACATTACTTTGGGCAGATTACAATTACCCTCAACACACCAAATATAATTCACATTTACAAGTTCTAAATACCATTACATACACACCTAACCATTACAAATCTTACATACACTTTACAATATCAATCTCCATACATATCCATCAATCCTTTTAGGTCAATATTCTGCCTACACTTCCATGACTACATACATTTACTCAAGTTTTCCAAGCTACCGAAAATTGTCCTCCAACATCAAAGTGCCCTATAAATTAACCAATTCCCATCCAAGTGCATAAATCAACATATATATATGAAATAATTCACTAGGATATTAAATCACCATGATCAACATTATTTCTCATCAATTATATGCATAATAAATCATCAAATGCGTGACCCCATGGCTGTCCAAAAATGGCTATCTCAATAACTATTTAAACTTTAAAATTTCCTTCACCAAACTAACACCCATAACATGAACATAAAGTTTAACAAAGGAATTCTCAAAAGTGTAAACTTACCTTTGATTGTAACTTGCTAAACCTTCACCAAACTTCTCAAATTTGGTGTCAATATCTTCCTTGTGATGTGTAGACAAAGTTTAATGAAGAACCCTAGGTGATTTGGGGTTGAAATGAGGGATTAAATGAGCTTGGAGAAAACGTTAATGGTGGACTTATCCTTTTCTCAATTCGGCAATGTTGGGAGAATTGGAGAAGATGAAGAATTCAGATGGCATTTTTGACTTACACCTGCCCCATTACATGTTTAATTTATTCATTAGTGGACCACTCACCCATTTAACAATATAATAAGCTTAAATGTGTTATTTACACATTTTTCACTCCATTTTTGGCTATTTGTATTAGGTACCACAAAATTAATTTTTCATTTTATTTTCTAAGTGTAATATTATTTATTTTTAATGGACATTTAGGTCAAAAGACAATTCGGGGTGTCAAATGACCATAATGCCCCTGTTCGGGTTACGTTTCCGATTTTTCGGTATTACCGGGTTTTGTCTGTTTTTCGATTTCTCACTTTTCTTTGTACTATTTATTTAATTTTTCTTTGATCTTCCTAATGATATTTATTCTTCAATAAGGGTCTATTTAAGTCCTAAAAATGTTTTCAGTGGTTCCCGCAAATTCAAGGCTAGTCAACGGTCCACGCCGTGACTTCCTGCATGATCACCCATCGCTAGGTTTCCCGGCTCGTTTAACTTGATCACATTTCTTTGCTATCATTTTTCCTTTGTTTTTCTTGTACTTTCTTTTCTTGTATTTTATTATTTTATGTCTCCTCACTCTCATTGAAGTGTGGTTCTAGGCATCCTAGCTGTCCGGACAAAGACTGGTCACCGGAATGAGAGCACTACCGAACTTAGGGGTGTTACAATTCTCCCCCCCTTAAATAAATTTCGTCCACGAAATTTTTACCCAGTAGCCATCTTACAATAGTCATACGTTTATTTCTCCTTTCTATATGATCGTATAATCTTCTTTTCCTCAAATTTGTTTAAGACTTTTAACAATCTAATACCACGTTTAATTTGTTTGTATAATACTAATCTCCTCTTACTATTGTGTTGTCTAATATTTCGGTTCACGTTCCTTCTTGAATGACCCTTGAGGTCATGTTAGAATCATTTATCAGTCATTGGTCCTCTGATCATTCTAATCCATAGTCTTCCTCACATTTGTAATATTTCTTTGTTACACATGAATCAACTATTCAATTCTCTACTTTCATAACTCTTTTTATCTGTCAATATTCTATAACTTACTTCCTTTTGTACTGAACTATAACCTTTCGATATTTTAACTTTTGAGTTTTAGATCCCTAAGTAGGATTTTCAAACTTATTTCTAACAATTAAATTCTGTCATGGCATAACTATACCAAAACAGATGCCGTTGGCAACTATTCTCATCTAGGTGTACTATCGGGTAGTACGTAGCTCTACACAATAATCTCAAGTCAGTACTGTAATCTGCAGCTTACAGTATAAACATCAAGAACATTGCATAGTTACTACGATACATCCCAATAGATCAAACTTTGTTATCTTTTATTCTTTTTGAATTCACTGATATTCGAATCTTATTCTGATTACAATATCCATTAGCAATTTCTAACAGTAACCTCCTTACCCTCATCTAGAGCAATTCCATTACTGCATCTTACTTTTACGTCCTCTTGCCTTACATTAAGTAGGCTCGCCAATTAGCTTTATAATTTATGGTGTGTTAGAAAATATTTTTCGCCGATAAACTCTTTCAAAACTAATTTCACTTATTATCACAATCCTTATCTTAAGGGCTAATCACTAATGCGTCAAAATTTATTCCTCTGTAAAGGAATAACAACAGAACATATAGTTCTAACACTAATGTAAAAATATGCAAATTCCAGGTCAAACAATACATATATATATCTCAGTTGCTAATTGAGAAAGTACCAGCAATGATGTCAAAAGTCTCAGTCTCTTTTCTGTCGTATAGCGTATACTCTAGTTGAAGCATCACCCTATTTTGGCTGATTCACAGTGGTCTGACTTCTAGGTGTACTACCCCTACCTCTACTAACTGATGGTGAACTATTTGGGGTAGAAACTTGGGTTGATCCCTCTGGTGTAGTAAATGATCCAGAACGACCTAGATTTACACAATCCCTAGCAAAATGACCAGTCTCTACACTGTTAAAGCATGCTCCTACGGCTTTATAACATAGCCCACTATGTGGTTTACCACAAGTTTCACAAAGTCAATCTGACAGCGCATTTCTGGGTTTCTTTTGAGTTTGCTGATCGTATCGAGGTGGTTTCTGTCCAAAAGATCTATCTCTACCGGACTTCTTACTATCTCTATCGTTTCCCCAAAGTTTTTCCTTTTCCAAGGGACCACTAGAACTCTATTCACGACTTTCCCTCTTTTACGCCTTCTCCGATTTCTTTTCTCAAGAGCCGCTTGATTCAATTCTTTCTAATTCTAGTGCTTGAGAAATAAGTTGGAGAAGTTGTTATGTTTGAATCAGACCACTTGTAACTGATACTAGGCTTCAAGCGGTTTCAAACCTCTTACATCTCTCCCTCTTGGTAGAAAGTAGACTTCTTGCATAATGGCTTAGGCGGAAAAATTCTCTTTCATACTCACCACCGATCGCCCCCTGTTTGATTTAGGAACTCTTGCACCGGTCTACATAAGCATCGGGGACATATTTGCTGAATTCCCGAGGAAGTCATTCCATGTTAGCACGCAAGTTCTACTGCATGGGGAATGGTTTTCCACCAATCATAAGCATCCCCAGTAGCAAAGATACTGAGTACTCAAACTGAGCTCCTCTGCAATGCAGTTTCTTGAATACCCTATCCATCCTCTCTAACCATTGTTCACTTCTAGAGGATCTCTGTCCCCTTAAACTCAGAGCCCCATACTTCATCAATTTGTCATATTGTCTAGCGTAAGATCGTGGTTGTACCATCGAGTGCAGTATTGGGGCTTGAGTAGGCACATTACCATCCATTTGTTGGAACATTGCATTCACGAGCGAATCGAGCAGAATCGCGATCGCAGGGTGGTGCTCTTGAACCATCGACATTATGTAGGCATGGGGCATCCTTGCACCTCGGCCTCTATCGATTGATCGATCGAACAATCACCCTCTTCCATAATCAATTCGAGGATTTTAGACCTCTGTACAATGATACAAGGAGATTTCCTCCCGTTAGTGCATTTTTATAATGTAATGTCGTATGTATCAAACAATGATATTGAGCAGCTTGTACTGTGAAGAAAGAATATTCAAATAACATGTGAAAGCAATTTAAAAACTTTGCTCGATACCACTAAAACATGTCACTCCCTACCCTCTGTAAGGCATGACATGATCCCGTAGTATACCCGATGAATTACCAACTCCGTCATCGATAACCCATTAAATACACTACAAGGGATTTTAAAAACTTTTCTTACTTCTTTTACTGATGGTGAGCACTATTTACAGTGTTAAAGACTTTGGTGAATCAAGTGAAACAACTAACTCATTTGATTTATTTGGAATATTCAGAAAATTTTTGGCAAGGTGCCATTTGTATTTTGGACAAAGCAGTTCTTGTAAAACCTGTAAAAAACACTTCAATTATTTTCCAAATCTCAACTCCAACATTTTTCTCAATACAACACATTTCTCAACTCAATTCCATAGAAATTTTTCAAAGTCTGAGATAAGGAAATATAATACAATTTTTATAAGTCAAATAACTCATAATAAATTTACAACTTCAAGGTACAATTTGAATTTACAACTGCTCAAAACCAAAAACAAAATGTACATACAGTGTCATACATTACAAGACAAAATGCAAAATATTGGTATACTCATTATACTGGTAATCCTCACTGGATGTATTAGCGGCCTAGTCTCACGCCTGTCTGTCTCTCTACTGCGACAAGAATAAAAGCTATCAGAGACAATATCTCAGTGGTGCACAACATTAACCAAATACAATTTTAATTCACAATTCATAAATCATATCAATAGTGGATACTTAAAACCATAGTTAAATTCAAGACAATGAATGTCATAAGGAATTTAAACTCCAATTCACAAATTATCAAAATTCATAATAACACAATTTAGTCAAATAGTTTAAGAATACCGAATTGCCAATTCATGCACAATTTGATCAAATAACTGAATAATACCTTTTGCAAATCAATAACACAATTCGATCAAATAACTGAATAATATCATTTTGCAAATCAATAACACAATTCAATCAAATAACTGAATAATATCGTTTTGCAAATCAATAACACAATTGATCAAGTAACTGAATAATATCGTTTGCAAATCAATAACACAATTGATCAAATAATTGAATAATATCGTTTTGCAAATCAATAACACAATTGATAAAATAACTGAATAATATCGTTTTGCAAATCAATAACACCATTCGATCAAATAATTGAACAATACAATGTTGCCAATCAATAACACATTTTAGGTCATGACACAAATTTTTCCATATATGCCGTGTTGTACACCACGACAAGACATACTCACCCCAATAATCGAAATCAATGAGGGAGGAAGCTAGCTGAATAATGAGTACTCATCCACACTCACCTCAGACTGGGAAGTCAAGAGGGAGGAACATAATCATACTTACCCCAGACTGATAAGTCAAAGAGAGAGGAATAATCACACTCACCCCATTAATGGAGGAGGAACATAGTATCAGTGTCATGCCAATTGTGAGTCAAAACAATTCCAAACATTTTATTCAAATGATCCGTAAGAATCTAATAAATTTCCAAAGTTATAATTTCATTCACAAAATGGCAACACAATTCGTAATTCACTTCAATTTCCACAAAAACCATTTACAGTGCTTTTCAATCAATAAGTATCCATCAATATCATTCAAACAATTTTTCACAGTTTCAAACCATTCACAATGTTTTTCAATCAATAAGTGTCCATCAAACACATTTCCACAATTTAAAACAATAATATACAAATAGTCAATATTTATTTCAATTGAAAAATTCAAGAGAAATAGTTGTTGTGCACAAACACAATTTAAAACAATAATATACAAATAGTCATAATTTATTTCAATTGAAAAATTCAAAAGAAATAGCCGTTGTGCACAAACCTCTGATATTTGTCTCCTGGTCCTGACTCAGTATTTCTTTCCCTTTTGCTGAGTCCTTGTTAACTGAGAAACACAATTTGAAGTGTTTCAGTACCAAATTAAACTGTCTCTATTGATGGTGTTTGGTAAATAATGCACTGAACTCAATTATTCACTTAATCACCTAATATACCGACCCTCATTGCGTTTTAGGTAAATTAGGTTTTAGTGTCGTTAATATGTCACATTCGATAGGGTTTTAGGTTTGGTACGTTTTACCAAAGTCATTTCCTTGTTTAGTGCATTTTAATGCAAATTGCTGGATTCCGGGACACTGGTTTGACCTAGCCGGACGATCTAGTTCCCTCGGTTTTCGGGTTTCGGTCAAAACTACAAACTTGTAGATCTATGTCTTATTGCACGCGGGGAAAAATTTCAGGTCAATCCGAGTTAAGTAGACCAAGTTATGGTCATTATACTATTGCTGGTCAATTGGTATCAATTAGGTCAATTTTTGGTCAATTTGGTCAACTCTGGTTCGGCCAGTTTTTGGACCCGAACTTGTGCAAGCTTTTTGACTTGCTTATGGTCATTTCTGGGCTTTGGTGTCTTCATAAGACTTGTAGGTATGGGTCTTAACTATTCATGGTTAAAATTTCAGGTCAATTGGACCTGGTTTGAGTGAGTTATGGCCTAAACACTCACTGCTGCCCAATTGGTCATTTTTCAGGTCCTAATTGCACCTAATCCGAATTGGTCATTTTCTTAGGTCACCTTGCAAGCAGAATTTTGGTATGTTTTCTCAATGAAAGTTGGCACATTTTGTGCCTAGTTCCACCTCCAATTGGTCTCATACCAATTGAGGTTACACATTTAAAGTTATAGGTCTATTTGCACACTGTCCTCTATATGTCTTTCAAACCCCAATTCAAACACACATATACCTTGCAATTTGGTTCACTTCCCTACCAATCTGTTTTGGTACATTACCAAAAGCATTTTCTACTTTACATTAACATTACTTTGGGCAGATTACAATTACCCTCAACACACCAAATATAATTCACATTTACAAGTTCTAAATACCATTACATACACACCTAACCATTACAAATCTTACATACACTTTACAATATCAATCTCCATACATATCCATCAATCCTTTTAGGTCAATATTCTGCCTACACTTCCATGACTACATACATTTACTCAAGTTTTCCAAGCTACCGAAAATTGTCCTCCAACATCAAAGTGCCCTATAAATTAACCAATTCCCATCCAAGTGCATAAATCAACATATATATATGAAATAATTCACTAGGATATATAAATCACCATGATCAACATTATTTCTCATCAATTATATGCATAATAAATCATCAAATGCGTGACCCCATGGCTGTCCAAAAATGGCTATCTCAATAACTATTTAAACTTTAAAATTTCCTTCACCAAACTAACACCCATAACATGAACATAAAGTTTAACAAAGGAATTCTCAAAAGTGTAAACTTACCTTTGATTGTAACTTGCTAAACCTTCACCAAACTTCTCAAATTTGGTGTCAATATCTTCCTTGTGATGTGTAAACAAAGTTTAATGAAGAACCCTAGGTGATTTGGGGTTGAAATGAGGGATTAGATGAGCTTGGAGAAAACGTTAATGGTGGACTTATCCTTTTCTCAATTCGGCAATGTTGGGAGAATTGGAGAAGATGAAGAATTCAGATGGCATTTTTGACTTACACCTGCCCCATTACATGTTTAATTTATTCATTAGTGGACCACTCACCCATTTAACAATATAATAAGCTTAAATGTGTTATTTACACATTTTTCACTCCATTTTTGGCTATTTGTATTAGGTACCACAAAATTAATTTTTCATTTTATTTTCTAAGTGTAATATTATTTATTTTTAATGGACATTTAGGTCAAAAGACAATTCGGGGTGTCAAATGACCATAATGCCCCTGTTCGGGTTACGTTCCCGATTTTTCGGTATTACCGGGTTTTGTCTGTTTTTCGATTTCTCACTTTTCTTTGTACTATTTATTTAATTTTTCTTTGATCTTCCTAATGATATTTATTCTTCAATAAGGGTCTATTTAAGTCCTAAAAATGTTTTCCAGGGTTCCCCGCAGTCCAAGGCTAGTCAACGGTCCACGCCGTGACTTCCCGGTGCGGTCACCCATCGCTAGGTTTCCCGGCTCGTTTAACTTGATCACATTTCTTTGCTATCATTTTTCCTTTGTTTTTCTTGTACTTTCTTTTCTTGTATTTCATTATTTTATGTCTCCTCACTCTCATTGAAGTGTGGTTCTAGGCATCCTAGCTGTCCGGACAGCACTAGTCACTGGAACAGCAGAACGCACTACCGAACTTAGGGGTGTTACAGTCTAGGGCTCCTAGTTGCGAGAACCGCAAATTCCCTCTGGGTTACCCCTCGCTAGGGCACCGGCTCGTTTAACTTTGTTGTATTTTATTTCTAAAATTTTTCCTAAATTTTTCTTATTAATATTTGAGTTAATTATGGTTCTTTACCTTAGTTTAAATATTTTTCCGGACGTTCTAGCTGTCCGGACCGACACTGGTCACCGGAACAGTAGACTGTGCGGAATTGCTACAGTGAGGGTGTTACATTGGCATATAGCTGTTTCTCCCTCAAAGTTTGCAGTACAATCCACAGATGTCTATCATGCTCTTCTGCATTCCTCGAATAGACCAATATATCATCAATAAATACCATAAAAAACTGGTCGAGGTATGGTCTGAAGATAGTGTTCATCAGATCCATAAAAGCAGCCGGAGCATTAGTTAACCCGAATGGCATGACCAAGAACTCATAATGGCCATAGCGGGTTCTGAAGGCAGTTTTAGGAATACTCTGCTCTTGTACTCTTAACTGATAATAACCTGATCTCAGGTCAATTTTGGAGAACGCAGTTGCACCTCTCAACTGATCAAATAAGTCATCAATGCGGGGCAATAGGTATCTGTTCTTTATTGTCACCTTATTCAACTGCTGATAGTCAATGCATAACCGAAGGGTGCCATCTTTCTTTTTACAAACAACACTGGCGCTCCCCAAGGTGACACACTAGGGCGGATAAAGCCCTTATCAAGCAATTCTTGCAATTGCACTTTCAACTCCTTCAATTCTGCAGGTGTCATTCTGTATGGTGTTATGGAGATTGGTTCCACACCAGGCATAACATCAATTTCAAACTGCACTTCTCTTTCTGGAGGTAAACCTAGCAATTCATCAGGAAATACATCCGGAAAGTCACATACAGTAGGAATGTCCTTCAGTGCTGGACTCCCCACTTGGGAGTCTATCACATGTGCCAAGTACGCCTCACACCCTTTCCTAATCATTTTTCTGGCTAGTGTAGCTGAAATGATGTTTGAAGGCAATAACTGTCTCTCCCCGTGTATTACTATATCACCATACTGAGGAAGACCAAAAGTGATTGTCTTCAGTCTACAGTCGATCATGGTGTGATGCCTGGCTAACCAATCCATGCCCAAGATAATGTCATAATCTCTGAAGGGCATTTCAATTAAATCAGATATAAAAGTGTGTCCTTGGATCACCAAAGGACAGTCCCTATATAGCCTATTTACCCTGACCTCCTGGCCTAATGGACTAGTTACTAGCACATCATAATCCATTGGTACACACTGAATAGCAGTAGAACGCATCACACTAGCACTAACATACGAATGTGTGGAGCCAGGATCAAATAACACATGTACATCTTGGTCAAGGATGGAAAAATTACCAGCTACAATGCCTGATGTTTCAGCCTCCTCCCTCTGATGCATGGTATATACTCTAAGTAGTGCGCTACTGGATACTGGCTGGTTAATAGTGCTTTGACTTCTAGTAGTGTTACCAGGACCCCTACCTCTGCCTCTACCTCTAGCAGCTGACTGTGACCCTCTAAGTGCAGAGGCTTGGGCTGATCCTTCAGATGTAACAGAAGGTCCAGACCAGCGTGGACTAGTGCAATCCTTAACGAAATGTCCGCTCCCTCCACAATTAAAACATGCACCGGTAGCTTTGAAACAAACCCCACCATGAGTTCTACGACAAGTTTCACACTGCCGTACTAATAAAGCTCCTTGGGGTGCCTGCTGGGTCTGCTGACCAGACCGGGGTGGTCTTTGGCCAGAAAATCTACCTCTGCCAGATCTATGGGAGCTGGATCCCCCAAACTGTTTCCTCTTTCCAGAACCACTCTCAGACGCTTGTCCCGTAGTCTTTTCAGTCTTCTCTTTCTCTTGTGTACCCTTCTTCATTGCCCCTTCTGATTCTATCCTTTCCAGTTCCAGGGCCTGTGAGATCAACTCAGCGAAATTCTGATGTCGGAAACTCACAACTTACATCCTCAAATTCGGCCTTAATCCGGACTCAAACCTCTTACATCTGTCTCTGGGGGTGGAGACTAAGCTTCCAGCATAGTGGCTTAGCCTTGAGAAGTCTCTCTCATATTCTGCTATAGTTCTGTCTCCTTGTTTCAAACTCAGAAATTCTTGTAATTTCATATCTACATACGCATCAGGAACCCATTTCTGCCTGAATTCCCTCAGGAAGTCTGTCCATTTCAGCATAGGTGGCTCAACCAAGCTATGGGGGATGGTCTTCCACCATTCATATGCATCCCCTTGGAGAAGAGATACTGAATACTCAAATTTTAATTCTTCAGTACACTGCAGCTTTCTGAAAACCCGTTCCATTCTTTTCAACCACTGTTCTGCTTCCAGTGGATCCACAGTACCCTTGAACTCAATGGCCCCAAATTTCATCAATTTTTCATATTGCCGAGCTAAGGGCTGTGCTTGTGCTACATGTGCTTGCATTTGAGCTTGCGGTGGCTCATTACCCGCCATTTTCTGGAAAAATGTAGCCTTCATTGCATAAACTGAGCAGGAATCGCGGTCTTTGAGTAGGAGCCGAGTGGTCGACCCACTCACATTCCGAGTCTTGGGCTTCCTTGAACCTCAGCCTCAATAGATTGTTCTTCGGAATGATCTCCTCCTTCCATTCCGTTTTCCCAAAATTTCTACTTCCTGAGATCAAACACAAGGAGGTTGACCTCCGTTAGTGCATATTCTTGATGTAAATACGTCATATGTATCAATTAAAGACACTTGAGCAGTTGTACTTATCAAAGAAATATTCACATGCATAGTCAAAATTTATTGCAAAACCATGCTCTGATACCACTAAAACATGTTACACCTTACCCCTCCGTAAGGCATAACATGATCCCGTAGAATACTTAATAAACTACCGAACTTCACCTACCGATAACTCATTAAGTACCCTACAAGGGATTTTAACACAATTTTCTTACATTTTAGAAGTGGTGAGCATTTTGGTAGAAATTAAAAACTATTTATTCAAAGTTTAAATACTAATAAAAATTTTTGTCCATTTTAATTTTGCAGCAAATTTTATAAAAATTTTAACAGAGTTCCGTTTGTAATTAGAGAAAACAGTTCTTTAAATACCTGAGAAAAACACTTCCAAAAATTTTTCGCAACTCCCAACCTCCAATAAACCTCAAATCAACTCAATTCAATTCACTTCAAAATAATTCCACAATCCAATCAAAATTTATCATCACAAAATATTTAATAAAATCATTCACAAGGCATAAAGTATGAAATTCACATGTACAAATATTAATTTACAGAAGGAAATTCAAAATTAAAATTATTACAATTTATTTTACAATTGCTCAACTTTACATTGATGCATACAACATTTCTATATTTACATCAAAATTAACTATGAGGGTATAAAATAATACCCATACAAAAAGACCGGTGTAGTCCTCAATTCAATAGCAGCTCACTCTGCTGCTTTCTCCTTACTCTTATCTGCGACAGCAAAATAAGCTATCGCTGAGTATAAAAATACTCAGGGGTGCACAATAAAAATTTAAAATAAAATACATAAATCATTCATTGCCAAAACACAATTTAAATATTTCTCAGTCACATTTCACAATTATCAAAACTCAGAATAACACAATTTAGTCAAATAATTTAACAAACACAGTGTTGCCAAAATCATACACAACTTAAGCCATGACACAAAATTTTTTATCAATGCCATGTTGTACACCACGACAAAGCAATCTACTACCTCACTAATCGAAATCAATAAGGGAGGTGGCTAGCTAGCTAATGAGTACTCATCCGATCTCGACCTCAACTGGTAAGCTAGAGAGGGAGGAAAATGAACGATCTCAACCGCATAAATGGATGAGGAATAATGTGATACTGTCATACTAAGTGTGAACACAAAATCAATTCAAAACAATTTATTCAAATAATTTATGAGAAATCTGGTCAATTTTCAAAGTCATATTCACAATCATAAATGGCAGCACAATTCATAATTAACTAAAAAAAAATCAAATTTTCAAGAATCATATATTTAAACAAAAATTACTGTGCACAGACCTGACGTGAGTCGCCTCTAGGCCTTGACTCAGTCTCTCCGAGTTTCCGAGTCTTTTTTAGCTGAAACACACAGTTTCATAGTGTTTCAGTACCATAACTTAACATAAATCCAAAAATAAATTTAACATCACTTTTACCTAGCTTTAATGTGCTAAATTCGACGTTCTCGAAATTTTTGTGTTTCGGGTTACTATTCACTATACTATTCAAGTCAAATTGTTGACTTTCTAAGGCTTAATAGGTATGGGAACTCCAACCTCACCCACATACTACATTTTAGTCATTAAATTTGTTGATTTTGGTCATTTTCTCAAAGCTTAAGTCCTTTAGGCAAAATTGTCAAATTTTCAGTTTTGGTGCTCCTAGTTGCACTATTCCATTGGTCATTGTACTGTTGGAATTTGGCAAAACTTCCTTCATAGAAAATGTTCCTTATTGTCTTAAGTTTATTCTCATTTTTGGATCACCCCAATTGGAGTTTTGTAGCTCAAGTTATGGCCATTTGAACCATGGCTACCGGATTGGACACAACCCAGATTTTCTGGGCAATTTTGGTGCTGGCAGTTTTGGGTCACCAACTTGGGGTGGCCAAATGACTTGGTTGCTGGCAGAATTTGTAACACCCCTAAGTTCGGTAGTGCGTTCTACTGTTCCGGTGACCAGTGCTGTTCGGACAGCTAGGATGCCTAGAACTACACTTCGTTATGTGTGAGGAGACATAAAATAATGAAATACAAGAAAAGAAAATACAAGAAAAATAAAGGAAAAATAATAGCAAAGAAATGTAACCAAGTTAAGCGAGCCGAGAACCCTAGCGATGGGTGACCGCACCGGGAAGTCACGGCGTGGGCCGTTGACTAGCCCTGGACCGCGGGGAACCCTGGAAAATATTTTTAGGACTTAAAGAGACATCAATTGAAGTATAAATATCATTAGAAATATCAAAGAAAAATTAAATAATTAGTACAAAGAAAAGTGAGAAATCGAAAAACAGACAAAACTCGGTGTTACCGAAAAATCGGGAATGCAACCCGAACAGGGGCATTATGGTCATTTGACATCCCGAATTGTCTTTTGATCTAAATGTCCATTAAAAATAAATAATATTACACTTAGAAAAAAAAATGAAGAATTAATTTGGTGGTACCTAATGTAAATAGCCAAAAGTGGAGTGAAAATTTTGTAAATAACACATTTAACATATAAAATTATTAAACTAAAGTGAGTGGACCACTAAGGAATAAACTAAGGATTACAAAATGTGTTAGTGGGCAGATTTATCCACTAAACACTTCATCTTCAAGCTTGAGAATCATCCATGCCGTAAATGAAAAGCTCCCAAAACCTCCATGGCCATTTTTCTTTAAGCTTCATGCACTCCTTCAATTTATCTCCAATCACCTAGGTAGCTTCACTAAAAATTGTCCTCACATCACAAGGAAGAGCTTGATACCAAAATCGAGAAGTTTAGTGAAGGTTTAACAAGTCCCAACCAAAGGTAAGTTTGTATTTTTGAACATTGTTTTGTTAAACTTTGTATACTTGTTATGGGTGTTTGAATTGTGAAGAAAATTTTCAAGTTTGAGGAGTTCTTGATATATCAATTTTGGGCAGCCATGGAGTTGTATATTTGATGATTTATTTTACATAGGTTTGATGGGAATTCATGTTGAATAGGGTGAATTGATGTCCTAGTAGTTAATTCCACATGTAAATGGTGATTATGCACTTGGATTTGAAATTGATGAATTATGGACACTTTGGCATGGTGAAGCTTTTTGGCAGCCTTGAGGCTTCTTTGATAAATGTATGTGTTCATGAAGATATGGGCAGAATTGTGACATTGAGGATTGATGAGTGTGTATGTAAATTGGTTGTGTAAAGTATGTGTAAGAATTAGAAATGTCCATGTGTATGTATTGTTTTATTTGGACTTTATGAATTGGAGTTTTATTTGGTGTATTGAGGATGTTTGTAATCTGCCCAAAATGACTTTAAAATGAAGTGGTATATGGTTTTGGTAATGTACCAAAACAGAATTGAGTTGAGGAGTGGATTTATGGTAAGGTAAACGTGTAATGAAATGATGTTTAAGCAATGTAATTAAGGGCAGTGTGCATTTTAACCTATAAAACTAAATGTGTAACTCCAATTGGTATGAGACCAATTGGAGGTGAAACTAGGCACAAAATGTGCCAACTTTCATTAAGAAAGCATACCAAAATTCTGCTTGCAAGGTGGCATGAAAAATGACCAATTCGGATTAAGTGCAAGTGAAACCTGAAAATTGACCAATTGGGCAGCAGTTAGTGTTTAGGCCATAACTCACTCAAAACAGGTCCCATTGACCTGAACTTTTAACCATGAATAGTTAAGACCCATACCTACAAGTCTTATGAAGACACCAAAGCCCAGAAATGACCATAAGTATGTCAAACAGTTTGCACAAGTTCGGGTCCAAAAACTAGCCGAACCAAAGTTCACCAAATTTGACCTAAAATGACCTAATTTGATGCCATTTGACCAGCAATAGTAAAATGACCATAACTTGGTCTACATAACTCATAATGACCTAAAATTTTGCCCCGCATTCCATAAGACATAGATCTACAAGTTTGTAGTTTTGACCGAGACCCGAAAACTGAGGGAACTAGGTCGTCCGGCTAGGTTAAACTAGTATCCCGGAATACAGCAAGTTGCATTAAAATGCACTAAACAAGGAAATGAGTTTGGTAAAACGTACCAACCCTAAAATACTATCGAATGTGACATAATAGTGACACTAAAACCTATTTTACCTAGAACGCATCGAGGGTCGATATATTGGTTGATTAAGCAAATAAAGGTATTCAGTGAATTACTTATCGAACATTATTGTTAGAGACAATTTAATTTTGTACTGAAACACTTCAAATTGTATTTCTCAGTTAGCAAGGACTCAGGAAAAGGGAAGGAAACACTGAGTCCAGACCAGGAGACAGTCATAATAGGTTTGTGCACAACTAGTTTTTAACTGATTTTGTTTTGAATATTTCATATGATTAAATGACATATTTTCTTATGTATTATGTTTAACAAGCATTAGATTTAATTCAATGATTATTGAAAATTGTTATAGTATGTATGAGTTTAGCTTTGTGAAATGGTATTTCCACAAGTATTAAGCATTGCTATGGATTAAATAAATTTTGTTTTGGAAAATTGTGATAGAACATGTTTTGAATTGTGATGGTAATTTTCATGGAAAAATGCAAATTTATGATTTGAATTGTGATGAGCATAAAAAATTATTGGATATTGGAATTGAATTTGAATTGAATTATATTGTGATTTATGCTCACTAAAAGGATTGTGATATTGTTTTATATCTCACTATATATGCTTGACTAGGTTATTACTCGTCTCTCTCATTTGTTGAGAAGACAATGGCATTAGTTGTGTTTTGATTACCATGGTACGTGCACAGGTTTAGATTTTCCTCTGATTTGAGGTTAGATCTAAGTTTATTTTATCGTTATGGCCCTTGCGAAAGATTCATTATTGTGATGGTACTGTGCACGATGATTCGACCTCCCCGACCATAGGGAGTTAGAATCTGATTCGACCTCCCCGACCATAGGGAGTTAGAATCACATCGAAGATGGCCCTATCGGATTAGTCTTGCATAGTTAGTGAGATAAAGATTGATTTTTGAGCTACAACATGGTTTTTGAGATACATAATGATTTTTGAGATAAAGATTGATTTTTGAGATACAACATGGTTTTTGAGATACATAATGATTTTTGAGATACAGAATGGCTTTTGAATGGTAAAGAATTGTGATTTCAATTATGGTTTATGTATAATTGATTTTGTTGGAATTACTTAAATGGTTAGTCATGATTTGATAAATTGAATTTTGTGATCAAAGTCATTTATACAAATGATTTACATTATTGGCAATGAATATTTTGAGTTTTGGAATTTGATGAGTATTCAGATTTCCAAATTATTTATCAAATTTTATCAATGTATATTGTACTATGTTTTAAATTATAGTTGTGCACCACTGAGTTCACCACTCAGCGATAGCTTTGTATGCTGTCGCAGGTAAGAAGAGCATAGAGCAGTGAGTAAGTTTCTTTCAAGACACTTTCAGACCAGCTCCAGGTATATTATAGGTATGCCCATGTACATAGGTCTGATGTATGCATGTAATAATATGTATGTAAATTATTTGAGCAGTTGTAAATTAAAATTGTACATTGAAGTTGTAAAGTGAATTATGAGTTATTTTGACTTGTAAAATTTGTGTTATATTTCTTTTATCTCATCCTTTGAAAATACTGAAAAATTGTTATGGATTGAGTTGAGAAAAATATTGTGTTGAATTTTTTTGGAGTCGAGATTTGGAAAAATATTGAAGTGCTTTTTATAGGGTTTCTGAAGAACTGTTTTATCTAAAATACAGATGGCACTCTGCCAAAATTTTTACAGAAATTCCAAATAATTTAAATGTATTAGTTCTACCACTTCAGTTCAAAAAGGTTTTTAACAACTGTAAATAGTGCTCACCACTGTAAAAGAAGTAAGAAAAGTTTTTAAAATCCCTTGTAGTGTATTTAATGGGTTATCAGTAGACGGAGTTGGTAATTCATTAGGTATACTACGGGATCATGTTATGCCTTACAGAGGGGTAGGGTGTGACATGTTTTGTGGTATCAGAGCAATGGTTTTAAAGTAAATTTTGAACTGTAAATTTGAAATCTTTTTGTCAGAACTACAACTGCTCAAATGTTTGATACATATAGTACATTTACATCATGAATGTGAACTAATGGAGAGGAATCTCCTTGTGTTGGTTGTACAGGAATAGAAAATTCTGTAAAAAAAAAAATGGAAGAGAAGAATGAGACAATAGAATAGTCTGTGATGGCAGAAGATCAAGTTGAGGCCCCAGCTCCACAAAATGTCGAAGGCCTGACTGTACTGGGCTTTACTGCATACAAATTCTGCACAAATGGCCCAAAGAAATGGCCACTTTCTTTCAACAACTGGCCGATAACTGTCACCCAAGCCCAATCTGCACTCCAACCCCACAAGGGCAATGTGAAATGGAAAAGAGGGAGAAACCTATGGGTCAAAGTTCGAACAGTAATTTGGGGAAGAGAAAAGAATTTGAGGAACCCGGAGCTCAGAAATATGATAGAGGCGGATCATCAGGGCAGAGACCACTAAGATTTAGTCGTCGAACAACCAGAAGTTGCTATTCTGCCCGTTTTTGCCATGTTTGTGGTAAGCTACATGGAGGTATTTATCGTAAGGCCTCTGGAGCCTGTTACAATTGTGGAAAACTTGGACACTTTGCTAAAGATTGTGCTAAACCACCTCGACCGCTCTCCGAGTTCACAGCATCAGTCGAGTCAAGATAGAAATAGAGTTGGTACTCCTCACCACTATAACACGTTGAATCAATCCGAATATAGTAGCGCACTCACTGAGTGTCCACTATGCGCCAAGTAAAAGGAGCGAAACTTGGATGTAGTCTGGTAAGTTCTTAATTTTTGAAAGAAACAATTAGTTATTATTTGATCCCAGCACTACTTAGTTGTGTGTTAGTGTCAGAACTATATGTTATGTTGTTATTCCTTTACATGGAAATGAATTTTGATGTATTAGTGACTAGTCCTTTAGGATAATAACTACAATAACAAGTATGGTTGACATTAATTTTGGAAGAATTGTTAGCTAAAAGTATTTTCTAACATACCGTAAATTATAAATCCAATTGGCGAGCCTACTTAATGTAAGGCAAGAGGACCTAAAAGTAAGTTACAGTAATAGAATTGCTCTAGATGAGGGCAAAGATGTTACTGTTAGTAATTGTCAAAAGAAATTGTAATCAGAATCGGTTTGGGATATTAGTGGATTCGAGAAAGATAAGATGTTAGAAAACCTAGTCCATGAGGTTATAACGTAGTGACTATGTAATGTTCTCGATGTTTGTATTGTAAGCTGCAGATTACAGTACCGACACGGGATTATTGTGTAGAGCTACGTACTTCCTCGTGATACAGTAAAGTAAGAATATTTGTAAGTGATCTATAAATTGATACAGTTGCACCCGAATAGGGTACTATTAATAGAAATAAATGTGAAAATTTTAGTCAGAAATTTAAAACTTTAGAACTAGCCTATCGAAAGACTACACTTGTAAGGTAGCTGGAGTCAGTAACTCGGTTACAATAATGTGAATTACCTGTACCACAGTAATTGCTATAAGCTTAAAGATATCAGTACGACTTATCATCCTTAAACGGATGGACAGTCGAAACAAGTAATTCAGGTAAATTCGGAAACTCATTGAGTTCCTATAAATAATGAAATGAAATGATAATAATAACCTGTAAAATGTGATAAGCCCTCAAGAATATATTGAGAACTTGTGTCATTGAATCCGAGAGGAGATGGGACAGATACATCCCACTAATAGAATTTGTATACATTAATAAGTGTCAAAGCTAGCATACAAGTGGCACCCTATGAAACATTGTAAGGGAACAGATAACTATGGATTTTGTGATGAGATTTCTGAGGACACAGAATAGTCATGATGCAGTATAGGTTAGAGTTGATAGACTAACCAAGTCTAATCACTTTTTGCCAGTCCGGATGGACTATAGCCTGGAAAGATTGGCCAGATTCTACATAAATGAAATTGTAAAACTGCATGGAGTGCCAGTATCAATTGTATCTGATAGAGATCTTAGGTTCACTTCTAGATTCTGGGGTAGTCTTCAGAGAGCCCTAAGAACTAGATTGAACTTCAGCACAGTATTCCACCCACAGACATATGGCCAGTCTGAAAGGGTTATTCAGACATTGGAGAATATGCTACAGGCTTGTGTGATTGAATTTGAAGGTAGTTAGGATACACACTTGCCTTTGATTGAGTTTGCTTATAACAACAGCTACCAATCAAGCATTGGGATGCCTCCATATGAAGCTTTGTATGGCAGAAAGTGCAGAACTCCCTTATGTTGGTATGAAGTAGGTGAAAGAAAGATGATTGGGCCAAAAAAAAATTGTTCAGCAGACAGAGGAAAAGATTAGATTGATCAGAGATAGACTCAAGGCTGCATCAGATCGTCAGAAGTCCTATGTTGATCTGAAAAGAAGAGATATTGAGTATGCAGCGGGTGATAAGGTATTCCTCAAAGTTTCTCCTTGGAAGAGGATTATGAGATTTGGCAGAAAGGGGAAACTGAGTCCTCGTTTCATCGGACCATATGAGGTTCTGGAAAGAGTGGGTCCTTTGGCATATCGGTTAGCATTACCTCTAGAGCTAGTAAGGATACACAGCGTCTTCCATGTGTCCATGTTAAGGAGGTACAGATTCGACCCATCTCATGTACTATCAGTTGAAGAGATTGAAGTAAATCCAGACATCTCATATGAGGAAGAACCCATAAAAATTCTGGCTTATGAGGTAAAGCAGCTGAGGAATAAACAGATACACCTGGTTAAAGTGCTGTGGAACCATCGTTCAGGCCAGGAAGCTACTTGGGAACGTGAAGAGGATATGAGGAGACAGCACCCACAGCTGTTCAGAGACTAATACCAGGTAAAATTTCGAGGCGAAATTTATTTAAGGGGGGGGAGAATTGTAACACCCCTAAGTTCGGTAGTGCGTTCTACTTTTCCGGTGACTAGTGCTGTTCGGACAGCTAGGATGCCTAGAACTACACTTCGTTATGTGTGAGGAGACATAAAATAATGAAATACAAAAAAAGAAAATACAAGAAAAACAAAGGAAAAATAATAGCAAAGAAATGTAACCAAGTTAAGCGAGCCGAGAACCCTAGCAATGGGTGACCGCACCGGGAAGTCACGGCTTGGCCGTTGACTAGCCCTGAACCGCGGGGAACCCTGAAAAATATTTTTAGGACTTAAAGAGACATCAATTGAAGTATAAATATCATTAGAAATATCAAAGAAAAATTAAATAATTAGTACAAAGAAAAGTGAGAAATCGAAAAACAGACAAAACTCGGTGTTACCGAAAAATCGGGAATGCAACCCGAACAGGGGCATTATGGTCATTTGACATCCCGAATTGTCTTTTGACCTAAATTTCCATTAAAAATAAATAATATTACACTTAGAAAATAAAATGAATAATTAATTTGGTGGTACCTAATGTAAATAGCCAAAAGTGGAGTGAAAATTTTGTAAATAACACATTTAACATATAAAATGATTAAACTAAAGTGAGTGGACCACAAAGGAAAAAACTATGGATTACAAAATGTGTTAGTGGGCAGATTTCTCCACTAAACACTTCATCTTCAAGCTTCAGAATCATCCATGCCGTAAATGAAAAGCTCCCAAAACCTCCATGGCCATTTTTCTTTAAGCTTCATGCACTCCTTCAATTTACCTCCAATCACCTAGGTAGCTTCACTAAAAATTGTCCTCACATCACAAGGAAGAGCTTGATACCAAAATCAAGAAGTTTAGTGAAGGTTTAACAAGTCCCAACCAAAGGTAAGTTTGTATTTTTGAACATTGACTTGTTAAACTTTGTATACTTGTTATGGGTGTTTGAATTGTGAAGAAAATTTTCAAGTTTGAGGAGTTCTTGATATATCAATTTTGGGCAGCCATGGAGTTGTATATTTGATGATTTATTTTACATATGTTTGATGGGAATTCATGTTGAATAGGGTGAATTGATGTCCTAGTAGTTAATTCCACATGTAAATGGTGATTATGCACTTGGAATGGAAATTGATGAATTATGGACACTTTGGCATGGTGAAGCTTTTCGGCAGCCTTGAGGCTTCTTTGATAAATGTATGTGTTCTTGAAGATATGGGCAGAATTGTGACATTGAGGATTGATGAGTGTGTATGTAAATTGGTTGTGTAAAGTATGTGTAAGAATTAGAAATGTCCATGTGTATGTATTGTTTTGTTTGGACTTTATGAATTGGAGTTTTATTTGGAGTATTGAGGATGTTTGTAATCTGCCCAAAATGACTTTAAAATGAAGTGGTATATGGTTTTGGTACTGTACCAAATCAGAATTGAGTTGAGGAGTGGATTTATGGTAAGGTAAATGTGTAATGAAATGATGTTTAAGCAATGTAATTAAGGGCAGTGTGCATTTTAACCTATAAAACTAAATGTGTAACTCCAATTGGTATGAGACCAATTGGAGGTGAAACTAGGCACAAAATTTGCCAACTTTCATTAAGAAAGCATACCAAAATTCTGCTTGCAAGGTGGCATGAAAAATGACCAATTCGGATTAAGTGCAAGTGAAACTTGAAAATTGACCAATTGGGCAGCAGTTAGTCTTTAGGCCATAACTCACTCAAAACAGGTCCAATTGACCTGAAATTTTAACCATGAATAGCTAAGACCCATACCTACAAGTCTTATGAAGACACCAAAGCCCAGAAATGACCATAAGCAAGTCAAACAGCTTGCACAAGTTCGGGTCCAAAAACTGGCCGAACCAAAGTTGACCAAATTTAACCTAAAATGACCTAATTTGATGCCATTTGACCAGCAATAGTAAAATGACCATAACTTGGTCTACATAACTCATAATGACCTAAAATTTTTCCCCGCGTTCCATAAGACATAGATCTACAAATTTGTAGTTTTGACCGAGACCCGAAAACTGAGGGAACTAGGTCGTCCGGCTAGGTCAATCTAGTATCCCGGAATCTAGCAAGTTGCATTAAAATGCACTAAACAAGGAAATGAGTTTGGTAAAACATACCAATCCTAAAATACTATCGAATGTGACATATTAGTGACACTAAAACCTAGTTTACCTAGAACGCATCGAGGGTCGATATATTGGTTGATTAAGCAAATAAGGGTATTCAGTGAATTACTTATCGAACATTATTGTTAGAGACAATTTAATTTTGTACTGAAACACTACAAATTGTGTTTCTCAGTTAGCAAGGACTCAGGAAAAGGGAAGGAAACACTGAGTCGGACTAGAGACACCATCGAGGTTTGTGCACAACTAGTTTTTAACTGATTTTGTTTTGAATATTTCATATGATTAAATGACATATTTTCTTATGTATTATGTTTAACAAGCATTAGATTTAATTCAATGATTATTGAAAATTGTTATAGTATGTTTGAATTTAGCTTTGTGAAATGGTATTTCCACAAGTATTAAGCATTGTTATGGATTAAATAAATTTTGTTTTGGAAAATTGTGATAGAACATGTTTTGAATTGTGATGGTAATTTTCATGGAAAAATGCAAATTTATGATTTGAATTGTGATGAGCATAAAAAATTATTGGATATTGGAATTGAATTTGAATTGAATTATATTGTGATTTATGCTCACTAAAAGGATTATGATATTGTTTTATATCTCACTATATATGCTTGACTAGGTTATTACCCGTCTCTCTCATTTGTTGAGAAGACAATGGAGTTAGTTGTGTTTTGATTACCATGGGACGTGCACAGGCTTAGATTCTCCTCTGATTTGAGGTTAGATCTAAGTTTATTTTATCGTTATGGCCCTTGCGGAAGATTCATTATTGTGATGGTACTGTGCACGATGATTCGACCTCTCCGACCATAGGGAGTTAGAATCTGATTTGACCTCCCCGACCATAGGGAGTTAGAATCACATCGAAGATGGCCCTATCGGATTAGTCTTGCATAGTTAGTGAGATAAAGATTGATTTTTGAGATACAACATGGTTTTTGAGATACATAATGACTTTTGAGATAAAGATTGATTTTTGAGATACAACATGGTTTTTGAGATACATAATGATTTTTGAGATACATAATGATTTTTGAGATACATAATGGCTTTTGAATGGTAAAGAATTGTGATTTCAATTATGGTTTATGTATAATTGATTTTGTTGGAATTACTTAAATGGTTAGTCATGATTTGATAAATTGAATTTTGTGATCAAAGTCATTTATACAAATGATTTACATTATTGGCAATGACTATTTTGAGTTTTGGAATTTGATGAGTATTCAGATTTCCAAATTATTTACTGTAAATTTTATCAATGTATATTGTACTATGTTTTAAATTATAGTTGTGCACCACTGAGTTCACCACTCAGCGATAGCTTTGTATCTTTGTCAGTAAGAAGAGCATAGAGCAGTGAGTAAGTTTCTTTCAAGACACTTTCAGACCAGCTCCAGGTATATTATAGGTATGCCCATGTACATAGGTCTGATGTATGCATGTAATAATATGTATGTAAATTATTTGAGCAGTTGTAAATTAAAATTGTACATTGAAGTTGTAAAGTGAATTATGAGTTATTTTGACTTGTAAAATTTGTGTTATATTTCTTTTATCTCATCCTTTGAAAGTACTGAAAAATTGTTGTGGATTGAGTTGAGAAAAATATTGTGTTGAATTTTGTTGGAGTTGAGATTTGGAAAAATATTGAAGTGCTTTTTACAGGGTTTCTGAAGAACTGTTTTATCTAAAATACAGATGGCACTCTGCCAAAATTTTTACAGAAATTCCAAATAATTTAAATGTGTTAGTTCTACCACTTCAGTTCAAAAAGGTTTTTAACACCTGTAAATAGTACTCACCACTGTAAAAGAAGTAAGAAAAGTTTTTAAAATCCCTTGTAGTGTATTTAATGGGTTATCAGTAGACGGAGTTGGTAATTCATTAGGTATACTACGGGATCATGTTATGCCTTACAGAGGGGTAGGGTGTGACAGAATTTGGGTTTGTATTCTTCATGAAAGTTTTAGGTCTATATCTCATCTAACCACTGGTAAAATTTTAGGTCATTTGGACCTCCCTAGCTCGAGTTATGACCAAATGAACAAACACTGTTCATTTGGTCAATTTGTACAGGGCAGCCTGCACTTATCCAACTTTGGTCAATTTGTTCACTAGGTTTTGGTTACTTTTTGGGCATGGTTCCTAAATGTAAATTGTGTAATTTTATGTCTATTTTCATCCCCAATTGGTGCCATATCAATTGGACTTGTAAAATTTCATTTTTGGTCCTACAAAGCTGACTTGGTCATGCTGCCAACAGCATGACCACACTCCCTCCGAATTTAACTTTAATTCCAATCACTCCAACACAACTCATTTGGTCATAAATGACCATTTTTCACTTCACAATAGGTCCAAGACACCATTTACTCATTTCTTACATTTTTGGTTCATAAACCCTAAGTCCCAAAACCCTAACTTACTAAATTGTTGCATTTAACCACATTTAATGCTTTTAATCCTAACCATTCAACTAAATAAAGTTTCTAACTCATTTAAATCCATCAAACCATGCAACTCATACTCCCATCACCTGCTGGCCAAAAATTCAGTTTAGTCCCTCACATATTTTTATTTCATTTTGAGTTTATTTACAAGTTCTTGATGCCATACATACACTAATTAAAATAAAAATTTGAAGTTTGCATTACTAACCTTGCTTGGAGGGTTTTTAGGCTTCCCTTTCTTCAATTCTTTCTTTTTCTTTTTAGTCTCTAATGTTTCCTCAACATGTAAGGAGAATTTTTTGTATTGGGACTTTGTGAATTTATGGGATAGAGTAGGGAAATTCAAGCTTCCTTTCCCTTAACAATGGTGGAACAAGTGAAAGAATGGGAAGAGAGAGGTGAGGCGGCAAGTTTGGTAAGGAAGATGACTTTGTTTTTCTTTTCTTTTCTTTTATCTATTTTAGCTCATATAAGACCCAAAAAAAAATCTAATTAATTAAAGATTAATTATAACATTTATGGCATCATGCATGATGTCATCTCCCTACACCTTTTTCATTTTCTTTCTTTTTTTTTTCTATTAGTTCTTTAATTTAATTCTCGATTCTGAAATTTTCTTTTCTCCGATTTTATTTGACAGCTAGGTCAGGAGTCAGCTCTCGGGGTCGATTGACCAAATTGTCCCTCGCCAGTTCATCCCGGTTTGAAAATAATCCAATATTTCTTCCGGCTCCCTAACCTAATTATTTGACTAGCTTAACAGTTCTTTTTTGTGATTTTCTCTTTTCCACTGTGTTCATAAGGGTCCTAAGGACCGCAGCGTCACATTTTACGGTTCGAAATTTGAGTTTAAAATGACTTCGCAGTCGTTCCCGAGAAGGTCACCAATCGCTATGACTCTCGGCTCGTTTAACTTTTTATGTTCTGTTTTTCTTATTTATACTTAACTAATTGAACATTACTAGTTATTTGTGTTTATGGTTTATTTAGTTGTCTTAAGTACAGTTTTTATCCCCTTAATTGTCTGGACCGACACTGGTCACTGGAACAGTGAAATATACTAGGTTATACAAATAGAGGTGTTACAACTATTCAAGTCAATTTGTTGACTTTCTAAGGCTTAATAGGTATGGGAATTCCAACTTCACCCACATACCACATTTTGGTAACTAAATTTGTTGGTTTTGGTTGTTTACTCAAATTTTAAGTCTTTTAGGCAAATTTGCAAATTTTCAGTTTTGGTGTCTTATGTTGCACTGTTCTATTGGTCATTTTTCTGTTAGAATTTGGCAAAACTTTCTTCATTGAAAATGTTCCCTATTGTCTTAACTTTATTATCCTTTTTGAATCACTCCATTTGGAGTTTTGTAGCTCAAGTTATAGCCATTTGAATCAAGGCTGTCGGATTGGACTTAACCCAGATTTCTGGGCACCAAACTTGCTCTGGCAGTTTTAAGTCACCATTTTTGGGTAACCAAATGGCTTGGTTAAGGGTATAATTTGGGTTTGTGTTCTTCATGAAAGTTTAAGGTCTATATCTCAGCTTTCCACTGGTAAAAGTTCAGGTCATTTAGACCTACCTAGCCCAAGTTATGGCTAAATGAACAAACACTGTTCATTTAGTCATTTTTGTACAGGTCAAACTGCATAAATCCGGATCTAGTCAATTTGTTCACTAGGTTTTGGTCAATTTTTAGGCATGATTCCGGAATGAAAATTATGTCATTTTGTGTCTATTTTCATTCCCAATTGGCCTCACACCAATTAGACTTGTAAATTTTCAGTTTTGGTCCCTGAAAGGGACCTTGGTCCTGCTGCCTATAGAATGACCATTTTCAATCCGTATTTTAACTCACTTCTAACACTTCCAACACATCTCAATTGGTCACAAATGACCATTTTTCATCTCAAACAAGGTCAAACACACCATTTGACCAATTCTCATATTTTTGTCTTCCAAAACCCTAGGTCAAAACACTAATTACATAGAATTCAAATCTAATGCATTCAAAACATATATCCATACTTCAAATACACAACTCAACCTAAACAATCATTCAAAAACCTCAAAATCATTCATTTCAAACCCTAAATAAGGCTGGCCAAAATTCTCTTTTGGTCCCTCAATAATTATTTTCTTTTGATTTTAAGTTAAGATCTAAGTTAATTGAGTCATAAACACAATAAATAAACTTAAATTTCCAAGTACAAGTGCTTACCTCCACTAGAATTTTCAATTCTTCCCTTTCTTCTTTTTCTTCTTTTCTTTCCTTCTTCTAAAGCTTCCTCAAGTTGATCTAACAAGTTCTTATGGACTAGTTTGGGGTCAAAGTGGGTTAAGTGGTTGGAAGCAAGCTTAAAGCATGCTTTAATGGAGGTTTTCGGTGAGAGAAGAAATGGCATAAAGAGAGCTACGGGAATTTGGAGAAGAAGAAGCAAAAAATTTGTCTTTTTAATTTTGTTTTATCTTCATTTTTGCCATGATTGACTTAGTCAAAAATTTGGTAAAATAATTTTAATTTTGACATCATTCACGATGTCACCTAATGATGTAAGCATGATATAAATAAAGTTTTCTTTTCTTTTTTCTTTTGCATTTATTTTTTTATTAGTTCTTTAATTTATCCTAATTCCTAAACTTTCTTTTCTCTGATTTTATTAGATAGTTAGGTCAGGAGTCAGCTCTAGGGGTAAATTGACCAAATTGCCCCTCGCTGGTTTGATCCGATTTACAAATAATTTAATATTTCTTTCGGATCCCTTACCTAATTATTTGACCTGTTTAAAAATTCTTTTTCGTGATTTTCTCTTTTCCACTATGTTCTCAATAGTCCTAAGGACCCCGGCATCACATTTTATGGTTTAAAATTTGAGTTTAAATCGACTTTGTAGTCCTTCCCGAGAAGGTCACCCATCGCTGTGACTCTCGGCTCGTTTAACTTCTTATGTTCTATTTTTCTTATTTATACTTAACTAATTGGCAATTACTAATTATTTGTGTTTAAGGCTTATCTAGTTGTTTTAAGTTTGGTTCTAATCCCCTTAATTGTCCGAACCGACACCGGTCACCAGAATAGTGAAATATACTAGGCTATGCAAATAGGGGAGTTGCAACAAAAATAATTTATATCATGTACAAATAAATCTAAAATTTATACTTATACTCATATTCTTATGAAAGTCACATTTGTATTGGTATTTAAGTTATAATTCTTCTACTAGTCTTTTTATCACTTCCTTGATATTTTCTATGTTGTTTACAATCATTTCGTAATATTTAAAATTTTTAGCACTAGTTTAATTTACTTCAAATCATTCTAAGGAACAAATTTTTGGAGCTAATGTAATTTATTTCAGAACTTCTTCTCATTTATTCACTTTCTAGCATTTTTAATTGCTAATATTTGTAACTTATTTTAATAAATTAGACTGCCAAAGTAACCTATGACAGGCTGACTAAAGTGGATAACGAGTCATTGGCACTGGACACCGCGGTGCCTCGGGCTGTCATACCATGGGACGCAGAACGTCAGCCACGTATGCAGTCAGTATGGCTAAAAAGCCATGATATCACATAATCGGGCATAAAAGCCATGAATACGAGCATAAAAGCCATGAATACGGGCATAAAGCCATGAATATAAGCATAAAGCCCTTCAAAGTACTGCTAAAACAATACCCTATTGGCATGCCAATCTATCCAATATGACACATGTGTCTAGGCAATACATGTAACACCCCTAATTGCATAGCCTGGTATATTTCACTGTTCCGGTGACCGGTGTCGGTCCGGACAATTAAGGGGATTAGAACCACACTTAAGACAACTAGATAAGCCTTAAACCCAAATAATTAGTAATTGTCAATTAGTTAAGTATAAATAAGAAAAACAGAACATAAGAGGTTAAACGAGCCGAGAGTCACAGCGATGGGTGACCGTCTCTGGAACGACTGCGAAGCCGTTTTAAACTCAAATTTTGAACCGTAAAATGTGACGCCGCGGTCCTTAGGACCCTTATAAACACAGTGAAAAAGAGAAAATCAAGAAAAAGAACTGTTAAACTAGTCAAATAATTAGGTCAGGGAGCCGAAAGAAATATTGGATTACTTGCAAATCGGGATGAACAGGCGAGGGGCAATTTGGTCAATTGACCCCGAGAGCTGACTCCTAACCTAACTGTCAAATAAAATCGGAGAAAAAAATTTTTGGAATCGTGAATTAAATTAAAGAAATAATAGAAAAATAAATAAATAAAAAAATGGAAAAGTCAAAAGGTGATGACATCATGCATGACCTCATGCATGATGCCATAAAAATAATACTTAATATATTTATTTAATTGGGATTTTTGGGTCTTCCATAGGGATAAAAACAAAACAAAAGAAAAAAAAAAGGAAAAAGACTTCATCCTCTCAAAAAAAAAACATGAACCATTCTCTCTCCCTCTCCCTCACCAAAAACTCCCATGGAAGCTTGATACAAGCTTGATTCCACCCACTTAACCTTATTTTGTCCCCAAATTAATGTAACACCCCTATTTGTATAGCCTAGTATATTTCACTGTTTCGGTGACCGGTGTCGGTCCGGACAATTAAGGGGATTAGAACCATACTAAAGACAACTTGAGAAACCATAAACACAAATAATTAGTAATGTTCAATTAGTTAAGTATAAATAAGAAAAAACAGAACATAAGAAGTTAAACGAGCCAAGAGTCACAGCGATGGGTGACCTCCTCGAGAACGACTGCGAAGTCATTTTAAGCTCAAATTTCGAACCGTAAAAATATGACGCCGCGGTCCTTAAGACCCTCATGAACACAGTGGAAAAGAGAAAATCACGAAAAAGAACTGTTAAGCCAGTCAAATAATTAGGTCAAGGAGCCGGAAGAAATATGGAATTATTTGCAAACCGGGATGAACCGGCGAGGGGCAATTTGGTCCATTGACCCCGAGAGCTGACTCCTGACCTAACTGTCAAATAAAATCGGAGAAAAAAAAATTTCGGAATCGAGAATTAAATTAAAGAACTAATAGAAAAATAGAAAAAAAAAGAGGAAAATGAAAAAAGTAAAAAGGTGATGACATCATGCATAACCTCATGCTTGATGCCATAAATAAATAAATTAATTTAATTATTAATTTAGATTTTTTGGTCTTCCATAACCTAAAATAAATAAAGAAAAGAAAAAAAAAAAAAAACAAAAATCTCTTTCTTCTTCCTCTCTTTGCCGCCCCACCTTCTCCATATTTCCTCCATGAAAACTCTCCATTAAAGCTTGCACTCAAGCTTTAATTTCTCCACTTAATCTTGATAACTCCCCTAAAAACCTTACTAGAGCTTGTAATCTCATCTTAAGAAGAAGATTGAAAGAAGAAAGGAGAACAAAAGATTGAGATATGAGGATCTAAGCAAAAGTTAGTCTCTTAACTATCAATTAGTTAATTATATGCATCATTAGTTGTTGAAATGAGCTTAGAAATTAATGAAATGAAATAAAAATATGGGGTGAGGACCATCACTGAAATTTCGGCCTGTTGAAGGGGAGCATGATCTTGTATGGTTTGATGGATTTAAATGAGTTTATGGACCTCCATTAGTTGAATGATTATGGTTGAGAACTTTGAAATTTGCTAATGGTAATTAAGTAGTGAGATTAGGGTTTGAAATTTAGGGTTTGAACCAAAAATATGAGAAATGAGTAAATGATATCTTTGACCTATTGTGAAGTGAAAAATGGTCAATTGTGACCGAATGAGTTGTGTTTGAATTGTTGGAAGTGAAGCCAAATTCGGAGGGTGAATGGTCATGCTGTTGGCAGCATGACCAAGTCAACTTTGAAGGACCAAAACTTAAATTTTACAAGTCCAATTGATATGGTACCAATTGGGGATGAAAATAGACATAAAATGACACAATTTTCATTTAGGAACCATGCCCAAAAAGTGACCAAAACTTAGTGAACCAATTGACCAAAGTTGAATAAGAGCAGGCTGCCACTGTACAAACTGACCAAATGAACAGTGTTTGTTCATTTGGTCATAACTCGAGCTAGGCAGGTCAAAATGACCTGAAATTTTATCAGAGGTTAGATGAGATATAGACCTAAAACTTTCATGAAGAACAAGTCCAAATTATGCCAGCAACCAAGCCATTTGGCCAGCCCAAGTTGGTGACTCAAATCTGCTAGCACCAAAATTTGCCTAGAAAATCTGGGTTGTGTTCAATCCGGCAGCCCTAGTTCAAATGGCCATAACTTGAGCTACAAAACTCCAATTGAGGTGATCCAAAAATGAGAATAAACTTAAGACAATAAGGAACATTTTCTATTGAAGAAAGGTTTGCCAAATTCCAACAGTAGATTGACCAATGGAACAGTGCAACTAGGAGCACCAAAACTGAAAATTTGACAATTTTGCTTGAAGAACTTAAGCTTTGAGAAAATAACCAGAACCAACAAATTTAATGACCAAAATGTGGTATGTGGGTGAAGTTGGAGTTCCCATACCTATTAAGCCTTAAAAAGTCAACAATTTGACTTGAATAGTGTAGTGAATAGTAACCCGAAACATAAAAACTTCGAGAACGTCGAATTTAATGCAATAGAACTAGTAAAAAGAAAGTTAAATTTATTTTTGGACTTATGTTAAGTTATGGTACTGAAACACTATGAAACTGTGTGTTTCAGCTGAAAAAGACTTGGAGGCTCAAAGAGACTGAGTCAAGGCCTAGAGGCAACTCACGTCAGGTCTGTGCACAGTAATTGTTGTTTAAATATATGATTCTTAAAAATTTGATTTTTTTTTTGAGTTAAATATGAATTGTGTTGCCATTTATGATTGTGAATATGACTTTGAAAATTTACCAGATTTCCAATAAATTATTTGAATAAATTGTTTTGAATTTATTTTATGTTCACACTTAGCATGACAGTATCACATTATTCCTCCTCCATTTATGGGGTTGAGATCATTTATTTTCCTCCCTCTCTGGTTTGCCAGTTGAGGTTGAGATCGGATGAGTACTCATTAGCTAGCTAGCCACCTCCCTCATTGATTTTGATTAATGGGATTGTAGATTGCTTTGTCGTGGTGTACAACACGGCATTGATCGGAAATTTTGTGTCATGGCTTAAGTTGTGTATGATTTTGGCAACACTGTGTTTAATAAATTATTTGACTAAATGGTGTTATTATGAGCTTTGA
This sequence comes from Hevea brasiliensis, assembly GCF_030052815.1. Classification (NCBI taxonomy): domain Eukaryota; kingdom Viridiplantae; phylum Streptophyta; class Magnoliopsida; order Malpighiales; family Euphorbiaceae; genus Hevea; species Hevea brasiliensis. Next base: position 72,849,673 of record NC_079495.1, on the reverse strand, counting down.
TATTTGTGAAATGTGATTGAGAAGTATTCAAATTGTGTTTCATCAATGAAAAATTTATGTATTGCATTTCAAATTTTTATTGTGCACCACTGAGTATTTTATACTCAGCGATAGCTTATTTTCTTTATGTGAGATAAGAGCAAGGAAAGCAGAGTGAGCTGCTATCGAATTGTGGACCACATTGATCATTTTGTACGGGTATTATTTTATACCCTTGTAGATAATTTTGATGTAAATATAGAAATGTTGTATGTATCAATGAAAGTTGAGCAGTTGTAAATAAATTGTAATAATATTATTTTGGATTTTCTTCTGTGAATTAATATTTGTACATGTGAATTTCATGTTTTATGTCTTGTGAATGAAGTATTAAATATTTTGAGATACTGAATTTTGATTTGTATTGTGGAATTACTTTGAAGTGATTTGAATTGAGTTGATTGAGATTTATTGGAGGTTGGGAGTTGTGAAAAATTTTTGGAAGTGTTTTCCTCAGGTATTTGAAGAACTGTTTTCTCCAATTACAAACGGAACTCTGTCAAAATTTTTATAAAATTTGCGGCAAAATTTAAATGGACAAAAATTTTTACTAGTATTTAAACTTTGAATAAATGGTTTTTAATTTCTACCAAAATGCTCACCACTTCCAAAATGTAAGTAAATTGTTTTAAAATCCCTTGTAGGGTACTTAATGAGTTATCGGTAGGTGAACTTCGGTAGTTCATTAAGTATTTTATGGGATCATGTTATGCCTTACAGTGGGGTAAGGTGTGACAATTAATCCATAAAAACTTGTTAACTTCACTTGGGGAAGCATTTGAAGAAGAAAAGAAAAGGAAAAAGGGAGTGAAATTGAAGAATTGGAGCTAAAAATTCTGCTCACTTAAGGTTAGTACTCTTCCTTCATTCTCTATTTGAATTTATGTTTAAGTAGCTAAGTTACATTTGTAAGCAACAAATAAGTGAATAAAATCAAGCATGGTGGACCAAATAGAAATGTGGGCAGCTAGGGTTTAGGTTTGAGGATGGATAATTTTGATACAAATTATGAATTAGTTAAGTGTGAATGAGTGTATAACTTCTAAGTATGCAATTAGAATTCAACAAGTGAGTTAAACATGGAAGTTAGGGTTTGAGACCTAGGGTTTTAAGGCAAAAATTTGGAGAAATTTGTAAATGGTGTCTTTGACCTAATGTGAAATGAAAAATGGTCATTTGTGATCAAATGAGGTGTGTTAGAAGTGTTGGAATTAAAAGCCAATTCGGATTGGATAAGGTCATGTGCTGGCAGCATGACCAAAATCTCCTTTGAGGGACCAAAAATGAACTTTTACAAGTCGAATGGATATGGGACCAATTGGGGATGAAAATAGGCACTAAATGACACAATTTTCATTTAGGAAGCATGCCCAAAAAGTTACTAAAACCTAGTGAACAAATTGATCAAAGTTGAAAAATTGCAGGCTGCCTCTGCACAAACTGACCAAATGAACAATGTTTGTTCATTTAGTCATAACTCGAGCTAGGCAGGTCAAAATGACCTGAAATTTTACCAGTGGTTATATGCGATATAGATCTAAAACTTTCATGAAGAACATAAACCCAAATTATGCCATTAACCAAATCAAATTACTGAGAAAAGTTGGGTCACTGAATCTGCAGACTGCAGATTTGCCATTTGAACAGTAAAGTTTCAATGGCTATAACTCTCTATAGAAAACTCCGATTTAGGCGATTCTTGAACTGATGGAAACCTAAGACATGGTAGAACATTTCATATGCAGAAAATTAGACCAAATTATGAACTTAACTTGATCAAATTACTGAATGAAGTTGGATCAACAAATCTGCAGAAACAATTTCTGCAACATGAATAGTAAACGTAATTTGCTCATAACTTGAGCTACAAAACTCCAATTGGGGTTCAAAAAGGAGAATAAACTTAAGACAATAGGGAACATTTTCTATGAAGAAAGTTTTGCTAAATTCCAACAGTAAACTGACCAATGAAACAGTACAATTAGGGACACCAAAACTAAAAATTTGGCCATCTTGCCTAAAAGACCTAAGTTTTGAGAAAATGACCAAAACCAACAAGTTTAGTGACCAAAATGTGGTATGTGGGTGAAGTTGGAGTTCCCATACCTATTAAGCCTTAGAAAGTCAACAATTTGACTTGAATAGTATAATGAATAGTAACACGAAACACAAAATTTCGAGAACGTCGAGTTTAGCACGTTAGAGCTAGGTAAAAATGAGGCTAAATTTATTTTGGATTTATGTTAAGTTCTAGTACTGAAACATTGTAAAATTGTGTGTTTCAGTTGAAAAGAATACCGGGAAGGAACCCGAGGAACCAAGTAGAGGCCAAGAGGCGACTCGCTTGAGGTTTGTGCACAATATCATTATGCATTAAAATTCATTGATTAAGTGAATGAAATATGCATTTTACCTTTGCTTTGAATTGTTGAAAGTATTGTGACCTTATTTATGATGTTTCGATTTAAATTGTGAAAGTTACTGTGTATATTTGAAATGACAACGTTTAGCAAATTGTTAAGATAAGTTTTGAAACCACAGTGTCATGACCATATATTTGAACACCTCACTAGCACGACTAGTGGGGGTAATTAGTTTCGAATTTTGATTCCTTCTCTAGAGAAGTGTTGAGGTGTGCCAGTAGAAGAGGATGTGAATGGATATCCATATATTTGAGCTAGCTAGCCTTGTGATGTGATTTCTCTTTAGCCTCTAGCTATTGAGATTCTATTTGTTTCGAATGGCATGATCTAACTGTGAGTTTTATGAAATGTGTTTTGATACTTCGAAATGAACTTAGTTTGCATTAAAATTTCATAATTCATGTTTTGTGTTTAATGCTCATGTTTAGTCAAATTTTTGAATAAATGTGATTTATATTCTGCAAAAAGATTATTTTAGTATGTTGTGCACCACTGAGTCCTAGTACTCGTGATAGCTTCTATTCTTTGTCGCAGATCTGAGAGACTAAAGGAGCAGCAGACTGAGCTGCTGAGGTGTGAGGAGCTATCAGCTTAAAGTCATCGGGTATAATTTATACCCTAATTGTAAATATTTCTTTTGATGTATGTATTGCATATAAAAGTATGGACATGTAAATGGGTCTTGAGCAGCTTGTACAAAGTTTGTATGAAGTTTGTAATAAAAAAATTTAGTTTGAACTTCCTTTGATGTAAATTTTATAATGATGTGTATATAAATTGTTTTGTCTCTAATGAAATATGAGTGGAACTATTTTATTTAATTTGAATGAAATGTATTGCTAGTATTTTGAGGATTATTAAATTTTGAACTTGAGAAATTGATTAAAATGATTGTGGAGTTGTTGAAATGGATTGAGTTTGATTGTGAAATTGAAGTAGTTGTTGAGAAAAATTTTTAGAAGTGCTTTTTACAGGTATTTGAAGAACTGGTTTCTCAAAATACAGATAGAACTCTGTCAAAATTTTTATAAAATTTGCAGAAAACTAAAATGGACCAAAAATATTAACTAGTTTTAAATTTTAACTAAATGTTTTAAATACCTATTAGAAAATGCTCACCACTTGTCAAAAGTAAGAAAATTGTTTAAAATCCCTTGTAGGATACTTAATGTGTTATCGGTAGGTGAAGTTCAGTAGTTCATTAGGTATTCTACGGGATCATGTTATGCCTTACAGAGGGGTAAGGTGTGACAATACATGGGCACATTAGTATCATTAAATATTAATATATTGTGTTTTATGACTTCATTATTTCATGATAAATTTCAATTATAATTTATACATTCATTTGGTCATTTATATGATCACAATTCACATCAATTATCCTTTTATACCATTGTACTCAAAGTACTTTTCCTTTCTACAATAATGAGAACTAATGTCTCATTCATACATTAATATGGTTCATTTATTCATTCATTATGTTATTCATATTGATCATAATTCAAAACAATGGTTCACATGTACCATTGTATTCAAAACATTTTTCCTTTCTCATTTATACATTTTATGAATTCTATTTGTGATGGGCATATAAGCCCTAACTATCTATTCACATCAATTAGGTCACTTATTTTTCATATTTCAAGTAATCCATGAACATTGCATGGATTTTAAATTTATGGCCTTAATTTCCCTTTAACAATTTTGACTAGGATTCATAGTCCACATTTGTCATACAATTCTAAGCATTTAAGCTTAGAATTGATTCTATGTAACACCCCTAAGTTTGGTAGTGCGTTCTGCTGTTCCGGTGACCAGTGCTGTCCGGACAGCTAGGATGCCTAGAACCACACTTTAATATGAGTGAGGAGACATAAAATAATGAAATACAAGAAAAGAAAATACAAGAAAAACAAAGGAAAAATCATAGCAAAGAAATGTAACCAAGTTAAGCGAGCCGGAAACCCTAGCGATGGGTGATCATCAGGAAGTCACGGCGTGGACCGTTGACTAATACCTGGATCATGGAACCACGGAAAATATTTTTAGGACTTGAATAGACCCTTATTGAAGTATAAATATCATTAGAAAAATCAAAGAAAAATTAAATAATCAGTACAAAGAAAAGTGAGAAATCGAAAAACGGACAAAACCCGGTGTTACCGAAAAATCGGGAATGCAACCCGAACAGGGGCATTATGGTCATTTGACATCCCGAAGTGTCTTTTGACCTAAATGTCCATTAAAAATAAATAATATTACACTTAGAAAATAAAATGAAAAATTAATTTGGTGGTACCTAAAGTAAATAGTGAGAATTAAGGGTTTAATGTGGAATTAAGTGAAAGTTTAACATATTATATGATTAAGTGAGTAAGTGGACCACTAAGGGAATAAAATAAACACATAATGGGGCAGGTGTAAGTCCATAATGCAGCTGAAATGTTCATCTTCCTCACTTTGTCCTCCCATGCCGAATTGAAGAAGAAAAATCCTCCATGGCCATTTTTCAATCAAGCTCTCTTAACTCCTCCATTTCAACTCCAATCTCTTAGGTTCCTTCATGAAAAATTGTCTACACATCATAAGGAAGAGTTTGATACCAAATTTGAGAAGTTTAATCAAGGTTTGGCAAGTTCCAACCATAAGGTAAGTTTACATTTTTGAACTTTGCTTTGTTAAACCTTGTGGACATGTTATGGGTGTTGGATTTGTGAAGAAAATTTGCAAGTTTGAAGAGTTATTGAAATGTCCATTTTGGACAGCCATGGAGTCATGTATTTAATGATTTATTGTACATATATTTGATGAGAAATGATGTTGATTATGGTGATTTAATATCCTAGTAAATTATTTCACATATATATCGTGATTTTTGCATTTGGATGGAAATTGATGAATTGTAGGACACTTGGGTATTGAGGAGGATTTTCGGCAGCCTTGAACCTCTTGGATAAGTGTATGTGTTCATGAAGATATAGGCAGAATTGTAGCATTAAGGATTGATGGATATGTATATAGATTTATTTTGTAATGTGTATGTGAGAATTAGTGATGTTTAGGTGTGTATGTGATTGTATTTAGACTTTGTAAATGTGAACTTTAATTGGTGTATTGAGGATAATTGTAATCTGCCCAAAGTGATGATAATGTAAAGTGGAATATGTTTTTGGTAATGAACCAAAACAGAAATGGTAGGAAAGTAAACATATTGCAAGGTAAATGTATCATGGATGTGTGTTTAAGCAAGGTAACTAAGGGCAGTGTATATTTTAGCCAATAAGTTTAAATGTGTAACCTCAATTGGTATGAGACCAATTGGAGGTGAAACTAGGCACAAAATGTGCCAACTTTCATTGAGAAAACATACCAAAATTCTGCTTGCAAGGTGACCTAAGAAAATGACCAATTCGGATTAGGTGCAATTAGGACCTGAAAAATGACCAATTGGGCAGCAGTGAGTGTTTAGGCCATAACTCACTCAAAACAGGTCCAATTGACCTGAAATTTTAACCATGAATAGTTAAGACCCATACCTACAAGTCTTATGAAGACACCAAAGCCCAGAAATGACCATAAGCAAGTCAAACAACTTGCACAAGTTCGGGTCCAAAAACTGGCCGAACCAGAGTTGACCAAATTGACCTAAAAATGACCTAATTTGATGCCATTTGACCAGCAATAGTATAATGACCATAACTCGGTCTACTTAACTCGGAATGACCTAAAATTTTGCACCGCGGTCCATAAGACATAGATCTACAAGTTTGTAGTTTTGACTGAAACCCGAAAATTGAGGGAACTAGGTCGTCTGGCTAGGTCAAACTAGTATTCCGGAATGCAGCAAGTTGCATTAAAATGCACTAAACAAGGAAACGAGTTTGGTAAAACGTACCAACCCTAAAATACTATCGAATATGGCATATTGATAACATTAAGACCTAATTTACCTAGAACACATTGAGGGTCGATATATGGGTTGATTAAGCAAACAAAGGTATTCAGTGAATTGTTTATCGAACATTATTGTTAGAGGCAAATTAAATTAGCAACTGAGACACTTCAAATTGTGTTTCTCGATTTACTAAAGACTCGAGGAAAGGGAAGGAAACACGAGTCCGGACCAGGAAGAACGATCATCGAGGTTTGTGCACAACAACTATTTCTCTTGATTTTTTCAATTGAAATAAATATTGACTATTTGTATATTATTGTTTTAAATTGTGGAAATGTGTTTGATGGACACTTATTGATTGAAAAACATTGTGAATGGTTTGAAACTGTGAAAAATTGTTTGAATGGTATTGATGGATACTCATTGATTGAAAAGCAACGTAAATGGTTTTGTGGAAATTGAAGTGAATTACGAATTGTGTTGCCATTTTGTGAATGAAATTATAACTTTGGAAAGTTATTGAATTCTTACGGATCATTTGAATAAAATGTTGGAATTGTTTTGACTCACAATTGGCATGACATCGATACTATGTTCCTCCTCCATTAATGGGGTGAGTGTGACTATTCCTCCTCATTGACTTATCGATGCAGGGTGAGTATGATTATGTTCCTCCCTCTTTGACTTGTCGATCGAGGTGAGTGTGGATGAGTTCTCATTATATAGCTAGCTTCCTCCTCATTGATTTCGATTATTGGGGTGAGTATGTCTTGTCGTGGTGTACAACCACGGCATGTACGAAAAAAATTGTGTCATGGCTTGAATTGTGATGTTGATTGGCAACACTGGATTCTTCAGTTATTTGATCGAATTGTGTTATTGATTTGCAAAACGATATTATTCAGTTATTTGATCGATTTGTGTTATTGATTTGCAAAACGATATTATTGATTATTTGATCGAATTGTGTTATTGATTTGCAAACGATATTATTCGCTTATTTGACCAAATTGTGATATTGATCGGCAACACTGTGTTATTCAGTAATTTGATCAAATTGTGTATGAATTGGCAATACGGTATTCTTAAACTATTTGACTAAATTGTGTTATTATGAATTTTGATAATTTGTGAATTGGAGTTTAAATTCCTTATGACATTCATTGTCTCGAATTTAACTATGGTTTTACGTATCCACTATTTATATGGTTTATGAATTATGATTTAAAGTTGTATTTGGTTAATGTTGTGCACCACTGAGACATTGTCTCGTGATAGCTTTATTCTTTGTCGCAGTAGGCAGATGCACTAGGTCGCTAGTACCTTGTGAGAGATTTTTGGGTATAGTGAGTTTATCACAGTGGGATTTTGTACTGTAATGTATATTCACTGTATATATATTTTGTTTTGGTTTTGAGCAGTTGTAAATTCAAATTGTACCTTGAAGTTGTAAATTAATTATGAGTTATTTGACTTGTAAAAATTGTATTATATTTCCTTATCTCAGACTTTGAAAATTTTCTATGGATTTGAATTGAGAAAAATGTTGTATTGAGAAGTATGTTGGAGTTGAGATTTGGAAATATATTGAAGTGTGCTTTTTACAGGTTTTTTGAAGAACTATTTTGTCCAAAATACAGATGGCACTCTGCTAAAATTTTTACAGAAATTCAAAATAATCCAAAGGAGTTAGCTATTTCACTTCAGTTCACAAAAGTTTTTAATACCTGTAAATAGTGCTCACCACTGTAAAAGAAGTAAGAAAAGTTTTTAAAATCCCTTGTAGTGTATTTAATGGGTTATCAATAGACGGAGTTGGTAATTCATTAGGTATACTACGGGATCATGTTATGCCTTACAGAGAGGTAGGGTGTGACATTCTAGGTCTTCATCTTAATTTGCTAATCATTTTGATTACCATTCACCTTACTAGTTAACCAAAATGTTGACTTTTTCATACTTAATGGATATGTTAATTCTAATTACACCAAGATCCCATATTTTGAGTTTTACATTTGCTATTATTAATTGCCAATTGCAATTTAAAGTCGCCTAGATGCATTTCTAAATTTTCAGTTTTGATTACCTAAGTTTACTGTTCCATTGGACAATTTTACAGTGGAAACTGGGCTAACCTTTCTTCATCAAAGTTGTTCCTTGTTGTGTCTTCTTTAATTCCCTTTTTGAATCACTCCATTTTGAGTTTTCTTAGCTCAAGTTATGGTCATTTTACCATAACTAGCCGGATTAACCTGTACCCAGAATTTCTGGGCAATTTGGTTCTGCCAGATTTGGTGACCTAAGTTTGGTTGGCAATTTGACTAGATTATGGTCAGAATTTGAATTTGTGTTCTTCCTGAAAGTTGTAGGGCTATGTCTCATATTTCTGATGGTAAAATTTCAGATCATTTTAACTTTTCTACACTGAGTTATGACCAAATGAATAAATACTATTTATTTGGTCATTTTCCAGGGACAACATGTTGGTCACCCGAATTAGGGTGATTTTTAGGTCAACTTGGTTTGGTTTTCTGGGCAGGGTTCCTTCATCAAAGTTGTGCCATTATGTGTCTAGTTTCATGTCCAATTGGCCTTGCACCAATTGAACCTACACAACTCCATTTATGGCTGCCCAAACTTGCTGGACTCACAACCAGTCCTGCAGGTCACCAAGGGCAGCATGCCTAAACTCAACTCCATTATCCTTACTCACTTCAATTCCTCCTCACACACATTCAAATGGTCACTAATTGACCATTACAAGGTTAACATACCATTACATAAGCAAAACTCTAATTTTTCACAAACCCTAATTTCCAAAGTGTCCATTCATGCACATACATCAATTAAACATACTAATTCATTATCACTCTACATATACACTTCAAACACCACCTCTAATCCACTTTAATCCATCAAAATAATCAAAACTACTTCCCCCCATAAAGCTGCCAAAAATTTTAGTTGGTCCATACATGGAGATTTGCTTTTAATTTCATGAATTTCTTACTAATTCCATACACCTAACTTCAAATTTAGAGGGAAAAATGGAGAGATATAGCACTAACCTCTTTGAGCAGAATTTTTCCCAAGATTAAACTTCACTTTTCTTGATTTTCTTGGCTACCAAACACCTTCCCAAGAGGTAGGGACAATTTTTAATCAAAAGAACTTAAGGTTTAGTGGTGAAAAATCAAGGTTTGGAAAAGAGAGAGATGAAAGCTTCTTTAATGGAGGTGAGGAAAGGGAGGCTGCCAGGAAATTGAAGAAGACAATCTGATTTGTCACACCCTACCCCTCCATAAGGCATAACATCATCTCGTAGTATACCTAATGAATTACCAACTTCGTCTACTGATAACCCATTAAATATACTACAAGGGATTTTAAAACTTTTCTTACTTCTTTTTATAGTGGTGAGCACTATTTACAGGCGTTAAAAATTTTTTTGAACTGAAGTGAAATAGCTAACACATTTGAATTATTAGTAATTTCTATAAAAACTTTTGTGGAGTGCCATCTGTATTTTGAATAAAATAGTTCTTCAAAAACCTGTAAAAAGCACTTCAAATATATTTCTCAATCTCAAACTCCAACATTTAATCAACAAAAATCCACAATAATTTTTCAGTGTTTTCAAAGGCTGAGATAAAAGAAATATAGTATAAAATTTACAAGCCAAAATAATTCACAATTTATTTTACAACTTCAATGTACAATTTTAATTTACAACTGCTCAAAACCAAGAACACAATATACATACAGTGATCATACATTATAATACAAAATGCTGAATATGGTATACTCAATATACCTGATGATCTCTCACAGAAGCACTAGCAGCTTAGTCTGCTACCCTGTCAGTCTGTCTACCTGCGATAGCAATGAAAAGCTATCGCTGAGCCAATGTCTCAGTGGTGCACAACTTTAATCAAATACAACTTTAAATCACAAATCATATGTCATATAAATAGTGGATACTTAAAACCATAGTTAGATTCAAAGACAATGAATGTCATAAAGAATTTAAACTCCATTTCACAATATCACAATAAATCTCAATAAATCAAAGCATAGTTAAATTCAAAAGACAGTGAATGTCAATAAGAATTTAAACTCTATTTCACAATCTCACAATACATATCAATAAATCACACACAGTTTAATAATGTTTCAAAGTTCAATTCGTCCCAAAAGTCGATGGCTAATGGGGAATTCAATTCATCCCAAAAAGCCGATGGCTAATGAGGAATAACATAGCTAGCTAGCAATAATATGAGTACTCATTCTATTCATCCTCAACAGGCACACACCTAAACACTTCAGCCAAAGAGAGAATTCAATTCGTCCCACTAGACAAGCTAGCGAGGAATTCAATCAATATACATGATAGCTATGGTTTCGAACCATTTATAATGCTTTTCAATCAATAAGTATCCATCAAATATCATTCAAACAATTTTTCACAATTTCAAACCATTTACAGTGCTTTTCAAGCAATAAGTATCCATTCAAACACATTTCCACAATTTAAAACAATAATGTAAAAATAGTCATAATTTATTTCAATTGAAAAATTTAAAAGAAATAACTGTTGTGCACAAACCTCTGATAACTGTCTCTTGGCTCTGACTCAGTGTTGCCTTCCCCTTCTCTAAGTCTTTGATAACTGAGAAACACAATTTGAAGTATTTCAGTACTCATTTAAACTGTCTCTAACGATAATGCTTAATAATTAACTTATTGAATTCTATTATTTCCTTAGTCAACCTAAGATGTCGACCTTCGATGCATTCTAGGTGAATTTGGTTTTAATGTTACCAATATGTCACATTTGTAGCCTTTTAGTATTGGTACCGGTTACCAAATTTATTTCCATGTATATTGCATTTTATTGCAATTTGTCAGATTCTGGTATACTAATTTGACCTAACCGGATGATCTAGTTCTCTCAATTTTCGGGTTTTCGTCAAAACTACAAACTTGTAGGTCTATGTCTTATTGCACACGGGGCAAAATTTCAGGTCATTCTGAGTTTACTAGACCAAGTTATGGTCATTTTACTATTGCTGGTCAGAATGTACTAAAATGGTCATTTTAGGTCATTTTTAGGTTACTTTTGGTTCGGTCAGTTTTTGGACCTGAAATTGTGCAAGCTATTTGACTTGTTTATGGTCATTTCTGGGTTTTGGTGTCTTCATAAGACTTGTAGATATATGTCTCAACTATTCATGGTAAAAATTTCAGGTAAATTGAACCTGTTTTGAGTGAGTTGTGGCAAAAAAACTAACTACTGCCCAAATGGTCAATTTTCAGGCCTTAAATGCACTAATCCGGATTTGGTCATTTTTCAAGTCACCTTCCAAGCAGAATTTTGGTAAGCTTCCTCCATGAAAGTTGGCACTTTTTGTGCCTAGTTTCACCTCCAATTGGTCTCATACCAATTGGAGCTACACACCTAAGGTTCTAAGCTAAAACACACTGCGCCATGCTATTCATTGTTCATCACTCATCAAATACACATCCTATGCCTACCAAGTTAACTCTTCCATGTCATTTCTGTTTTGTACCTTACCATTAACAAATTTCACAACACATTTTTGGTCATTTTGGCAGCTTGTAACCACACTCAATATGCACATTATAGTACAGAATTTACCAAGTTCAACTACAAATAATTTAACCACATGACAAGCTCATTTACATGTCCACATTCAAACCCTTATACACATATACAAGCTGCCATAACAAGCACCATAATTCAACCATATAATTTCATAAACCAAACCACAAAATAACATATCTTGATATACACTTCAAGTTTGCCGAATTGTACCTCTCTTTCAATTGACTTCCAAGCTTCCAAAATCAAGTGTACTTTCACATATACATTTAGTATACATTACCCAATTTATTCCTACACACATAAACACTTCATCAACACTTTAATCTACCATTTACATGCAAGGATAGATTGCCCTTATTGAAGTTCTATGGCTACAAAAAATGTACCTCTCCCTTAACTCATCAAACTTCAAAAATCCGTCCACAATTCAACTACCCATAACATCCACACAAGGTTTAATGAAACAATAATAAAACATACATACTTGCTACTTTGGAAACTCTTCAAAACCTCACCAAAACTTGATCTTCTTGCTGCCTATCTACTGCCCAAGTGGTGTAGAGCAATTTTAGTGAAGGAAGCATTGAAGGATCATGGCTTGATCATGGGAAATGGGAGCTCCAAGGTGGGACGGCAATGGAGGAATTCCTTCTTCCATTTTCTGCTGATCTTGGCAAGGTTGAAGAAGATGGGAAATCTGCTGTCCTCATGGTGATTAAGTGTCCATTTTATGTGTTAGTGGAGCACTAAGTAAAGGTTATAGTATTTGTTTATTCTAAAGTTTCCTTATTCCCACATTAAGCTCTTATCTTTTGCTATTTAAATTAGGTACCACCAATTTAATTTTTCATGACATTTTCGAAATCTAATATCATTTATTTTTAATGGACTTTTAGGTCAAAAGACAACTCGGGGTGTCAAATGACCACAATGCCCCTGTTCGGGTTGCATTCTCGATTTTTCGATAACGCCGAGTTTTGTCCGTTTTTCGGTTTCTCACTTTTTCTTTGTACTAATTAATTAATTTTTCTTTGATATTTCTAATGATATTTATACTTCAATAGGTCTTTAATTATGTCTTAAAAATATTTTCCAAGGTTCCCCGTGGTCCAAGGCTAGTCAACGGTCCACACCGTAACTTCCCAGTGCGGTCACCCATCACTAGGGTTCTCAGCTCGTTTAACTTGGTTACATTTCATTGCTATTATTTTTCCTTTGTTTTTCTTGTATTTTCTTTTCTTGTATTTCATTATTTTATGTCTCCTCATCCATATCTAAGTGTAGTTCTAAGCATCCTAGCTGTCCGAACAACACTGGTCTCTGGAACAGTAGAACGCACTATCGAACATAAGGGTGTTACAATTCTCCCCCCCCCCCTACAATAAATTTTGTCCCAAAATTTTACTTGGCATCAGTTTCTGAACAGCTGTGGGTATTGTCTCCTCATGTCCTCTTCATGTTCCCAAGTTGCTTCCTGGCCTGAATGATGATTCCACAGCACTTTAACCAGGTGTATCTATTTATTCCTCAGCTGCTTCACCTCATATGCCAGAATTTTTATGGGTTCTTCCTCATATGAGAGGTCTGGATATACTTCAATCTCTTCAACTGATAATACATGAGATGGGTCAGATCTGTACTTCCTTAACATGAACACATGGAAAACACTGTGTATCCTTTCTAGCTCTGGAGGTAATGCTAGCCGATATGCCAAAGGACCCACTCTTTTCAGAATCTCATATGGTCCAATAAAATGAGGACTCAATTTTTCCTTTCTGCCAAATCTCATAATCCTCTTCCAAGGAGAAACTTTGAGGAATACCTTATCACCCACTGCATATTCAATATCCCTTCTCTTCAGATCAACATAGGACTTCTGACAGTTTGATGTAGCCTTGAGTCTATCTCGGATCAATATGATCTTTTCCTCTATCTGTTGAACAATTTATGGCCCAATCATCTTCCTTTCACCTACTTCATCCCAACATAGGGGAGTTTTGCACTTTCTGCCATACAAAGCTTCATATGGAGGCATCCCAATGCTTGATTGCTAGCTGTTGTTATAAGCAAACTCAATCAAAGGCAAGTTTGTATCCCAACTACCTTCAAACTCAATCACACAAGCCCGTCGCATATCCTCCAATATATGAATTACCCTTTCAGACTGGCCATCTGTCTGTAGGTGGAATGCTGTGCTGAAGTTCAATCTAGTTCCTAGGGCTCTCTAAAGACTACCTCAGAATCTAGAAGTGAACCTAGGATCTCTGTCAGATACAATAGATACTGGCACTCCATGCAGTTTTACAATCTCATATATGTACAATCTGGCCAATCTTTCCAGGCTATAGTCCATCCGGACTGGCAAAAAGTGAGCAGACTTGGTCAGTCTGTCAACTATAACCCATATTGCATCATGACTATTCTGTATCCTCGGAAGTCCCGTAACAAAATCCATAGTTATCTGTTCCCATTTCCACTCTGGTACTAGCAATGGATGTAATAAACTAGCTGAAACTTGATGTTCTATCTTTACTTGCTGACAAGTTAGGCATTTGGAAACAAATTCAGCTATATCTCTCTTCATACCCATCCACTAGTAATGCTCTTTCAGCCCTCTGTACATTTTAGTTCCACCAGGGTGCATAGCTAAAGGAGACTCATGTGCTTCCTTCATAATGATCCGTCTCAATTTAACATCATTGGGAACACACATTCTGCTCTGATGTAGCAATAAAACATCATTTCTCACAGAGAATTCAGGTTTCTTGCCTTGCTGGATTTCTTTCAGTAGCTTCTGATATTTATCATCATTCTGAGCAACCATTCTGATCTGATCAATCAACACTGGCTGTACATGCCATGCAATTACTGTCTGTCCCTCATCATCAATTTCTAAACTAGCATGTTGTGCTTTCAATTCATATACCATGGACAAAGGAGAAACTCTGAGACTTGCCATAGTCTTGCAACTTAAGGCGTCAGCCACCACATTGGCTTTCCCTGGCTGATAGTCTATTAAGCAATCATAGTCTTTAATCAGTTCTAACCATCTCCTCTGCCTCAAATTCAATTCCTTTTGGGTGCCCAAATACTTTAAGCTCAATGTAACATTTCTCCCCATATAAATAGTGTCTCCAGATCTTCAGAGCAAAAACAATAGCTGCTAGCTCCAAATCATGTGTTGGGTAGTTCTTCTCATGCGGTTTCAGCTGGCGTGATGCATAAGCAATGAAATTCCGATCTTGCATCAGTACACAGCCTAACCCATTGTGAGAAGCATCACTATAAACTGTGTATTCTTTACCCGGTGTAGGTAAAGTAATGACTAGAGCTTCAGTCAAACACCTCTTTAACTCATCAAAACTCTACTGACATTTATCTGTCCACTGAAATTTTACATCTTTCTGAAGCAGCTTGGTTAGTGGAGAAGATAACATAGAAAACCCTTTCACAAACCGACGGTAATATCCAGCTAAACCCAGAAAACTGTGAATTTCTGTGATAATACTGGGCGGCTTCCAATTAAGGATAGCTTTTACCTTGCTGGAATCCACCTTGATCCCTTCAGCTGACACAACATGTCCCAAAAAGGAGATTTCTTTCAGCCAAAATTCACATTTCGATAATTTAGCGTATAGCTGTTTCTCCCTTAGAGTCTGCAGTACAATCCGTAGATGTCTGTCATGCTGCTCTGCATTCCTCGAATATATCAAAATATCATCAATAAACACGATCACAAATTGGTCGAGATATGGTCTGAAGATAGTGTTCATCAGATCCATAAAAGCAGCTGGAGCATTAGTTAACTCGAATGGCATTACCAGAAACTCATAGTGGCCATATCAAGTTCTGAAAGCAGTCTTTGGAATACTCTGTTCTTGCACCTTCAACTAATAATAACCAGATCACAAATCAATTTTGGAGAATACAACTGCACCTTTCATGTAACACCCCTTACCCGTCTACAGAATAGCCGAGCAAGGCGTGCTACACGGCATGCCGGAGCACCTAGTCTGTGAATATCACATTTTCTAAACTCAATTTGATTTTAAGAAGTGTTTATGTGCTATTTATAGCATACTGGTTCTATTTTCACACTTTAATAAAGTCAGTGTTTTAAAATAGTAATAAAAATTTGGCAAGGTGCCGTCTGTATTTTGGAAAAACTGTCCTTCCAAACCTGTTGAAAATAGTTTAATATTATGATATCCAAATCTCAAATATTTCACATTCTCTATTTCTCAGTAAAGTCAATAGACTTTTACAGTTATTAAACAGTTCCATAATACAGTCCATAATAATTTAAATATATACAGAAAATCTCCATATTATTTAATATGTATAAAATATTACAAACTTTAGAGCTTTCATAACATTACAAAATACAGGGCTAAATTTCAAATATACAACAAAAGTACAAAATACATGATATCCTAAGTCCTACCATGTATGCAATGCAGTGCAGATGACTCTGGACTCCTATGCAGATCTGATGTCTCACCCAGTCATAGGTCTGCTGGGCTCCTCAGCTGTATCTCCAATACCTACGCGTTACAAAAGCAACGCGCTAAGCAATTTTGCTTAGTGGTGCCAAATATAAAGAAATATACACTAAAATAAAGTAAATAAAGTGTTTACAAATATTTGGTGGTGCTGTATGTCAGTAGATTTGATTTAGGTATTTGAATTTAATAGTACTTGAATTACTTCCCGTGTAGCCTATATACTGACCAGACTGGATAAACGGATATACTGGCACTGGGTACCTAGTACCTCGGGCCGTCACACCATCGGTCACAAAGTGTCTCCCGGTGTGCAAATAGCGTGGCTAAAAAGCCATATAGTCAATCTGGCGATAAGCCAAAAATAAATACACAATATGTATAGTCGTAGGCTATTAAAGTCACAGGGTGGCATAATAGCCCGTAAAAACACAGTATGGCATAAAGCCATTTACAGAACAGCTGTCAGAATCCTATTGGCATGCCAACCTATCCATACTAGTCAACTAGGCAAACTAGGGCACATTATAAATTAATTGTTTAATTCTTCAATCTTTGGAGTTTACTAACTATTGTATAATTCACAAGTCAATGCATATGTTGACCTTTTTAGGTAATATGGACAAGTTGTTTCTAGCATCAATATGTCACAATTTATCTCTCAATGTGCTGCCAATATAGTGCAATTTACCATTTTTACAAGTTGGCATTCATTGCCAAAATGCTCCAAGCATCATTGTATGCAAAATGTCAAATTCTCAATTTTTGTGTGCTAGATTGGTCTAGCTTATAGTCCTATTTCCCTTAGTTTTTAGCTTCTGGTCAAAGAAGCAAAATTGTAGCTCTATGTCTTATTGCACGCGGGGCAAAATTTCAGGTCATTCCGAGTTGTGTAGACCAAGATATGGTCAATTTGCTAAAGCTGGACAGATTGCACTTTTAGTGCACAATTTGGTCAATTTTTAGGTCACTTTTGGTTCGGCAGTTTTTGTGCCCGAACTTGTGCAAGACATTTGACTTTGTTCTGGTCATTTCTGGGCTTTGGTGTCTTCATAAGACTTGTAGATATAGGTCTTAACTATTCATGGTCAAAATTTCAGGTCAATTGGACCTGTTTTGAGTGAGTTATGGCCTAAATACTAACTGCTGCCCAAATGGTCAGTTTTCAGGCCTCAAATGCACTAATCCGGATTTGGTCACTTTTTAAGGTCAGTTTCTAGGCAGAATTTTGGCAACCTTTCTACATGAAAGTTGGCCTATTTGGTGTCTAGTTTCACCCCATATTGGCCTCATACCAATTGGGTTCATAGTTTGGCACTTATGGCCTCATTTAGGTGCTGCCTTCAATACACAACCTGCACAAAGCTCATACACTTCCAATTTAATGTTCCTCCTCCTCCTCATTACTACAATATTCAATCAACAACACTTCTATACATATATTGTACACAATTCCAGCAAAAATTCTGGGCAGAATACTCAAGTCCACAAGGCACACAATACACCATTAAACTTCAATATTTACATCCACCCAAATTCAACATACTTCAATGTTAATATTACACATATACTTCAACATATTCATACTTCAATATCATTTACACTTGCTGCCCACAAATTGACATTAACATATATCATTAATAATCATATATTCACACATAAATTCATGCTAATAGGGGCTGCCAAACATGGCAGTTTGCTCAAGGCTTCAAGGTTCCATTTCACACCTTAAATCTAAACACTACATGTACATATTTATGCACAAACTTACTCTAACATTCATTTTAATCAATCAACCTTCATTTTCATTCATTAGAAGTAAAAATAACTCAAGCTCAACAAGGGTTCATGGCTGCCAAAAATGGACAGATTCATTTCTCACTATTTCTTTCTTTTCTCTTCACCAAAACACTCACCTCAAACTAAACACAAGCTTTACTAAAGCAAGGGAGGGATTTTGGACACTTACCACTTGAAAGCTTCCTTCAAACCTCACCAAATCTTGTTTTTCTTGCTGCCAATATCTTCCCCAAGGTGAGTATGCAAGCTTTAATGAAGGAAAGAAGTGGAAAGGATGGCTTGATCATGCACCCATGGAAGTTGCATGTGGGGTGGCCATGGTGATTTCCATGGTGGAATTCATTATGGCAAAGTAAAATGGGCTGATGAAGAAGATGATGGTGAGTGCTATCTGCTGTCCCAAGGCTGTGATAAGGGTCCCAATATCCAAGTTAGTGGAGCACTAACTTGGATTTTAATGTTAATTATTCAAAGTTTCATAAATTGGATTTTATCCCCCATTTCTTTCACTATTCTTATAATGTATCACAATTTAATTTTTTCATGACATTTTCTATGTTTAATATTATTTATTTTTAATGGAGATTGAGGTCAAAAGGCAACACTATGTGTTAAATGACCAAAATGCCCCACTTCGGTTTATATTCCTGATTTTTTTGTAACATCGATTTTTATTTGTTTCTCGATTTTTCATTTTTCTTTATACTAATTTATTAATTTTTCTTTGATATTTCTAGTGTCAATTACATTTCAATAAATCTTTATTTATGTCTCAAAATTATATTCAGAGGGTTCCCCACGGTCCTGGGGTCGGCAACGGCCTTCCCGGTGCGGTCACCCATCGCTGTGGTGCTGGCTCGTTTAACTTAGCATCATTTTCTCTCTTTCATTTTTGTTTGATTTTTCTTGTATTTTCTTTTTATTTATTTCATCATTATATGTCTGTTCACTATCACCGAAGTGTAGTTCCAGACATATTGACTTGCCTGGACTATTATTTGACTACTGGAGCAATTGAACGTACAGAACACGTGCAATGGGGATGTTACATTTCAACTTATCAAACAGATCATCAATGCGTGGCCATGGGTATCTATTTTTTATTGTCACCTTATTCAATTGCCGGTAGTCAATACATAAGCGAAGAGTGCCATCCTTCTTCTTAACAAACAATACTGGCGCTCCCCAAGGTGACACACTAGGGCGGATGAAGCCCTTTTCAAGTAGTTCTTGCAACTGTATCTTCAACTCCTTCAACTCTGCTGGTGCCATTCCGTATGGTGTTATGGAGATTGGATCCACACTAGGCAGAACATTAATTTCAAACTGCACTTCTCTTTCCGGTGGTAATCCTGGCAATTCATCAGGAAACACATCTGGAAAGTCATATACTGTAGGGATGTCCCTCAATGCTGGACTCCCCACTTGGGTTTCTACCACATGTGCCAAGTATGCTTCACACCCCTTTCTGATCATTTTTCTGGCTAGTGTAGCCGAAATGATGTTTGATGGCAATAGCTGCCTCTCCCCATGTATTACCACATCACTGTACTGAGGGAGACCAAAAGTGATCTTGAGTCTCTGATCAATCATGGCGTGATGCCTGGCTAACCAATCCATGCCCAAGATGATATCATAATCTCTGAAGGGCATTTCAATGAGATCAGACAGAAAAGTGCGTCCTTGGATCACCAAAGGACAATCCCTATACATTTTATTAACCCTGACCTCTTGTCCTAATGGACTTGTTACTAGCACCTCAAAGTCCATTTTTGTACATGGAATAGCAATGCAATCAATGATGCTAGCACTCACATAAGAATGGGTAGAACTCGGATCAAATAATACAAGCACATCTTGATTAAAAGTTGAGAAGGTACCAACCACAACATCAGATGTCTCAGCCTCTTCTCTCTGTCTCATTGCATAGACTATGACTGGAGCACTGCCTTGCTCTTATTGTTTCACTGTGCCTTAGCTGCCAGCTGGGCTACCTCTACCCCTGCCTCTACCTCTGCTGGGTGGTTGTGAACCTCTGGTGACAGGGCTCTGAACTAACCCTTCAGCAGTAGTAGGAGGTGGTCCAACTCTGCGAGTACTGGTGCAGTCCTCGGCAAAGTGTCTTGTGCCTCCACAGTTATAACAGGCTCCAATAGCCTTGTAGCATACCCCACCATGATTTCTTCCACAAGTTTCACATTGGCAGGGAGGGTAGGAATCTCTGGTACTCTGCTAACCATATAGAAGAGGTTTATATCCCGAATATCTTCCCCTACTGGACTTCTTACCACCTCTGTTGTGTCCCCATGGTTCTTCCTCTTTCTAGTAGGACCACTGGAACTCTATTCTACTGACTTTCCCTCTTTTTCTATCTTCTCTAATTTCTTTTTCTCAGGGGCCGCTTCATATTCAATTCTTTCTAACTCTAGTGCTTGAAAAATAAGTTCAGAGAAGTTGTTATGTTTGAATCTGACCACTTGTAATCTGATACTGGGCTTCAAGCCAGTTTCAAACCTCTTGCATCTCTCCCTACTGGTAGAAAGTAGACTTACTGCATAATGGCTTAGGTGGGAAAATTCCCTTTCATATTCAGCCACCGATCTACTCCCTCGTTTCAGACTTAGGAACTCTTGCAGCTTCTGGTCCACATAAGCATCAGGGACATATTTTTGT
Source organism: Hevea brasiliensis (assembly GCF_030052815.1). Lineage (NCBI taxonomy): Eukaryota > Viridiplantae > Streptophyta > Magnoliopsida > Malpighiales > Euphorbiaceae > Hevea > Hevea brasiliensis. The sequence continues at coordinate 72,828,712 of NC_079495.1, read as the reverse complement.
CTGAACTCCCTGAGAAAGTCATTCCATGTTAGCACTGAAGGCTCTACTAGACTATGGGGAAAGGTTTTCCACCAATCATATGCATCCCCCTGTAGCAGAGATACTAAATATTCAAACCTGAGCTCCTCTGTACAATGTAGCTTCTTGAACGCCTTATCCATTCTTTCCAGCCACTGTTCTGCCTCTAGAGGATCTATTGTCCCCTTAAACTCAGTAGCCCCATATTTCATTAATTTGTCATACTGCCTAGCAGAAGACTATGGTTATACCACTGGTGTCTGTAGTGGGACTTGAGTAGGCATGTTACCAGCCATCTGTGGAAACAATGCAGCCATCTGCTGAGTGAACTGAGCAGAAAACTGCGGTACTGAGGGGGCTGGTGCTGCTGATCCCCTGACATTATGTAAGGCTGGGGCATCCCCTTGTACCTTAGCCTCTATAGATTGATCGACTGAACGATCACGCTCTTCCATAGTCAATGCGAGGATCTTAGACCTCCTAAACAATTAACACAAGGAGATTTTCTCCCGTTAGTGCATATTTATAATGTAATGTACTGTATGTATCAAACAATGACATTAAGCAGTTGAACTATGAAGAAAGAATATTCAAATTACAGGTGAAAATAGAATTTAAAAAAAAAAATAACTCTGATACCACTAAAACATGTCACACCCTACCCCTCTGTAAGGCATAACATGATCCCGTAGTACACCTAATGAATTACCAACTTCGTCTACTGATAACCCATTAAATACACTACAAGGGATTTTAAAACTTTTCTTACTTCTTTTTATAGTGGTGAGCACTATTTACAGGTGTTAAAAATTTTTTTGAACTGAAGTGAAACAGCTAACACATTTGAATTATTAATAATTTTTGTAAAAATTTTGGCGGAGTACCATCTGTATTTTGAATAAAACAGTTCTTCAAAAACCTGTAAAAAGCACTTCAAATATATTTCTTAATCTCAAACTCCAACATTTAATCAACAGAAATCCACAATAATTTTTCAGTATTTTCAAAGGCTGAGATAAAAGAAATATAGTACAAATTTTACAAGCTAAAATAATTCACAATTTATTTTACAACTTCAATGTACAATTTTAATTTACAACTGCTCAAAACCAAGAACACAATATACACACAATGAGCATACATTACAATACAAAATGCAGAATATGGTATACTCAATATACCCGATGATCTCTCACTGAAGTACTAGCAGCCTAGTCTACTGCCCTGTCAGTTTGTCTACCTGCGACAGTAATGAAAAGCTATCGTTGAGCCAATGTCTTAGTGGTGCACAACATTAATCAAATACAACTTTAAATCACAAATCATAAGTCATATAAATAGTGGATACTTAAAACCATAGTTAAATTCAAAGACAATGAATGTCATAAAGAATTTAAACTCCATTTCACAATATCACAATAAATCTTAATAATTCAAAACATAGTTAAATTCAAAAGACAATTTATGTCAATAAGAATTTAAACTCTATTTCATAATCTCATAATACATATCAATAAATCACACACAGCTTAATCATGTTCCAAAGTTTAATTCGTCCCAAAAGTCGATGGCTAATGAGGAATTCAATTCATCCCAAAAGCTGATGGCTAATGAGGAATAACATAGCTAGCTAGCAATAATATGAGTACTCATTCTATTCGTCCTCAATAGGCACACCTCAACACTTCAGCCAGAGAGGGAATTCAATACGTCCCACTATACAAGCTAGCGAGGAATTCAATCAATATACATGATAGCTGTGGTTTCAAACCATTTACAATGCTTTTCAATCAATAAGTATCCATCAAATATCATTCAAACAATTTTTCACAGTTTCAAACCATTTACAGTACTTTTCAAGCAATAAGTATCCAAACACATTTCCACAATTTAAAACAATAATATACAAATAGTCATAATATATTTCAATTGAAAAATTCAAAAGAAATAATTGTTGTGCACAAACCTCTGATAACTGTCTCTTGGTTTTACTCAGTGTTTCCTTCCCCTTCCCTGAGTCTTTGCTAACTGGGAAACACAATTTGCAGTGTTTCAGTACTCATTTAAACTGTCTCTAACGATAATGTTTAATAATTAACTTATTGAATTCTATTATTTCCTTAGTCATCCTAAGATGTCGACCCTCGATGCATTCTAGGTGAATTAGGTTTTAATGTTACCAATATGTCACATTTGTAGCCTCTTAGTATTGGTACCGGTTACCAAATTCATTTCCATGTATATTGCATTTTATTGTAATTTGTCGGATTCCGGTATACTAATTTGACCTAACTGGATGACATAGTTCCCTCGGTTTTCGAGTTTCGGTCAAAACTACAAACTTGTAGGTCTATGTCTTATTGCACGCAGGGCAAAATTTCAGGTCATTCTGAGTTTACTAGTCCAAGTTATGCTCATTTTACTATTGCTAGTCAGAATGTACTAAAATGGTCATTTTAGGTCATTTTTAGGTTACTTTTGGTTCGGCCAGTTTTTGGACCTGAACTTGTGCAAGCTATTTGACTTGCTTATGGTCATTTCTGGGTTTTGGTGTCTTCATAAGACTTGTAGATATGTCTCAACTATACATGGTAAAAATTTCAGGTAAATTGGACCTATTTTGAGTGAGTTATGGCCAAAATACTAACTGCTGCCCAAATGGTCAATTTTCAGGCCTTAAATGCACTAATTCGGATTTGGTTATTTTTCAAGTCACCTTCCAAGCAGAATTTTGGTAAGCTTCCTTCATGAAAGTTGGCACTTTTTGTGCCTAGTTTCACCTCCAATTGGTCTCATACCAATTGGAGCCACACACTTAAGGTTCTAAGCCAAAACACACACTGCCCTGCTATTCATTGTTCATCACTCATCAAATACACATCCTATGCCTACCAAGTTAACTCTTCCATGTCATTTTTGTTTTGCACCTTACCATTAACACATTTCACAACACATTTTTGGTCATTTTGGTAGCTTGTAACCACACTCAATATCCACATTATAGTACAGAATTTACCAAGTTCAAATTACAAATAATTTAACCACATGACAAGCTCATTTACATGTCCACATTCAAACCCTTATACACATATACAAGCTGCCATAACAAGCACCATAATTCAACCATATAATTTCATAAACCAAACCACAAAATAACATATCTTGATATAAACTTCAAGTTTGCCGAATTGTACCTCTCTTTCAATTGACTTCCAAGCTTCCAAAATCAAGTGTACTTTCACAAATACATTTAGTATACATTACCCAATTTATTCTTACACACATAAACACTTCATCAACACTTTAATCTACCATTTACATGCAAGGATAAACTGCCCTTATTGAAGTTCCATGGCTGCAAAAAATGTACCTCTCCCTTAACTCATCAAACTTCAAAAATCCTTCCACAATTCAACTACCCATAACATCCACACAAGGTTTAATGAAACAATAATAAAAAATACATACTTACTACTTTGGAAACTCTTCAAAACCTCACCAAAACTTTATCTTCTTGCTGCTTATCTACTGCCCAAGTGGTGTAGAGCAATTTTAGTGAAGGAAGCATTGAAGGATCATGGCTTGATCATGGGAAATGGGAGCTCCAAGGTGGGACGGCAATGGAGGAATTCCTTCTTCCATTTTCGGTTGATGTTGGCAAGGTTGAAGAAGATGGGAAATCTAATGTCCACATGGTGATTAAGTGTCCATTTTATGTGTTAGTGGAGCACTAAGTGAAGGTTATAATATTTGTTTATTCTAAAGTTTCCTTATTCCCACATTAAGCTCCTATCTTTTGCTATTTAAATTAGGTACCACCAATTTAATTTTTCATGACATTTTCCAAGTGTAATATCATTTATTTTTAATGGTCATTTAGGTCAAAAGACAACTCGGGGTGTCAAATCGCCACAATGCCCCTGTTCGGGTTGCATTCCCGATTTTTCGGTAACACCGAGTTTTGTCCATTTTTCGATTTCTCACTTTTTCTTTGTACTAATTAATTAATTTTGCTTTGATATTTCTAATGATATTTATACTTCAATAGGTCTTTAATTATGTTTTAAAAATATTTTCCAGGGTTTCCCGCGGTTCAGGGCTAATCAACGGTCCACGTCGCAACCTCCCAGTGCGGTCACCCATCGCTAGGGTTCTCGTCTCGTTTAACTTGGTTACATTTCATTGCTATTATTTTTCCTTTGTTTTTCTTGTATTTTCTTTTCTTGTATTTCATTATTTTATGTCTCCTCATCCATATCTAAGTGTAGTTCTAAGCATCCTAGCTGTCCGGACAATACTGGTCACTGAAACAGTAGAACGCACTACTGAACAAAGGGGTGTTGCATGATTTCATTTTATTTTTATCCCTATTTATTTAGTTTTTATCTTTTTTAAATGCTTGTCAAGTTGTGATTGGGTGGAGAGTGTTTAATGACATCATATGATGTCATAATTCCTAATTTCTTTCATTTTTCTTTCCTTTTCTTTTCTACTAATTTCCAATTCAATTTTTAGCAATATTTATTCATATTTTATGTGATAATAATTATTTACTTAACTGGACAAGTAGGCCAAAAATCGTCTCTGAATGCGATATGACCAAAATGCCCTCCGTTTGGCTTAACAAACTAAAATTGTCTGTACCGATCTAAAAATTTTTCTAAGTCTTTTCTTGGCATTTTAATGCTATAGAAATCTCAATGACTCTTCTTTAGAGTTTCAAAAATTATTTTATGAATTTTCTCCTGGGTTGGGGCTCCTAGTTGCGAGAATCGCAACTTTCCACTGGGTTACCCATCATTAGGGCACCGGCTCATTTAACTTGGTTGTATTTTATTTCTAAAATTTTTCCTACAATTTTCTTATTAATATTTGAGTTAATTATAGTTCCTCACTTTAGTTTAAATATTTTTCCAGACGTTCTAGCTGTTCGAACTGAAACCGATTACCGAAACAGTAAAATGTACGTGGTTACAGTGATGGTGTTATAGTCACCATGGATTTTATAAGTGGTCTACCTCTCACCCAGAAGAAGCATGACATAGTATGGGTGATAGTAGATAGATTGACAAAGTCAGTACACTTTTTGCCAGTTAAGACTGACTACTCATTGGAGAAGTTAGCAGAATTGTATATCAATGAGATAGTTAGACTGCATGGAATTTCACTTTCCATCATATCTGATCGAGACCCAAGGTTACACAGAGATTTTGGAAGAATTTTCATGAATCCTTGGGTACACAACTCCACTTCAGCATAGCTTTTCATCCTCAGACGGATGGGCAATCAGAAAGAGTAATCCAGGTAAACATTGAAAGTAATTGAATTAATACAAATATTGAACTGAAATGATAATAATAACTTGAAACATATGGTAGGTCCTTGAGGATATGCTGAGGAGTTGTGTCATTGAGTTTGAGGGAAGTTGGGATAGATATCTCCCATTAACAGAATTTGCATACAATAATAGCTACCAAGCTAGCATCCAAATGGCCCCGTATGAAGTACTGTATGGGAGGAAATGTAGAACTCCAGTGTGTTGGACTGAATTAGGCGAAGAAAAAATGGTAGGGCCAGACCTGGTGGAACAGACTGAGGAGAAGGTAAAGTTAATTAAAGCCAATCTAAAGGTTGCCTCAGACAGACAAAAGTCCTATGCCGACCTGAAGAGAAAAGAGATAAAATATGCAGTTGGCGACAAAGTGTTCCTCAAGGTGTCACCGTGGAAGAAGGTACTAAGATTTGGAAGAAAATGTAAGTTAAGCCCTATATTCATTAGCCCATATGAAGTCATTGAACGTGTGGGTCCAGTGGCCTATAGGCTAGCTTTACCACCAAAACTGGACAAGATCCACAATGTGTTTCATGTATCTATGCTAAGAATATATCGCTCAGATCCTTCACATGTCATCTCCATGGAAGAAATTGAAGTACAACTGGATTTGACATATGAAGAAGAACCAATACGGATCCTGGCTCAGGAAATGAAAGAGTTGAGGAATAAGTAGATTCCACTGGTGAAAGTGCTTTGGAGGCACCACAATACTGAGGAGGCAACTTGGGAAAGTGAAAAGACGATGAGGTAATAGTTCCCTCAACTGTTTACATTAGGTAAATTTCAAGGACGAAATTTAAATTAGAGGGGAAGAGTTGTAACACCCTCACTGTAGCAATTCAGTGCATTCTACTGTTCTGATGACTGGTGTCAGTCTAGATAGCTAGAACGTCTAGAAAAATATTTAAACTAAAGTGAGGAGCCATAATTAACTCAAATATTAATAAGAAAAATTTATGAAAATTTTTAGAAATAAAATACAACTAAGTTAAATGAGCCGATGCCCTAGTAATGGGTAACCCAGTGGGAAGTTGCGGTTTTCTCAGCTAGAAGCCCTAAACCCAGGGGAAAATTCATGAAATAATTTTTCAAACTCCAGAGAAGAGTCATTGAGGTTTCTATGGCATTAGAATGCCAAGAAAATAATTAGAAAAATTTTTAAATCAGCACATATGATTTAGGCTCAATAAGCCAAATGGAGGGCATTTTGGTCATTTCGTCTTCAGAGATGATTTTTGGCCGACTTGTCCATTTAAGTAAATAATTATTACGATCTAAAATATGAATAAATATTGCTAAAAATTAATTGAAAATGAATAGAAAGAAAAGAAAAAAAAATGAAGAAAAATGGGACTTTTGACATCATATGATGTCATTTAAAATCCTCCCACCCAATCACATTGTAACACATGGCAATAACTCATTCAAAATGAGTAAATGGGCAGAAAATGAAAGAAAACAAATCACTTTCTTCCATCTTCCTCAGCTGGCCGAACCAGCTCCAAGGTATTCCACCATTGCCATCCCCAGTCAAGCTTCCTTTCCCACCATTTTACACCATAAAATCCCTTGCTCCTTTCATTAAAAATTTTCCTTACACCTTGAGCAAGTCTTGGGCAGCAAAAAGAAGGAGGAAAAGAAAAGTTCTCAAGCTTTGAAAATTAGCTAAATCAAGGTTAATGCCCAATTTATTCTCTCTCTCACCCAATTAATGTTTAAGGACATGATATAAGTTGAAATTATAAGTTTAATGCATAAATTGAACTTTGAGAAATTGGAGACTTGAAAAAAATTAGGGTTTGCTCATGTAATAGTATATGAACATTGTAATGGTCAATTAGAGACCATTTAACTATATGTGAGGTGTGACACCTCTTACCCGGCTACAGTGTAGCCGAGCAAGCTATGCCACACGGTGTACCGGCACACTCTATTTTATGCTAATTAATTTTCATCATAATTTTGAATATAACTTGTGAAATATAATTTATTTAAGTCATTTATTGAAATTATCATTTATTTGAGGTTCCGAAAATTTTAAAGAAAATCCGGCAGAGTACCAGCTAAAAATGGAGAAAACAGTCCTTCGGAACCTGTTAAAAACACTTCCAATATTTGTATTCAATCATCTCAAACCCCAATATCCAAAATATCAACAATTTTCAATTTCGGTTCTCAACAACCTTTTCATTTCTTAAACATCCATTTCTCATAATGCTCATATACAACAATAAATAAATGCTTAAATTTTGCATTCATAAACATAACTTTCATTATTTACATGAACATCAAAATACATTACATAAGTTCAAATACATATGAGAAAGTAAAAATTAGCTACAAAATATCAAAATGACACCTAGTGTCCTGCCAATGCACTGCAGAAGTTGAGGTGACATGGACACTGAGCAGAACTGCAGGATAGACTCACCCAGTCTGCGGTCTACTGGGCTGACGATCGGGATCTCCAGTACCTACGCGTGGCAAAAGCAACGCGCTAAGCAATAATGCTTATTGGTGCAATAATATAATAAAAGAAAATAGCAAGAATTTAAATGTGTAGTGAATGTATATGTTTTATTTGTTTGGTATTGGTATATCATTTACTTTGTTCATTTTTATTCATTTGGTTGCCCCAAGTAACCTACACTAGACGACTGGACTGGATAATGGGTAAACTGGCACTGGGTATCTAGTACCTCGGGCCGTCACACCATCGGTCACATATGCATCTCCCGGCAGCAATGTAACGCTAATAAGTTGTAATAACATCGAGCACAAGGCCAAGTCTCAATACAAAGTCGAATGGCTAAAAGCCATGAAATCACGAATGGCATATTGCCATGTGCGATCGCTAACTGAACCCTATTGGCATGCCAAACTATCCAAACCAATCTTGTTAGGTATACTAGGGCATTCGATACTTTAAAATTCTTCAATCTTTGAATTTCAAGTTTCGGTGATACTATTCACCTCTATGGTCAACAAAAATGTTGACTTTTGGATAGAAAATTTGCACATTGGCTTTGGCACTCCCAACATACCACATTTTGCTTTTAAAACTTGTTGGAATTGGTCATCATTACAATTTCTAAACTTAAATCTAAGAGGGCAGAAATTTCAGTTTTTGAAGCTTAAGTTTACTGTTCCATTAAGCAGAGTTGCAGTGGGAATTTGAAGAAATGGCAAACATGAAAGTTGTTCCTTATTTTGTCTAGTTGAATTTCTTTTTTTGAATCACTCCATTTGGAGTTTTGTAGCTCCAGATATGGCCCAAAGACCACAGCTGGCCGGATTGCCAATCTGTAGAATTGACCATATCTACAGTAACATGAACAGTGACTATGATTGCATTTTTGAATTGGTTCTGGCCATAATTTGGGGTAGGTTTCTTCATAAAAGTTGTTTTTCTATGTCTTAGCTTGTTTCTGTAAAAATTTCAGGTCAATTGACCAAATCTACAGTGAGTTATGGCCAATTGAACAGTTACTATTCATTTGGTCATTCTGCAGAATCAGTTGCAGGGTATCCGGATTGGGGCTAAGTTTTGGTCCTCTTGCTTTGGTCTTTTGGGCATAGTTTCTTCAGCAAAAATGTGCCATTATAAGCCTAGTTTCATGTCCAATTGGCAAAACACCAATTGGACCAACACAGCCAAAGTTATGGCTGTGTAATTGGACTGAAATTTCAGTCCATTGCTGCTGTCTTTAGGCAGCATAGTCATTCTCTTTACCAAGCCATTTTTCAGTCCAATTTATGGTCAACATACCTCAAATGGTCACTAATTGACCATTAGAGTGTTCTTTAACAGTTTCATAAGCCAAGTCAAAGTTTCACTTCTCAAAACCCTAATGTCCAACTCAATTTACCCATAAACCTCAATTAGCACACTAGTTCAACATCCATGCATATTCATACCTTAAACACCATTTCTAGCTCACTTTAAGTCCATTAAAACAATCAAAACCATTCCTCTATTAGGGCTGCCGAATTCTATGGTGGACATACACATGAATTTGTTTCATTTATTTCACAATTTCTCATCCATTACAAGCCTCAATCATGGAATTAATGAGTTTTAACTACATACATGCACTAACCTCTTGTAGGGAGATTTTTACCAAGCTCAAAACTTCACTTTCCTTCTTCTTCTTGGCTGCCAAAAGCTTCCCCAAGTGATATGGTCAAGGTTTATTGAAAGGGGTTAGGGTTTAGTGGTGTAACAAAGGGAGCAATTAAGCTTGATTGAAAAAAAATCAATGGAGGGGTCTAGGGCATGTTTCGGCTAGCTTTTGGGGAGGGAGATGGCTGCTGCAATTTTTGTTATTTTGGTCTTCTTTTAGTCTCTTTTATTTGTTAGTCAATTAGTTGCTTAAGTGTGATTGGTGGAAAATTTTAAATGACATCACAATGATGTCATAAATAAGTCTTTTTCCCATTTTCCTTTCTTTTCTCCACTACTCATTTTCAATTTAATTTCTAGTGATGTTTATTCATATTTTATGTCATATTAATTATTTACTCAACTGGACAAGTCGGCCAAAAATCACCTCTGAAGGCGAAATGACCAAAATGCCCTCCGTTTGGCTTAACGGGTCAAAATTGTCTGTACCGATTGAAAAATTTTTCTAGGTATTTTCTTGGCATTCTAATGCTATAGGGACCTCAATGACCCTTCTCTGGAGTCCCAAAAATTATTTTATGAATTTTTCCCTGGGTCTAGGGCTCCTCGTTATAGAACCGCAACTTCCTCCAGTTACCCATCGCTAGGGCACCTGCTTAACTTGGTTGTATTTTATTTCTAAAATTTTTACTAAATTTTTCTTATTAATATTTGAGTTAATTATGATTCCCGACTTTAGTTTAAATATTTTTCCGGACGTTCTAGCTGTCCGGACCGACACCGGTCACCGGAACAGTAGAATGTACGGAGTTGGTACAGGGAGGGTGTTACATGAGGAGGAATTGAAGTGATTTAGCACAATGGAATTGAGGTTAGGCATGCTGCCCTTGGTGACCTGTAGGACTGGGTGTGTGTCCAGTAGCTTTGGTCAGCTATAACTGGAGTTGTGTAGGTTCAATTAGTGCAAGGCCAAGTGGACATGAAATTATACACATAATGGCACAACTTTGGTGCAGAAACCCTGCCCAGAAAACCAAACCAAGTTGACCTAAAAACTACCCTAATTTGGGTGACCAATATGCAGTCCCTGAAAAATGACCGAATAAACAGTGTTCATTCATTTGGTCATAACTCAGTGTGGAAAGGTCCAATTGACCTGTATTTTTACCAGTAGGAAGTTGAGAGATAGCCCTACAACTTTCATGAAGAAATAAAACCCAAATTTGGACCATAACATGTTTAAAAACTGACTTGCACTCAATGTACAAAAAACTACAGAATTGATTCTCCTCGAAAATTTTGGAAAAATTGCAATCTGGCCAGTTATGGTCTTTAGGCCATAACTTGAGTTACAAAACTCCAAATGGAGTGATTTAAAAAAAGAAATGTAACTAGACACAATAAGGAACAACTTTGATGAAGAACATTTGGCCAAATTCTCACTGTAGAATGGCCTAATAGAACAGTGAACTCTAGCACCCAAAACTGAAATTTCTGATTTATTCACCATTGGTTAGAAGTATGGATTGGCAACTAATGCCAACACTTTTGGGAACCAAAATGTGGTAAATTTATGTGATTAGGACTTATGTAGCTATTATGCATTGGAAAGTCAATAATTTGACCTAAATAGTAAAATGAATAAAGTATGAAAATTCAATCAATAACTTGGTAATGTGCCCTAGTACACCGAGTAAGATTGGTTTGGATAGGTTGGCATGCCAATAGGGTTCAGTTAGCAGTACTACACATGGCATTATGCCATTCTATAATTTTATGGCTTTTAGCCATTCTGAAATTATGGTGTTACTTAGCCTTGTGCCTAATAATTATTACAGCTTATTTGCTGTTCTATTGCACATCGGGAGATACATATGTGACCGATGGTGTGACGGCCCGAGGTACTTGGTACCCAGTGCCAGTTTGCCCGTTTATCCAGTCCACTCATCCAGTATAGGTTACTTGGGCAACCTAAAATGAAAGTTGATAAATTTAATGAAATAATGGATATAAAAAGTACCAAATAAATAAGACTACAAATAATTATTAAAAATTTATTTGCATGAGACATCAATATGCACACTGCATATTTATTTTCTTTTAGTTCTTTTTATTTTATTATTAACACCACTAAGCATTATTACTTAGCGCGTTGCTTTTTGCCACGCGTAGGTTCTATAGAGACAAACAGAGAGCCCAACATACCACAGATTGGGTGAGGTCACTGATCTGCATAGAGTCAGAGTTACCTTTCATCTACAGTGTATCAGTGGTAGGACCTTTAGGTCCCTTTTGAAATTTTGTTTTTTCATTTTGTAATGGGTAGTGGTTTGTGATTTGTAAATTATGAACTCATGTAAATAGTAAATTTATGTAATCATATGTTGAGGTACATATTTTGTAAAATTTCGTTAATTAATATAGTTTGAGAATATCTTTATGAAATAAAATTTGATTTTGATCTAAATGAAATTGTGGATTTATGTTGAAAACTTGAGATGGTTGTGATTGTTGAAAATTGTTGAGACCATGTTGATGGTTATTTGAGTTTTAGAATATGGATGAATGTTTTGGAAGTGTTTTTCACAGGTTCTAAAGAACTGTTTTCTCCATTTTTAGCCGGTACTCTGCCGAATTTTCTATAAAATTTTTCGGAACCTCAAATAAATTTATAATTTTAATAAATGACTTAAATAAGTTAAATTTCACAATTGCACTTCATAACCATGAAGAACTAAATTAAGGAAGGATAAAAATAATTGAAATAAAATATGGTATTCCGGCACACTGTGTGGCATATCTTACTCGGCTACACTGTAGACGGGTAAGGGGTGTCACATTGAGTGACCCTAAAATATAGAAGAATGTTTTAAGTACAATGGTGCATGAGAACCATTGATGAGAATTATGATCATATGAATTATCAAATGAATGTATAAATTATAGAATTTGTCATGAAATAATGAAGTCATAAAACACAATATATTAACATTTAATGGTTCTATGTGCTCATGTATTGCCTAGACACATGTGTCAGATTGGGTAGATTGGCATGCCAATAGGGTATTGTTTTAGCAGTACTGCGGAAGGCTTTATGCCTGTATTCATGGCTTTATGCTCGCACTCATGGCTTTATGCTCGCATTCATGGCTTTATGCCCGCACTCATGGCTTTTATGCTCGATTATGTGTTATCATGGCTTTTTAGCCATACTGACTGCATACGTGGTTGACGTTCTGCGTCCCATGGTATGATAGCCCAAGGCACCACGGTGTCCAGTGCCAATGACCCGTTATCCAGTTTAGTCAGTCTGTCATAGGTTATCTGGGTAGTGTAAATTATTAAAATTATTTAAGCATATTAGCAATTAAAAACATTAGAAAGTATTACATAAAATGTGAAAAAGAGATTAGCAATAGAAACATAAAAAAAATACAATTTACAGAATCGTAGAGAGACCTCAATTACAATACTCCTAGAATAAAATATATATTAAATATTATTACTGTAAAGCTATAAACTCAGTACTTCCAAAGAGGAACGAATTAGCATATAAGATAGTTAATACCAGAAATGTCATTTTAAATCAAATTAATACTTGAATATTTAGAATGCTTGATTCTTTCTTTATTTGTATACATTATTTCTTGTTATATTATTGCACCACTAACTAGAAATGCTTAGCGCGATGGATTTGTTTCCTTCGCACAGGTACTGAAGGCAAAGCCTAGTGGATATTAGACTGGGATTTTAAAGTCCAGATCTGTAGAAGTGTCAGAAGGATTCAAGGTTGTCACCTCCTCAGCAATGCATGTAGATAGGGCCCATATAAGTCATTTTATGTATTTTGTAAATTATAAATATTTTGTACGATGTAATGTAAACTAAGAATTGTAAACTAAGAATTTGTAAGTAATATTTATGTGATATAAATTAATAAATTAATTAGTTCATATGTAATTAATTTGTATATCATGTAAATTGTAAATTTATTCAATTAGTTTGCAAATTATGTAAATTAATGGAAATATGAGAATTTTGAAATGTGAATGGAGTATAAAGGAAAGTGGAAGGAAATGAATATGAGAATTAAAATACATGTATGTTATTGAAATATGAGATGATTATGAGATTTTATTTTGAAAATATTGTTGAATTTCAAATAGGTGAATAGTGAAATACGCCATAAAAAGATAATTGATATTAAAATATAACGAGATCAAATTATTAAAGGAATAAAGTAAGATAAGATAGGTACTTCAGCACCAAGTGTGACATGTCTTGCTTAGCTATACTGTAGTCGGGTGAGGGATGTTACAGTTTTAGTAAATTTTAAATTTTTATTATGCACCATTGAGTAAAATTACTCAGCGATAGCTTTATTTAATTGCCGCAGATAAGAGAAAGGACAAGGCAGCAGAGTGAGCTACTACTGTGACAAGGAAGTACATCTTGAGGATTTTGTACAGGTTTTTATTTATACCCTTGTAAATTTACTTGATGTAAATATTTTTGGTTCATATGTATTTATGGTACTTATTGAGCAGTTGTACAGTAAACTTTGTAATAATATTATTTTTTATTTTCTTTTTATAAACTGATACTTGTGTATGTAAATTAAATTGAATGTAATGGTGATGAACTTTACTGAAAATGAGTTACTTTGTGTTGAATTGTGTTGAAGAACTGTTGGAGTTGGGTTTGGGAAAAATTTATTGGAAGTGCTTTCTTTTCAAGCTTTTGAAGAATTGTTTTATCAAAATATAGCTAGTACTCTGCCGGAATTTTTATAAAATTTTTGAAAAATCAACTTAACCCAAAATGTTCCATTATGACATAAATTCCAATTAAAGGCTTTTTAATAATGTTCTAACAATACTTTAGGAATTAAAATAAATGAAAATTATTTTAAAATCTCTTGTAGTGTATTTAATGGGTTATTGGTAGATGAAGTTTGGTAATCCATTAGGTATACTACAGGATCATGTTATGCCTTATGGAGGGGTAAGGTGTGACAACTAATCTACTTCATTTCAAGTATCTCTTACTCATTTATTTAATTTCTAATATTATTAATTCCTAACATTCTTAACTTATTTTACTGCCTAAGTAACCTATGACAGGTTGACTAAACTGGATAAGCGGGTCCTTGGCACTGGACATCATGGTGTCTCGGGCCGTTATACCATGGGATGCAAAACGTCAACCACATATGCAATCAACATAGCTGACACAGGGCACTGCAGTGCCTCGGGCCGTCATACCATGGGATGTGAATATGCAAAATGTCAACCACGTATGCAATCAATATGGCTAAGAAGCCATGATAAAAAATAGTTAGGCATACAAGCCATAAATGCAGGCATAAAGCCATAAATACAGGCCTAAAGCCTTATGCAGTACTGCTTAAACAATCCCCTATTGGCATGTCAATCTATCCAATCTGACACATGCGTCTAGGCAATACATAGGCACATTAGTACTATTAGATGTTCATATGTTTTATTATTTCTTTATATTTTCTATTTATATTTTATAGCATTTTAATTCTAGTTATGATGGCAGCATAATTTCCAAATCACATTTCTACGTAATTTATACATTCATTATATGATCTATATTGATCACAATTTACATCAATTATTTTCACATACCATTATACTCAAAACATTTTTCCTTTCTCTCATGATGAGAACTAATGTCCCATTCACACATTCATGTGATTCATTTATTCATTACAATATTTATATGAATTCATAATTCAAGAAGTATTTTGCTTACTAAGTATTTATCATTCACTTTAATTCCTCTCATGTACCATTTATTGTACAAGATGTTATTATCTTATTTGTAATAGAAACATAAGTCCTAATGTTAATTTCATCTTATTTATACTTAACAATCCATTTAGTTAATTTCATTTCATATTTCAAGTTGTATTACTTATGTCTTATGAGTCTACTTGTAACACCCTCACTTTAGCTAGTCCGGGCATTCGACTGTTCTAGTGATTAATGTCGGTCCGAACAGTCGAAATGTCTAGAACTATATGTAAACTATAGTGAGGAGTCATAAATAAACCAAATAATGGTAATAAAAATTGAGGAAAAGTTTTAGAAATGAAATACAACAAAGTTAAATGAGCCGGTGCCCCAGTGATGGGTGACCCTAACGGGAAATAGCTGTTTTCACAGCTAGTAGCCCTAAACCCAAGGGAAATTCCATGAAATAATTTTTGAGGCTCCAGAGAAGAGTCATTGAGGTTTCGATAGCATTAGAATGCCAATAACAGGTTAGGAGAATTTTTAAGATCAATACAGATAGTTTTGGCTCCTTAAGCCAAACGAAGGGTATTTTGGTCATTTTGCCTTCAAAGATAATTTTTGACTGACTTGTCCATTTATATAAGTGAGATATATGAAATTAAATATAAATAAATATTGATGAAAAAATTATTAAAAATAATAAAAGAAAGAAGAAAAGAAAAATAAAAGTAAATGAGACTTATTACATCATGTATAAGTCACCATCATGCAATAAAAAATGCCTAGCAAATTAAACTTGGACAAATATGATTAAGGGACATTAAAGAAGATAAAGAAGACCAAAAATTGACCCATCTTCTTCCTTTTATTTCAAGTAGCCAAACCAGCTATCCCTCACTTCCTCCATTTTAATTTTTCTTTTCTTTCTTTTCCTCAAGCTTGATTCTCCTTACATCTCACCCCAAAACCCTAAACCATCTTCACTAAAATTCATCCTCACATCACAAGAAAGCTCTTGCAACCATAAGGATTAGAAATACTGAAGTTTAGGCAAGGTTAAGTGAAGCTCCAAAGAGGTTAGTGCTATAATCAAGTTATTTTCCTTCTTTAATCCTTGTTAGTATAGTGAATTAAGTTAAATTTTTATGAAATTGAAAGAATTTGATGAGAAATTGAAAGATAAATTTTTGGTAGCCATGGGAGAGAGTTGAAATTTGTTGAATTGGTTTAATTAAATTTACTTAGAAATGTTTTTTGATGGGTATGTTTAAGTTAGATTTTGATTGGTGTGTGTTTGATGTAATTGAGGATTGTTAGAGTTAGGGTTTTGGACAAACTTAAGGTTTTGCTCATGTGTTGGTGAATGAAATTCCTAATGGTCAATTAGTGACCATTTGGCTATGTTTGATGAGGAATTGAAGTGAATTGTGGCTTTGAATTTGAGGTTGGGTATGCTGCCTCATAGGACCTGCAGGGTTGGATGTGAGTCCAGCAAGTTTGGATAGCTACAACTTGAATGGTGTAAGTTCAATTGGTACAAGGCCAATTGGACATGAAACTACACACATAATGCAACATTTTTGGTGAAGAAACCATGCCCAGAAAACAAACTTATAATACCCTAAAAATTAACCAAATCTGAGTAACCAACCTGCTAGTCTTAGAATTGACCAAATGAACAGTGTTTGTTCAAATGGTCATAACTCAGTGTAGAAATATCCAAATGATCGAAATTTTATATCAATGAAAAGATTAGACAATTTAGAATAACTTTCATGAAAAAATAACTTCAAATTTTGACTAGAACGTAATGGAATTGTCCACCAAATTCAAGACACCAAATCTAGTAGAACCAATTCTACCCAGAAATTTTGGGTACAGGTCAATCCGGCCAGTTATGGTAAAATGGCCATAACTTGAGTTACAAAACTCCAAATGGAGTGATTTAAAAAGGGAATTAAAGAAGACACATAAAGGAACAACTTTCATGAAAAAAGTTTTGTCAAATTTTTACTGTAGCCAGATCCAATGGAACAGTGAATTTAGACCTCAAATTTTGGAAATTTGAAATAAAACCTAGGAGACTAGGAATTGAATTTGGCAACCAATGCCAATAAAAATAAAATATAAAATGTGGTATATTGGTGAACTTAGGCTTAACAAATCTATTATGAATTAAAAAGTCAACTTTTGTGTAGGAATGGCCAAGTGAATAGTAACAACCAAAATTAATGGAGTGAATGGTACCCCACTTATTTAATGAATGTTTAAATTATGTAAATGTGTAGATGAGGTTTGTATTCTCATCACAAATAGAACTTAGGGGATATTGTTAATTTAATTTGAAATGTGATTTATAAATGACTATAAATGAAATATTAAAGGTATAAAGGATGTGCAAATAATATTTGAGACTTAGGTTCCTTTTATGAGTACAAATGAAAATACTTGAATCTAGGTACATATATATGAAAATGCTTGAACCTAGGTACCTGTAAATTGGTGTAATAAATTAGCTAAATGATGAATAGATAGTGAGGTTGATAAATAGTGAACTATATAAATGAAATTTATGAATATATGCATTAGATAGAAATGAAATTGGACATAGTATTTTCACTAGGAAATAAAATGAAAACCTATTAACACTTAATGGTACATGAGTGAAAATAAGAGGAATCATAAATTTTATTTAAGCAAACATACTTCTTGAATTTCAAATGATAAGTTATATAAATAGTTGATTCAAATTTTTTTTTTGAATTTGAGTGACACTAGGATTTAAGGAACATTTAGTTAAATTTGAAATCCATGAAATATTCATGGATTACTTGGAATATGAATGATAATTTACATAAATAGGGTAATAAATAAATGGATGTGTAAATTTGACATTAGTTCTCCTCATGAGAGAAAGGAAAAATATTTTGATATACAAATGGTACATGAAAATTAATTGATGTGAATTGAAATTATCATAAATGGTATAATGAATTGTATAAATTGTGTAGGAATGAAATTTCCGTATTTATGCTTTTGCTATGAATAAAAGTTAAAATACTATAAATTAGGATTGGAGTATTTAATAAAATAATGATATTATGTGTCCTTGTATTGCCTAAACATGTATGTCAGATTGAATGGATTGGCATGCCAATAGGGTATTGTTTTAGTAATACTACGTAAGGCTTTATGCCTATATTCATGGCTTTATGCCTGCACTCATGGCTTTTATGCCCAATTACTTATTATTATGGCTTTTAGCCATACTGATATGTTATCATGGCTTTTAGCTTACACATCCCATGGTATGACGGCTCGAGACACTGCGGTGTCTAGTGCCAACGACCCGTTATCCAGTTTAGTCAGTTTGTCATAGGTTACTTAGACAGTGAAATTTATTGAAATAAGTTAAGAATATTAACAACTGAAAATGTTAGTAATTAAATAAATGAGTAAGAATATTTAAAATTAATTAGATTAGTTATTTAGTAGAAAGAATCTAAATGAATTGGAACGATATTAAAATTTAATTGTTATGAAATAATCTGCGATAACCTAGAAAGTATTGAATGAAATGATAAAAAGATTTCAAAAGAGATATAAGTATATTACTATTGTGAATTTAGGAATAAATTGCTTCTTAAGAGGAATAAATTAGAATGAAAGATAGTTGATACTAGAAGTATTATATTAAATTAGATTAAATTTCAGAGTATCCTAAGCATAATCCATTTCTTTCTTTATCTGTATATTATTTTCTTTGTTATATTATTGTACCACCAAGTAGAATTGCTTAGCGCGATGGATTTGTTTCCTTCGCGCAGGTACTGAAGCTAAAACCCAGCGGACATTTGACTGAGATTTTTGGGGTCCGGATCTGCAGAAGTGTCAGAAGTGCTTAAGGTTGTCACCTCCTCAGCAATGCATGTAGATAGGGCTCACATTAGTCATATTATGTAATTTGTGTATTATAATTATTTATTATGTTGTAGTGAAAATTAGGAAATTGTATGTAATATGCACCTGATGTAAATTATGAATTTATGCAATTAGTTTGCAAATTATATAAACTAATGAAATTGTAACACCCCTATTTGCATAGCCCTTTATATTTTACTGTTTCGGTGACAGGTATCAGTCTAGACAATTAAGAGAATTAGAACCACATCTAAGACACCTAGATAAGCCCTGAACGCAAATAATTAGTAATCACCAAATAGTTAAGTATAAATAAGAAAAACAGAATACAAAAAGTTAAATGAGCCGAGAGTCACAGCGATGGGTGACCTTCTCGGGAATGACTGCGAGGTTAGTCTAAACTCAAATTTCGAACCGTAAAATGTGACACTGCGATCCTTAAGACTATTGCGAACACAGTGAAAAAGAGAAAAGCACATAAAAAAATTGTTAAGCAAGTCAAATAATTGGGTCAGGGATCCAAAAGAAATATCGAATTATTTGCAAACCGGATCAGACCGGCAAGAGGAAAATTGGTCAATTCACCCCTAGAGGTGACTCATGACCTAACCGTCCAATAAAATGTGAGGAATTAAAATTTTGATGTATAGATTTAAATTGAAGAAGTTATGGAAAAAAAAAAGAAAAAGAAATGAAAAATTCAAAAAGTAAAAGCTTTATGATATCACCATGACTTATTGATGACCCAATTAAAATTATTAATTAAATTATTTATTTTATGAGATAATTACTAAGTTAAAAGACAAAAGAATTAAAAAGAAAATCATCTTCTTCTTTCCTAAGCTCTTTGGCCGTCCCTCTCTCTTGGTTCTCTCTCTCTCTCTTCTCTCTATTTTCCTCCATAACCATGATTTTTCAAGATTTGAAAGCTTGAATCCATTCTATAAACCCTAGTAAAAACCCTTAGAAAACTCTTAATTAGGCTTTGATAAGAAGTTGAAAGGAAAGAAAGTGAAGAATTTGAAGATTGGAAAGCTCTAATTGAGGTAAGTAATTGAATTTGAAAATCTTAATTTATTTGTTGTGTTTAAACTTAATTAACTTAGAAATTGTGTAAAATCAAACAAAAACAATCGTTGAGGGACCAAACATGAATTTTGGCTAGGTAGGGTTAAGGCTTGAAATGAATGAATTTGGTGGATTTGAATGATTATTTGAGGTGAATGAGGTATATAGACATTAGATGTACACTTTGATTGTATTGAATTATGCAAATGTGTAACTAGGGTTTAAGCATGTGAAAATTGGAGAAAAAGGTTGAGAATTGATCATTTGATGTAGTTAACCTTATTTGAGTTGAGAAATGGTCAATTGTGACCATTTGTGGTGTGTATGAATTGTTGGAACCAAGTTCCAATTTGGATTGGTTAGGGTCAATCTATAGGCAGCTTGACCTAGGTCCCTTTCAGGGACCAAAACTGAAAATTTACCAACCGAATTGGTGTGAGGCCAACTGGGAATGAAACTAGACACAAAAAGGACCATTTTTCATTTAGGAATCATGAGCAGAAAGTGACCATAACTTAGTGAACAACTAGGCCAAATCCGGAATTGGGCACACTGCCTTGTACAAAAATGATTAAATGAATAGTAGTTACATAAATGACCATAACTTGGCCTAGGAAGGTCCAAATGACTTGAATTTTATACCAAAAGAAAGCTGAGACATACCCCTACAACTTTCATGAAGAAAATAAACCCAAACTTTGACCATTACCTATCTAAAAACTCACCTGTAGTCAACCCACAAAAATTACCAAAATCCAAAAAATGCCCAGAAATTTGGGTAACACCAAATCTGGCCAGCCATGTTCAAATGGCTATAATTTGGGCTACAAAACTCCAAATGGAGTGATCAAAATGGAAAATAAAGTTAAGACAATAAGGAACAATTTCTTTGAAGAAAACTTAGCCAAATTTCAACAGCAACTTGACTAATGGAACAGTGTAAAACAGGGCACCAAATCTGAAATTTTGAAATTTTACCTAAGAGACATAAAATTTGAGGAAACAACCTAAACCAACAAATTAGGCACCCAAAATGTGGTATGTGGGTGTAATTGGAATCCCTATGCCTATTAAGCTTAAGAAAGTCAACAAATTGACTTGAATAGTGTCGTGAATAATAACTCTGAAATGAAAATTTCCAAGAACATTAGTTTAAGCATATTGGGGCTAGAATTAAGTATATATGAATTAATTATTAGATTTATTGTGAGATAAGATACTGAAACACTATAAATTGCGTGTTTAAGCTGAAAAAGACTTGGAAAAGGATAGGGCAAACTGAGTCAAGGCCTAGAGGCGACTCATATTAGGTTTATGCACAATAAACTTTAATTTATCGTTTTCTAATTGAAAAATTATTTAGCTATGCATTGTGAAATAGTTGTACTAATTATGGGTTTCGAGAAATGCTGTGTTGCCATTTTATGAATGGAAATTTGAATTGGAAATTGATTTGTGTTGTTGCGTGAAATGTTTAAATAACTTGATTTAAATTGTTTTTGATTCACACTTGGCATGGCAATATCACTGTGTTCCTCCTCCATTTATGGGGTGAGTTTGACTATATTCCTCCCTCTTTGGCTTGCCAGTCTAAGGTGAGTTTGGATGAGTACTCATTAGCTAGCTAGCCACCTCCCTCATTGATTTCGATTAGTGGGGTGAGTTTGCCTTGTCGTGGTGTACAACACAGCATGTTTAGAAATTTTGTGTCATGGCCTAAGTTGTGTTATTGATTGGCAACAATATTATTATTAAATTTTTTGAACAAATTTGTGTTATATTAAGCTTTGAAAATTGTGAAATATTTAAATTGTGATTTGTAATAAATGTGATTTGAAAATTTATGAAATGTAATTGTGAAATATTTGAACTTTGAATTAATGACAAATGTTTTATATTTTGCATTTTATATTTTATTATGCACCACTGAGTATTTTTATACTCAGCGATAGCTTTTTTTGTTGTCGCAGTTAGAGACAAGGAAAAAGCAGTAGAGTGAGCTACTAATTGTTGGGACTATACGGAGGCTTTTGTACGGGTATTTAGTTATACCCTTGTAGTTTATTTTGATGTAAATAGTTTAGTGTCATATGTGTTAATGTAAAATTGAGCAGTTATACATTAAAGTTTTGTAATAATATTATTTTTTTTTCCTTTATAAATTAAGACTTGTGTATATAAAGTTAATTTAATGCAATGTTTATGAGTTTATCGAATTATTTTGAAAAATTTTTGAGTTGTGAATTTTGAATCGAGATTGGGTTGATTTGTATTCATTGAAAGTTTTGGTGGTTGTAATTGGGTTGAAATGAATTATTTGGAAGTGTTTTCATAGGTTTTTTAAGAACTGTTTTTCCCAAGTATAGACGGCACTCTGCCGAAATTTTTTCAAAATTTATATAAAAATAAAAATGTATAAAAATTTTAACTAGTCTTTAAACTTTAAGTAAAAGTTTTTAATTCTTACTAAAAGTGCTCGCCACTTCGAAAAGTAAGAAAATTGAGTTAAAATCCCTTGTAGTATATTTAATGGCTTACCGGTAGGTGAAGTACGGTAATTCATTAGATGTACTACAGGATCATGTTACATCTTACTGAGGGGTAGGGTGTAACATGTTTAGTGGTATCAGAGCAATGGTTTTAAAATAAATTTTGAACTGTGAATTTGAAATATTTTGTTGGTAAATACAACTGCTCAAATATTTGATACATATGACGTATTTACATCTTGAATATGCACTAACAGAGGTCAACCTCCTTGTGTTTGTTATTAGAGAGTAGAAAATTTATGAAAGCAGAATGGAAGAAGGAGATCATTCCGTAGAACAATCTATCGAGGCTGAGGCCCAAGGAGAAGCCCCAACACTCCAGAATATGAATGGGTCAGCCACTCTAGCTCCTCCTTAAGCACCGCAGTTCCCTGCTCAATTTGCATAGCAGATGGCTACGTTCTTTCAACAAATGGTGGGAAACTTGCCAACACAAGCCCCTACAGCACAACTAGCCCCCAGTAAGACAATATGAGAAGTTAATGAAATTTAGGGCTACATAATTCAAAGGAATAGTGGATCCACTGGAAGCAAAACAATAGTTAGAGAGGATGGAACGGGTTTTCAGAAAACTACAGTGTGCTGAATAGTTCAAGTTCGAATATTTAGTATCACTTCTGTAAGGGGATGCATATGAGTGGTGGAAGACCATCCCCCACAGCCTGGTAGAGCCACCAATCCTCACATGGGCAGACTTTTTGAGGGAATTTAGGCAAAAGTGGGTCCCTGATACTTATGTAGACATGAATCTGCAAGAGTTTTTAAGTGTGAAGCAAGGGAATAGAACTGTAGCAGAGTATAAGCGAGATTTCTCTCGACTAAGCCACTATGCCGAAAGCTTGGTCACCACTCCCAGAGACTGGTGTAAGAGGTTTGAGGCTAGGTTAAGGCCTAGCTTGAGAATGCAAGTGGTGGGGTTTCGACACCAGAATTTTTCTGAATTGATTTCACAAGCCCTGGAACTAGAAAGGATAGAATCAGAAGGGGCAGTAAAAAAGAGTATAGAAGAGAAAGAGAAAATAGAAAAAGCTACTGGTCAAACTACAGAAAGTAGTTCAGGAAAGAGAAAACATTTTGGAGGATCTAGCTCACGTGAATCGGGTAGAGGTAGATCTTCTGGACAAAAACCACCCCGATCTGATCAGAAAACTCAGCAGACACACAGAAATACGCTGTCGGATCGACTATGTGAGATTTGTGGTAAACCACATAGTAGACTATGTTATAGAGCTATAGGAGCATGTTTTAATTGTGGAGGGACTGGTCATTTTGTTAAGGATTGCGTAAGTCCACGCCATTATGGATCATTTACCACATCAAAAGGATCAGCCCAAGTTTCTATCCCAAAGAGTTCACCAGCAGTTGGTAGAGGCAGAGGCAGAGGTAGGGGTAGTACACCTGGAAGTCAAAGTACTGTGAATCAGCTAGGATAAGGTGATGCTCCAGCTAGAGTATACATTATGCGACAGAGGGATCAGGATGAGACTTCTGACATTATTGCTGGTATTTTCTCAATTCTTAATTAAGATATAACACCCCTATTTGCATAGCCTGGTATATTTCACTATTCTGGTGATTGGTGTCTGTCCAGACAAATAAGGGAATTAGAACCACGTCTAAGACACCTAGTTAAGCCCTGAACACAAATAATTAGTAATTGTTAAATGGTTAAGTATAAATAAGAAAAATAGAACACAAAAAGTTAAATGAGCCGAGAGTCACAACGATGGGTGACCTTCTCTGGAAAGACTACAAGGTCGATCTAAACTCAAATTTCGAATCGTAAAATGTGACGCTGCGGTCCTTAGGACTATTGCGAACACAGTGGAAAAGAGAAAATCACAGAAAAGAATTGTTAAGCAGGTAAAATAATTAGGTTAAGGATCCGAAAGAAATATTGAATTACTTGCAAACTGGATTGAACCAGCGGGCAGCAATTTGGTCAATTCACCCCTAGAACTGACACCTGACCTAACTATATAATAAAATTGGAGAAAAGAAAATTTTGGGATCAAGAATTAAATTAAAGAACTGATAAAAAAAAATAAATGAAAAAGAAAAAGAAAGAAAAGAAAAAGTTTATTTGCATCATGCATGACATAAGGATGATGTAATAAACCTAATATTTAAAAATTGAAATTTGGGATAAATCCTAACAATTAAAAGACAAAAATAAAACGAAAAAAAAATTTCATTCTTCTTCATCAAAAAAAATGTCCATCTCTCATCTCTCTCTTTTCTTCTTAGTTTCCTCCATAGCCATGAAATTCAAGCTTTTAAAGCTTGAAATCCCCTAAAAATTCCACTAAATTACAATTAAACTTTGTTTGGGCAACTAGAAGAGGAGATTGAAGAAGCAAGAAAGAAGAAAAAAATGAAGAAAATTAGTGATTGGAAAATCAAACAAAGGTTAGTATGTAAATTTGAATTCTTTTGTTAAATTTCTATGTTCTTAGTTTAATTAACTTAGAAAGTAACTTAAAATCATAACAAAAATAATTATTGAGGGACCAAATAGAAAATTCATCGAGCTAGGGTTAGGGTTTGATATGAATGAGCTTGATGGTTTTTAACGGTTATTTGAGGTAAATTAGGTGTGTAGAACATGAATACACACTTTAAATTGCATTAGATTGAACTTTATGTGTAGCTAGGGTTTTGAGCATGTGAAAAATTGAACAAAAATTTTAGAATTGGCCAAATGATGTTATTGACCTTATTTGAGTTGAGAAATGGTCAATTGTGATCATTTGTGATGTGTATGAATTGTTGGAAACAAGTTCCAATTCAGATTGGTGAGGGTCAATCTACAGGCAGCTTGACCTAGGTCCCTTTCAGGGACCAAAACTAAAACTTTACCAACCCAATTGGTGTGAGGCTAATTGAGAATGAAACTAGACACAAAATGACACATTTTTCATTTAGGAATCATGCCCAGAAAGTGACCATAACTTAGTGAACAATTAGGCCAAATCCGGAATTGGCACACTGACCTGTAAAAAAATGACCAAATGAATAATAGTTACGTAAATGACCATAACTTGGTCTAGGAGATCCAAATTATCTGAAATTTTACCAGTAGAAAGCTAAGACATAGCCCTACAACTTTCATGAAGAAAATAAACCCAAAATTTGACCATAACCTATTTGAAAAGCCACTTGCAGTCAACCCATAAAAATTGCCATTATCCAATGAATGCCCAGAATTCTGGGTAAAACCAAATCCGGCCAGCCATGTTCAAATGGCTACAACTTAGGCTACAAAACTCCAAATGGAATAATTCAAAAAGGGAAATAAATTTAAGACAATAAGGAACAATTTCTATGAAGAAAACTTAGCCAAATTATCACAGCAACATGACCAATGGAACAGTGCAATACTAAACACCAAAACTGAAAATTTGAAATTTGTACCTAAGAGACTTGAAGTTTGAGGAAACAACCAAAACAACAAATTAGGTAACCAAAATGTGGTATGTGGGTGAAATTAGAATTCTCATACCTATTAAGCATTAGAAAGTCAATAAATTGACTTAAATAGTGTCATGAATAGTAATCCCGACATGAAAATTTTCAAAAACCTATGTTTAAGCATTTTGGGGCTAGAGTTGAGCATATATGAGTTTAATTATTGGATTTATTGTGAGATAAGATACTGAAACAATGTCAATTATGTGTTTTAGCTGAAAAAGACCCGAAAAATCTAAGGGACCAAGTCAAGGCTTAGAGGCGACTCACGTCAAATTTTTTCACAATAAATTTATGTAATTATTTTCTAAGTGAAAAGTTGAATTGTTATGCTTTATGAATTCATTGTGTTGTTTATAAATTGTGTTGCCATTTTGTGGCTGCAAAAATGACTTTAGAAATTATTTGGGATCTTTCCTAAATTATTTGAGTACTTTGTTTTGAATTGATTTTGTGTTCACACTTAGCATGACAGTACCACATTATTCCTTCTACATTTATGGAGTTGAGACCGTTTATTTTCCTCCCTCTCTGGCTTACCAGTTGAGGTTGTAGATCGGATGACTACTCATTAGCTAGCTAGCCACCTCCCTCATTGATTTCGATTAGTGGGGTTGTAGATTGCTTTGTCATGGTGTATAACGCAGCATTGATCGAAAATTTTGTATCATGGCTTAAGTTGTATATGAATTGGCAACACCGTGTTTATTAAATTGTTTGACCAAAATTGTGCTGTAATGAGTTTTGATAATTTGTGAAATACTTAAATTGTGAAATGTGATTGTGTTATTGATTGGAAACAATGTGATTTGTAAATTGTTTGATAAAATAGTAATATAAATGTTAATATCAATTTTGTGGAAAAATGCTTGTGAAAGGTTTTAAAAATTCTATTTATCGATGTATGATTATTTTAGTAAATTTTTAAATCTTTATTGTGCACCACTGAGTAAACTTTACTCAGCGATAGCTTTAACTTGCTGTCGCAGATAGAGAAAAGGACATAGTAGCAGAGTGAGTTGCTACAGTCAGAGAGGAGCATAGTGAAGAATTTTTGTACGGGTATTTGTCTATACCCTGGTAGTTTAGTTTGATGTAAATATGATAGTATGCGTATGTATCTCTGTAGTTTGAGAAGTTGTACAGATAAAATTATAATAATATTATTTTGGATTTTCTTTCTGTATATTAAGATTGTGTATGTAAAATTAATTTTAATACCACGTTTATGAATGAAATTATTTTAACAACATTTTAAAAAGTGAATTTTGATTTAAATTGTGGTTGACTGTATTGTTTTGAGATATTATTGGAGGTTGGGGTTGTGAAATGAAATTATTGGAAGTGTTTTTATAGGTTTTGAAGAACTAGTTTTTCCAATTATAGGCTGCATTTTGCAGAAATTTTTCAGAATTTACGAACAAATATAAATGGATAAAAATTTTAATTAGTTTTGAAACTTCAATTAAATGTTTTTAATTTCTACAAAAAATGCTCACCACTCCCAAAAAAGTAAGAAAATGGTTTTAAAATCCCTTGCAGTGTACTTAATGAGTTATCAATAGGTGAAGTTTGGTAATTCATTAGGTATTCTACGGGATCATGTTATGCCTTATAGAGAGGTAAGGTGTGATATAAGATATGTATATGTATAAAAATCAATTTTGATGTGTTAGTGATTAGTCTTTTAGGATAAGAATAGTTGCAAACGATATCTGTTTGGGTATAGTTATGATAAGATAAAGTTTTCTTATTGGAAAGGAGTTTGAAAATCCTAACCTCGGATTTAAAACTCTAAAGTTAGAATATCGAAAGGTTATAGTTCAGTACAAAAGTAAGTAATGACTACACATTAGTGTAAAATAAGCTATAAAATATCGATAGATAAAAGAGTTATGGAAATAAAAATTAGAATAGTTAAAGTGTTGACTAGAGTAGTTAGAGGACCAAATCAAAGTAATATTGAAGTATAGCGGGTTTATTAGGGATGATAAGAGGTGCTAAATCATGACTCGACAGTCAAGTTAAGGAAGAAGATAAGATTGAGGAATAAAATAATTAAAGTTAAGTTGTGGAATGAAAGAAAGAAAAAAAAAAAGGAAACAAATAGAACAGTAAGAAATGAGAAAAACACTAGATGAGGAATAGCCACCAGGGCAAACAACCTACTTAAGACGCGTAACGATATCCCGAACTATTTTGTCAAGAAAGAAATAAGTTAAACAAAAGCAAACAAGATAGTGCAAAATGGCACATAGGCCTTAGTCATAAATGGAGATGGTAAGATAATGGTTATGGATCTATGGCCAATAAAGAGATAAGTGATTCATATATGACCAACGAGGTCATTAAAAAAAAAAGATTACAAAGGAAAATAATTGCTAAAGTAACAGTAAGAAAAGATTATGATTGTACAAATAAATTAAATGTTTCATGAGATTGCTAGAAGTCTTACACAGACTCAAAGGAATGAAGATTATAAGATTATGTAAAAAGGAGAAAGACTAAGTTCTCATTTTCTAGGATCACACGAGGTCCTAGAAAGAGTAGATCTGTTAGCACACAGATTTGCTTACCTCTAGAATTGAAATGAATTCATAATTAACTTATGACAGAAGCTCATAAGAAACTTGGCACATGAGGTGAGCAATCGATATCTAAATATTATTAGTTAAAGTGCTACGGACCATCATTCTGACGACGAGGCTACATGGAAATGTAAGAAAAACATGAGAAAATAACACATATGACTAATTGAGGATAGATAGTGGGCACAATTTCGAGGACGAAATTTCTTTTAAGGAGGGGAGAATTGTAACACCCTTATTTGCATAGTCTGGTATATTTTACTGTTCCGGTGACCGGTATCGGTCCGGATAATTAAGAGAATTAGAACCACATCTATGACACCTAGATAAGCGCTGAACGCAAATAATTAGTAATCGCCAAATAGTTAAGTATAAAAAAGAAAAACAGAACACAAAAAGTTAAATGAGCCGGGAGTCACAGCGATGGGTGACCTTCTCGGGAATGACTGCGAGGCAGTCTAAACTCAAATTTCAAACCATAAAATGTGATGCTGCGGTCCTTAGGACTATTGTGAACACAATGGAAAAGAGAAAATCACATAAAAGAATTATTAAGTAGGTCAAATAATTAGGTAAGGGATCCGGAAGAAATATCGAATTATTTGCAAACCGGATCAGACAATCGAGGGGCAAATTGGTCAATTCACCCCTAGAGGTGACTCATGACCTAATTGTCCAATAAAATGTGAGGAATTGAAATTTTGATGTATAGATTTAAATTGAAGAAGTTATGGAAAAAAAAAAAGAAATGAAAAATTCAAAAAGTAAAATCTTTATGACATCAGCATGACCTATTGATGACCCCAATTAAAATTATTAATTAAATTATTTATTTTATGAGATAATTACTAAGTTAAAAGACAAAAGAATTAAAAGGAATGTAACACCCCTATGTTCGGTAGTGCGTTCTACTGCTCCGGTGACCAGTGTTATTCGGACAGCTAGAATGCCTAGAACTATACTTAGATATGGATGAGGAAACATAAAATAATGAAATACAAGAAAAGAAAATACAAGAAAAAGAAAGGAAAAATAATCGCAATGAAATGTAACCAAGTTAAACGAGCCAAGAACCCTAGCGATAGGTGACCGCATCGGGAAGTTGCGGCGTGGACCGTTGACTAGCCCTGGACCACGGGAAACCCTGAAAAATATTTTTAGGACTTAAATAAATGTTTATTGAAGTATAAATATCATTAGAAATATCAAATAAAAATTAATTAATTAGTATAAAGAAAAGTGAGAAATCGAGAAAACGATAAAACTTGGTATTACCGAAAAATCAGAAATGTAACCCGAACAGGGGCATTGTGGTTATTTGACACTCTGAGTTGTCTTTTGACCTAAATTTCCATTAAAAATAAATGATATTACACTTGGAAAATGTCATGAAAAATTAAATGGGTGGTACATAGTTTAAATAGTAAAAACTGGGAGCTTAATGTGGGAATAAGGAAAGTTATGAATAAACAATCATTAAATATCACTTAGTGCTCCACTCACACCTAAAGTGGACCACTTAATCTGCATTTGGATAGTAGATTCATCTTCTTCCTCACCTCTCAAAGAACCATCCGAAATGCTCCCAATGAAGAACTCCATGGCCGTCCACCTTGAAGCTCCATGCAACCATGAATCCCACCTCCATTTCACTAACTCCCTTCACTAAAAGTTGTCCATATACCTTGGTCAGTAGATAGGCAGCAAGAAGATCAAGTTTAATCAAGGTTTTAAAGAGTTTCCAAAGTAGTAAGTATGTGTTTTTGATTATTGCTTCATTAAAGTTTATGAGGATGTTATGGGTACTTGAATTGTGGAGAGATTTTTGGAGTTTGATGTTTTAAGGAAGATGTATATTTGTGGCAGCCATGGAAACTCCTTAAGAATAGTTTATCCTTGTATGTAAATGGTAGATTAAAGTGTTGATTAAGTGTTTATATGTGTAGGAATAAATTGGGTGATGTATACTAAGTATATGTGAATGTACACTTAATTTCGGAAGCTTGGAGATTAATTCATAGGGAGGTACAATTCGGCAATGTGAATGGTGGACCAAAAAAATGTTGTTTCATAGTTTAGTTTATGGAATATTATCGTTGAATTATGGTACTTGTTATGGCAGCTTGTACATGTGTATAAGAGTTTGAGTTTGGACATGGAAATGAGCTAGATTATGTGGTTAAATTGTGTGTAACTTGGACTTGGTAAATTCTATACTATAAGGTGCATATGGAGTGTGGTTATAAGCTGCCAAAGTGACCAAAAATGTGTTGTGAAATGTGTTTAGGTTAAGGTACAAAACAGAAATGGCATGAATGTGTAACTTGGTAATGTTAAATGTGTCCTTTGATGAGTGATGGACAATGTGCAATAGGGCAGTGTGTAATTTGGCTTAGAACCTTAAGTGTGTGGCTCCAATTGGTATGAGACCAATTGAAGGTGAAACTAAGCACAAAAAGTGCCAACTTTTATGAAGGAAGCTTACCAAAATTCTGCTTGAAAGGTAACTTGAAAAATGACCAAATCCGGATTAGTGCATTTAAGGCCTGAAAATTGACCATTTGGGCAGCAGTTACTCTTTGGGCCATAACTCACTCAAAACAGGTCTAATTGACCTGAAATTTTTACCATGAATAGTTGAGACATATATCTACAAGTCTTATGAAGACACCAAAGCCAGAATTGACCATAAGTAAGTCAAATAGCTTGCACAAATTCGGGTCCAAAAACTGGCTGAACCTAAAATGACCTAAAATGACCTAAAGTGACCAATTTTGGTACATTCTGACTAGCAATAGTAAAATGACCATAACTTGGTCTAGTGAACTCATAATGACCTGAAATTTTGCCCCGCGTGCAATAAGACATAGATCTACAAGTTTGTAGTTTTTACCAAAACCCGAAAACTGAGAAAACTAGGTCATCCGGTTAGGTCAAATTAGTACACCAGAATCCAACAAATTGCAATAAAATGCACTATACATGGAAATGAATTGGGTAACATGTACCAACACTAAAAGGCTACCAAATGTGACATACTGGTAACATTAAGACCTAATTCACCTAGACTGCATTGAGGGTCAATATCTTAGGTTGACTAAGGAAATGATAAAATTCAATAAATTAAGTATTAAGCCTTATTATTAGAGACGGTTTAAATGAGTACTGAAACACTTCAAATTGTGTGTTTCAGTTAGCAAAGACTCAGAAAAAGGGAAGGAAACACTGAGTCAGAGCCAAGAGGCATATATAAGAGGTTTGTGCACAATAGTTATTTCTTTTGAATTTTTTAATTGAAATAAATTATGATTATTTGTATGTTATTGTTTTAAAATGTGTTTGTGCACAATAATTTTGACTTCTCATCTTCTACTTAAAAATTTAATTGAATATTATAGTTTTAAATTATGTCCGTGCACAATACTTTTATATTCTCTGCTTTTACTGGCAAATTTATTTGGAGAAATGAGTTCTCAATAATTTTTGATTGTTTTGATTTTGAGAATATTATTTGGAAATTATTGTGTTGCCTACTTTGTAAATGAAAATTTTGAGATAAATTGTGTTTAGTGGTATCAGAGCAAAGTAGGGATGGCGATACGTAACGCCTACGATTCTTGGGAACTCTCACGCGTGAACCCAGGAGCTTGCAGGTTTGACTTATCAGTCTGGGGTGAGTGTGATTATGTTCCTCCCTCTTTGACTTGCTAGTCTGAGGTAAGTGTGGATGTGTACTCATTATTCAGCTAGCTTTCTCCCTCATTGATTTCGATTATTGGGGTGAGTGTGTCTTGTCGTGGTGTACAACACGGCATGTGTGAAAAAATTGTATCATTGCCCAAATTGTGTTATTGATTGGCAAAACTGTATTGTTCAGTTATTCGATCAAATTGTATTATTGATTGGCAAAACTGTATTGTTCAGTTATTTGATCAAATTGTATTATTGATTGGCAAAACTGTGTTACTCAGTTATTTGATCAAATTTGTGTTATATGAATTTTGTAAATCGTGAAATGGAATTGTGAATCTTTTGATTTGTGAACTGTCAATAAAAGATTTATATATCGTATTTCAAATCGTTATTGTGCACCAATGAGTAAATTTTACTCAGCGATAGCTTTTCATTGCTGTCGCAGGTAGACAGACTAATGTGGCAAATGCATCAGGTCGCTAGTACTACACTGAGAGATCATCGGGTATATTGAGTATACCATATTTTGCATTTTATATTGTAATGTATGTTCACTGTATGTATATAGTGTTCTTGGTTTTGAGCAGTTGTAAATTAAAATTGTACATTGAAGTTGTAAAGTAAATTATGAGTTATTTTGGCTTGTAAAATTTGTACTGTACTTCTTTTATCCCAGTCTTTGAAAAATTATTGTGGATTTGAGTTGAAAAACATATTGTGTTGAATTATGTTGGAGTTTGAGATTGAGAGAAATATTGAAGTGCTTTTTACAGGTTTTGAAGAACTATTTTGTCCAAAATACAGATGGCACTCTGCCAAAATTTTTACAGAAATTATTAATAGTCCAAGTGTGTTAGCTGTTTCACTTCAGTTCAAAAAGATTTTTAACACCTGTAAATTGTGCTCACCACTGTAAAAAGAAGTAAGAAAAGTTTTAAAATCCCTTGTAGTGTATTTAATGGGTTATCAGTAGACGAAGTTGGTAATTCATTAGGTATACTACGGGATCATGTTATGCCTTACAGAGTGGTAGGGTGTGACAGATTTCATCTTCTTCCTCACCTTGCCAAAAAAACCAGCCGAAATGCTCTCAAGGGAAACCGCCATTGCCGTCCACCTTGGAGCTCCATGCATGTGAGATTCAAGCTCCTTTCTTGGCACTTTCCTTCATTAAAGATTGTCCATACACCTTGGGCAGTAGATAGGCAACAAGAAGACCAAGTTTTGGAGAGGTTTTGAAGAGTTTCCAATGTGGTAAGTCTGTGTTTTTGGTTATTGCTTCATTAAAGTTAGTAAGAATGTTATGGGTACTTGAATTATGGAGAGATTTTTGGAGTTTGATGTTCTAAGGGAGATGTTTATTTTTGGCAGCCATGGAAACTCCTTATGGGCAGTTTATTATTGCTTGTAAATGGTAGATTAAAGGGTTGATTATGTGTTTATATGTGTAGGAATAAATTGGGTGATGTATACTAAGTATATTGTGAATGTACACTTAAATTTGGAAGCTTGGAAACTAATGGAGAGAGGTGTATGAATCGGCAGCTTGAATGGTGAACCATAAAAATGTTATTTCATGTTTGGTTTATAGAATATTAATGTTGAATTGTGGTACTTGTTATGACATCTTGCGTATATGAATGAAGGTGTGAGGTTGGACATGTGAATGAGCTAGGTTAGGTGATTGAATTGTTTGTAATTTGAGCTTGAAAAATTCTGTACTATATGGTCCATA
Source organism: Hevea brasiliensis (assembly GCF_030052815.1). NCBI lineage: Eukaryota > Viridiplantae > Streptophyta > Magnoliopsida > Malpighiales > Euphorbiaceae > Hevea > Hevea brasiliensis. The sequence continues at coordinate 72,794,449 of NC_079495.1, read as the reverse complement.
TTGAGTGTGATTATAAGCTACCAAAATGACCAATAATGTGTTGTGAAATGTGTTTGTGTTATGGTACAAAATAGAAATGGCATGAATGTGCAACTTGGTAAGTGTTAAAAGTGTATTTGGTATGTAATGAAGAGTGTTGCTATAGGGCAGTGTGCATTTTGGCCTAGAACCTTAAGTGTGTGGCTCCAATTGGTATGAGACCAATTGAAGGTAAAACTAGGCACAAAATGTGCCAACTTTCATGAAGGAAGCTTACCAAAATTCTGCTTGTAAGGTAACTTGAAAAGTGACCAAATCCGGATTAGTACAATTAAGGCCTGAAAATTGACCATTTGGGCAGCAGTTAGTATTTTAGCCATAACTCACTCAAAACAGGTCCAATTGATCTGCAATTTTTACCATGAATATTTAAGACCTATATCTACAAGTCTTATGAAGACACCAAAGACCAGAAATGACAATAAGCAGGTCAAATAGGTTTCACAAGTTCGGGTCCAAAAACTAGCCGAACCTAAAATGACTAAAATGGCCTAAAGTGACCAATTTTCATGCACTTTACCAGTAATAGTAAAATGACCATAACTTGGTCTACATAACTCATAATGACCTGAAATTTTGCCCCGCATGCAATAAGACATAGGTCTACAAGTTTGTAGTTTTGACCAAAACCTGAAAACTGAGGGAACTAGGTCATCCGGCTAGGTCAAACTAGTATCCCAGAATCCAGCAAATTACAATAAAACGCAATATACATGGAAATGAATTGGGTAACATGTACCAACCCTAAAAGGCTACAAATGTGACATATTAGTAACATTAAAACCTAATTTACCTAGAATGCATCGAGGGTCGACATATTAGGTTGACTAAGTAAATAATAGAATTCAGTGAATTAATTATCAAGCATTATCGTTAGAGACAGTTTAAATGAGTACTGAAACACTTCAAATTGTGTTTCTCAGTTAGCAAAGACTCAGGGAAAGGGAAGAAAACACTGAGTCAAGGCCAGGAGACAGTTATCAGAGGTTTGTGCACAATAAACTCTATTTCAGCATTTTATCCTTGAAAAATTGATTTAGTACGCATTATGAGTTTAAGGACTTTTGTGTTGCCACTTTGTGATGAGATTGTAACTTTGGAAATTAATTTGATTTTTGTATGCAATATTTGAATAAAATGTTTGAAATGGATTTTTGATTAACACTTAGCATAACAGTGCCTTATTATTCCTCCTCCATTTATGGGGTTGAGATCGATTATTTTCCTCTCTCTCTAGTTTACCAGTTGAGGTTGTAGATCGGATGAGTACTCATTAGCTAGCTAGCCACCTCCCTCATTGATTTCGATTAGTGGGGTTGTAGATTGCTTTGTCGTGGTGCACAACGCGGCATTGATCGAAAATTTGTGTCATGGCTCAAGTTGTGTATGAATTGGCAACACTGTATTCTTAAATTATTTGACTAAATTGTGTTATTATGAGCTTTGATAATTTGTGAAATAGAGTTTAAATTCTTATTAACATTCACTGTCTTTTGAATTTAACCATGTTTTGAGTTATTGAGATTTATTGTGATATTGTGAAATGGAGTTTAAATTCTTTATGACATTCATTGTCTTGAATTTAACTATGGTTTAAGTATCCACTATTTATATGACTTATGATTTGTGATTTAAAGTTGTATTTGGTTAATGTTGTGCACCACTGAGACATTGTCTCAGCGATAGCTTTTCATTGCTGTCGCAGGTAGATAGACAGACAGGGCAGCAGACTAGGCTGCTAGTGCATTCAGCGAGAGATCATCGAGTATATTGAGTATACCACATTTTGCATTTTGTACTGTAATGTATGTTCACTGTATGTATATATCGTTTTTGGTTTTGAGCAGTTGTAAACTAAAATTGTACATTAAAGTGTAAAATAAATTGTGAGTTATTTTGGCTTGTAAAATTTGTACTGTATTTCTTTTATCTTAGCCTTTGAAAAATTATTGTGGATTTGAGTTGAGAAATATACTGTGTTGATTAAATGTTGGAGTTTGAGATTGAGAAATATATTTGAAGTGCTTTTTACAGGTTTTTTGAAGAACTGTTTTGTTCAAAATACAGAGGGCACTCCGCCAATATTTTTACAGAAATTCCTAATAATTCAAATGTGTTAGCTGTTCCCTTCAGTTTAAATTTTTTTTTAACACCTGTAAATAGTGCTCACCACTGTAAAAAGAAGTAAGAAAAGTTTTAAGATCCCTTGTAGTGTATTTAATGGGTTATCAGTAGACGAAGTTGGTAATTCATTAGGTATACTACGGGATAATGTTATGCCTTACAGAGGGGTAGGGTGTGACATGTTTTAGTGGTATCAGAGCAATTTTTTAAATTCTGTTTTTACTTGTAATTTGAATATTCTTTCTTCATAGTACAATTGCTCAATATCATTATTTGATACATACAGTACATTACATTATAAATATGCACTAATGGGAGGAAATCTCCTTGTGTTATTTGTTCAGGAGATCTAAGATCCTCACATGGACTATGGAAGAGGGTGATCATTCAGTCTATCAATCGATAGAGGCTGAGGTGCAAGGGGATGCCCCAGCCCTACACAACGTCAGTGGTTCAGCAACACCAGCCCCCGTAGTACCGCAGTTTCCTGCTCAGTTCACTCAGCAGATGGCTGCAATATTCCAACAAATGGCTGGTAATATGCCTACTCAAGTCCCAATATAGACACTAGTGGTACAACAACAGTCTTCTGCTAGACAGTATGACAAATTGATGAAATATAGGGCTACAGAGTTCAAGGGGACAGTAGATCCTCTAGAGGCAGAACAGTGGTTAGAGAGGATGGATAGGGTATTCAAGAAACTGCACGACACAGAGGAGCTCAGATTTGAATATTCAGTATCTATGCTACAGGGGGATGCTTATGACTGGTGGAAAACCATTCCCCACAGTCTGGTAGAACCTACAGTGCTAACATGGAATGACTTTCTCAGGGAATTCAGACAAAAATATTTCCCTGATGCTTATGTAGACCAGAAGTTGCAAGAGTTCCTAAGTCTGAAACAGGGGAGTAGATCAGTGGCTGAATATGAAAGGGAATTTTCTCGCCTAAGCCATTATGTAGTAAGTCTACTTTCTACCAGCAGGAAGAGATGCAAGAGGTTTGAAACCGGCTTGAAGCCCAGTATCAGATTACAAGTAGTCAGATTCAAACACACTAACTTCTCTGAACTTGTTTCTCAAGCACTAGAATTAGAAAGAATTGAATCTGAAGCAGCTCCTGAGAAAAAGAAATCCGAGAAGACAGAGAAAGAGGGAAAATCAGTAGAACAGAGTTCCAGTGGTCCTACTGGAAAGAGGAAGAACCATGGGGGACACAACAGAGGTGGCAAGAAGTTTGGTAGGGGAAGATATTCAGGACAGAAACCTCCTCTATCTGGTCAGCAGAGTACCAGAGGTTCCTACCCTCCTCGCCAATGTGAAACTTGTGGAAGATATCATGGTGGGATATGCTACAAGGCTATTGGAGTCTGTTATAACTGTGGAGGCACAGGACACTTTGCCAAGGACTGCACCAGTACTCGTAGAGTTGGACAACCTCCTACTACTGCAGAAGGGTCAGTTCAGAGCCCTGTCACCAGAAGTTCACAACCACCCAGCAGAAGTAGAGGCAGGGGTAGAGGTAACCCAGCAGGCAGCTAAGGCATAGTGAAACAATCAGAGCAAGACAATGCTCCAGTCAGAATCTATGCAATGAGACAGAAAGAAGAGGCCGAGACATCTGATGTTGTGGCTGGTACCTTCTCAACTTTTAATTAAGATGTGTTTGTGTTATTTGATCCGGGTTTTACCCATTCTTATGTGAGTACTAGCATCATTGATTGCATTGCTGTTCCATGTACAAAAATGGACTTTGAGGTGCTAGTAACAAGTCTGCTAGGACAGGAGGTTAGGGTTAATAGAATGTATAGAGATTGTCCTTTGGTGATCCAAGGACACACTTTTCTATCTGATTTCATTAAAATGCCCTTCAGAGATTATGATATCATCTTGGGCATGGATTGGTTAGCCAGACATCATGCCATGATTGACTGTAGGCTGAAGACTGTCACTTTCGGTCTCCCTCAATACAGTGATGTGGTAATATATGGGGAGAGGTAGCTATTGCCATCAAACATCATTGCGGCTGCACTAGCCAGAAAAATGATCAGAAAGGGGTGTGAAGCATACTTGGCACATGTGGTAGACACCCAAGTGGGAAGTCCAGCATTGAAGGACATCCCTACAGTATATGACTTTCCAGATGTGTTTCCTGATGAATTGCTATGATTACCACCAGAAAGAGAAGTGCAGTTTGAAATTAATGTTATGCCTGGTGTGGATACAATCTCCATAGCACCATACAGAATGGCACCAGCAGAGTTGAAGGAGTTGAAGATACAGTTGCAAGAACTAATTGAAAAGGGCTTTATCCGCCCTAGTGTGTCACCTTGGGGAGCGCCAGTATTGTTTGTTAAAAAGAAGGATAACACTCTTCGCTTATGTATTGTTTGACCTGGAGTCTGAATACTTTTATGTTAGTGTTAGAATTATATGTTCTATTGTTATTCCTTTACAGGGGAATAAATTTTGATGCATTAGTGATTAGTCCTTTAAGATAAAGATTGTGATAGTAAGTGAAATAGGTTTTGAAAGAGTTTATCGGTGAAAAGTATTTTCTAACACGCCATAAATTATAAAGCTAATTGGCGAGCCTACTTAATGTAAGGCAAGAGGACGTAAAAGTAAGTTACAGTAATAAAATTGCTCTAGATGAGGGCAAGGATGTTACTGTTAGTAATTGTTAATGGATATTGTAATCAGAATAAGATTTGAATATCAGTAAATTCGAAAAGGATAAAATATCAAAAAATTTGATCTATTGGGATGTATCGTAGTAACTATGCAATATTCTTGATGTTTAAACTGTAAGCTACAGATTACAGTACTAACTTGAGATTATTGTGTAGAGCTACGTACTACCCGATAGTACACCTAGATGAGAATAGTTGCCAACGGCATCTGTTTTGGTATAGTTATGTCAGGACAGAATTTAATTGTTAGAAATAAGTCTAAAAATCCTACTTAGGGATCTAAAACTCAAAAGTTAAAATATCAAAAGGTTATAGTTCAGTACAAAAGGAAGTAAGTTATAGAATATTGATAGATAAAAAGAGTTATGGAAGTAAAAATTCAAACAGTTGGTTCAGATATAACAAAGAAATGTTACGAATGTGAGGAAGACTATGGACTAGAATGGTCAGAGGACCAATGACTAGATAAATGATTCTAACATGACCTCAAGAGTCATTCAAGAAGGAACATGAACCGAAATATTAGACAGCACAATAGTAAGAGAAGATTGGTGTTATATAAACAAATTAAATGTTGTATTAGATTGTTAAAAGTATACGATCATATAGAAAGGAGAAAATAAACGTATAACTATGGTAAGATAGCTATTGGGTAAAATTTCATGGACGAAATTTATTTTAAGGGGGGGAGGGGAGAATTGTAGCACCCCTATGTTCGGTAGTGCGTTCTACTGTTCCGGTGACCAGTGTTGTCCGGACAGCTAAGATGCCTAGAACTACACTTCGATATGAGTGAGGAGACATAAAATAATGAAATACAAGAAATGAAAATACAAGAAAAACAAAGGAAAAATAATAGAAAAGAAATGTAACCAAGTTAAGCGAGCCGAGAACCCTAGCGATGGTTGACCGCACCGGGAAGTTACGGCGTGGACCGTTGACTAGCCTTGGACCACAAGGAATCCTGAAAAATATTTTTAGGACTTAAACAGACCCCTATTGAAGTATAAATACCATTAGAAATATCAAAGAAAAACTAATTAATTAATTAGTATAAAGAAAAGTGAGAAATCGAAAAACGGACAAAACCCGGTGTTACCGAAAAATCGGGAATGTAACCCGAACAGGGGCATTGTGGTCATTTGACGCTCCAAGTTGTCTTTTGACCTAAATGTCCATTAAAAATACATGATATTACACTTGGAAAATATAATGAAAAATTAAATTAGTGGTAGCTAAAATAAATAGCAAAAATGGGGAGTTAAATGTGGGAATAAGGAAAGTTAAGATTAAACTAATATTAAATTAAGCTTAGTGCTCCACTCACCCATCAAAGTGGACCACTAACTCACCATTTGGACAAATTTCATCTTCTTCCTCACCTTTCCAAAAAACCAGCCAAAATGATCTCAAGGGAAACCACCATTGCCGTCCACCTTGGAGCTCCATGCATGTGAGATTCTAGCTCCTTTCTTGGCACTTTCCTTCATTAAAGATTGTCCATACACCTTGGGCAGTAGATAGGCAACAAGAAGACCAAGTTTTGGAGAGGTTTTGAAGAGTTTCCAAAGTGATAAGTTTGTGTTTTTGGTTATTGCTTCATTAAAGTTAGTAAGAATGTTATGGGTACTTGAATTATGGAGAGATTTTGGAGTTTGATGTTCTAAGGGAGATGTTTATTTTTGGCAGCCATGGAAACTCCTTAAGGGCAGTTTATTATTGCTTGTAAATGGTAGATTAAAGGGTTGATTATGTGTTTATATGTATAGGAATAAATTGGGTGATGTATACTAAGTATATTGTGAATGTACACTTAAATTTAGAAGCTTAGAAATAAATGGAGAGAGGTTTATGAATCGGCAGCTTGAATGGTGAACCATAAAAATGTTATTTCATGTTTGGTTTATGGAATATTAATGTTGAATTGTGGTACTTGTTGTGGCAGCTTGGGTATATGAATGAAGGTGTGAGGTTGGACATGTAAATAAGCTAGGTTAGGTGATTAAATTGTTTGTAATTTGAGCTTGAAAAATTTTGTACCATATGGTGCATATTGAGTGTGATTATAAGCTGCAAAAATGACCAACAATGTGTTGTGAAATGTGTTTGTGTTATGGTACAAAACAGAAATGGCATGAATGTGCAACTTGTTAAGTGTTAAAAGTGTATTTGGTATGTAATGAAGAGTGTTGCTATAGGGCAGTGTGCATTTTGGCCTAGAATATTAAGTGTGTGGCTCCAATTGATATGAGACCAATTGGAGGTAAAACTAGGCACAAAATGTGCCAACTTTTATGAAGGAAGCTTACCAAAATTCTGCTTTTAAGGTAACTTGAAAAGTGACCAAATCCGGATTAGTGCAATTAAGGCCTGAAAATAGACTATTTGGGTATCAGTTAGTATTTTAGCCATAACTCACTCAAAACAGGTCCAATTGACCTGAAATGTTTACCAAGAATAGTTAAGACCTATATCTACAAGTCTTATGAAGACATGAAAGCCCAAAAATGACCATAAGTAAGTCAAATAGCTTGCACAAGTTCGGGTCCAAAAACTGGCTGAACCTAAAATGACCTAAAGTGACCAATTTTGATGCACTTTGACCAGCAATAGTAAAATGACCATAACTTGTTCTACATAACTCAGAATGACCTGAAATTTTGTCCCGCATGCAATAAGACATAGATCTACAAGTTTGTAGTTTTGACCAAAACCCGAAAACCAAGGGAAGTAGGTCATCTGGCTAGGTCAAACTAGTATCCCAGAATCCACCAAATTGCGATAAAACGCAATATACATGGAAATGAATTGGGTAACATGTACCAACCCTAAAAGGCTACAAATGTGACATATTAGTAAAAATAAAACCTAATTTACCTAGAATGCATTGAGGGTCGGCATATTAGGTTGACTAAGCAAATAATAGAATTCAGTGAATTAATTATCAAGCATTATCGTTAGAGACAGTTTAAATGAGTACTGAAACACTTCAAATTGTGTTTCTCAGTTAGCAAAGACTCAGGGAAAGGGAAGGAAACACTGAGTCAAGGCCAGGAGACAGTTATCAGAGGTTTGTGCACAATAAACTCTATTTCAGCATTTTATCCTTGAAAAATTGATTTAGTTCGCATTATGAGTTTAAGGACTTTTGTGTTGCCACTTTGTGATGAGATTGTAACTTTGGAAATTAATTTGATTTTTTTATGCAATATTTGAATAAAATGTTTGAAATGGATTTTTGATTAACACTTAGCATAACAGTGCCTTATTATTCCTCCTCCATTTATGGGGTTGAGATCGATTATTTTCCTCTCTCTCTAGTTTACCAGTTGAGGTTGTAGATCGGATGAGTACTCATTAGCTAGCTAGCCACCTCCCTCATTGATTTCAATTAGTGGGGTTGTAGATTGCTTTGTCGTAGTGTACAACGCGGCATTGATCGGAAATTTGTGTCATGGCTTAAGTTGTGTATGAATTGGCAACACTGTGCTGTTAAATTATTTGACTAAATTGTGTTATAATGAGCTTTGATAATTTGTGAAATGGAGTTTAAATTCTTATTGACATTCACTTTCTTTTGAATTTAACCATGTTTTGACTTACTGAGATTAATTGTGATATTGTTAAATGGAGTTTAAATTCTTTATGACATTCATTGTCTTGAATTTAACTAAGGTTTAAGTATCCACTATTTATATAACTTATGATTTGTGATTTAAAGTTGAATTTGGTTAATGTTGTGCACCACTGAGACATTGTCTCAGCGATAGCTTTTCATTGTTGTCGCAGGTAGACAGACGGACAGGGCAGCAGACTAGGCTGCTAGTGCATTCAGCAAGAGATCATCGGGTATATTGAGTATACCACATTTTGCATTTTGTACTATAATGTATGTTCACTGTATGTATATATCGTTTTTGGTTTTGAGCAGTTGTAAACTAAAATTGTACATTGAAGTGTAAAATAAATTGTGAGTTATTTTGGCTTGTGAAATTTGTACTGTATTTCTTTTATCTCAGCCTTTGAAAAATTATTGTGGATTTGAGTTGAGAAATATACTTTGTTGATTAAATGTTGGAGTTTGAGATTGAGAAATATATTTGAAGTGCTTTTTACAGGTTTTCTAAAGAACTGTTTTGTTCAAAATACAGAGGGCACTCCGCTAAATTTTTTACAGAAATTCCTAATAATTCAAATGTGTTAGCTGTTCCCTTCAGTTCAAAAAATTTTTTTTAACACCTGTAAATAGTGCTCACCACTATAAAAAGAAGTAAGAAAAGTTTTAAAATCCCTTGTAGTGTATTTAATGGGTTATCAGTAGGCGAAGTTAGAAATTCATTAGGTATACTACGAGATCATGTTATGCCTTACAGAGGGGTAGGGTGTGACAAATATTGGGATATATTTCTTTTATCTCAACTTTTGAAAACACTGGAAAATTATTGTGGATTTGAGTTGGCAAATGTTAAGAAACTTATTGTGTTGATTGAACAAAATATTGGAAGTGCTTTTTACAGGTTTTTGAAGAACTATTTTATTGAAAATACAGATGGCAATCTGCCAAAATTTTTACAGAAATTATTAATACTTCAAATGTGTTATTTAGTTTCACTTCAGTTAAAAATTTTTTTTAACACCTGTCAATAGTGCTCACCACTGTAAAAAGAAGTAAGAAATGTCACACCCTACCCCTCTGTAAGGCATAACATGATCCCGTAGTATACCTAATGAATTACCAACTCCGTCTACTGATAACCCATTAAATACACTACAAGGGATTTTAAAAACTTTTCTTACTTATTTTACAGTGGTGAGCACTATTTACAGGTATTAAAAACTTTGGTGAACTGAAGTGAAACAATTAACTCATTTGATTTATTTTGAATTTCTGTAAAATTTTTGGCAAAGTGCCATCTGTATTTTGGATAAAATAGTTCTTGTAAAACTCAGAAAAGACACTTCAATAATTTTCAAAATCTCAAATACAATACATTTCTCAACACAACAATTTATCAACTCAATTCCATAGAAATTTTTCAAAGTCTGAGATAAGGAAATATAATAGAATTTTCACAAGTCAAATAACTCATAATTAATTTACAACTTCAAGGTACAATTTGAATTTACAACTGCTCAAAACCAAAAAAAAACAATATGTACATACAGTGGCAATACATTACAGTACAAAATGCCAAATGTGGTATACTCACTATACCCAAAAATCTCTTGCTGGAGGTATATGCAGCCTAGTTTGCTGCCCTGTCTGTCTCTCTACCGCGACAAAGAATAAAGCTATCATTTGAGACAATGTCTCTGGTGCACAACATTAACCAAACACAATTTAATTCACAATTCATAAGTCATGTAAATAGTGGATACTTAAAATCATAGTTAAATTCAAGACAATAATTATCAACAAGAATTTAAACTCCATTTGTCAATATCACAATAATTTTCATAAGTTAGATCATGTTTGAATTCAAAAGACGATATGTCAATGAGAGTTTAAATCCATTTCACAATCTCACAATACATATTAATAAATCACACACAGCTTAATCATGATCCATAGTTCAATTCGTCCCAAAAGCCAATGGCTAATGAGGCATTCAATTCGTCCCAAAAGTCGATGACTAATGAGGAATAACATAGCTAGCTAGCAAAAATATGAGTACTCATCCAATTCGTCCTCAACAGGCACACACCTCAACACTTCACCAGAGAGGGAATTCAATTCGTCCCCACTAGACAAGCTAATGAGGAATACAATCAATATACATGATAGCTGTGGTTTCAAACCATTTCCAATGCTTTTAAATCAATAAGTATCCATCAATGTCATTCAAACAATTTCTCACAGTTTCAAATCATTTACAATGCTTTTCAAGCAATAAATATTCATTCAAATACATTTCCACAATTTAAAACAATAATATACAAATAGTCAATATTTATTTCAATTGAAAATAATTCAAAAGAAATAGTTGTTGTGCACAAACCTCTGATATTTGTCCCCTGGTCTTGACTCAATATTTCTTTCCCTTTTGCTGAGTCCTTGTTAACTGAGAAACACAATTTGAAGTGTTTCAGTGCTAAATTAATTTGCCTCTAACGATAATGTTCGATAAACAATTCACTGAATACCTTTATTTGCTTAATCACCTAATATACCGACCCTCGATGCGTTTTCTAGGTAAATTAGGTTTTAGTGTCATTAATATGTCATATTCGATAGGGTTTTAGGTTTGGTACACGCTACCAATTTCATTTCTTTGTTTAGTGCATTTTAATGCAACTTGCTAGATTCCGGGATACTAGATTGACCTAGCCGGACGGCCTAGTTTCCTCGGTTTTCGGGTTTCGGTCAAAACTACAAACTTGTAGATCTATGTCTTATTGCACGCGGGGAAAAATTTCAGGTCAATCCGAGTTAATTAGACCAAGTTATGGTCATTACACTATTGCTGGTCAAATGACATCAAATTAGGTCAATTTTAGGTCGATTTGGTCAACTTTGGTTCGGCCAGTTTTTGGACCCGAACTTGTGCAAGCTTTTTGACTTGCTTCTGGTCATTTCTGGGTTTTGGTGTCTTCATAAGACTTGTAGGTATGGGTCTTCACTATTCATGGTTAAAATTTCAGGTCAATTGGACCTGTTTTTAGTGAGTTATGGCCTAAACACTCACTGCTGCCCAATTGGTCATTTTTCAGGTCCTAATTGCACCTAATCCGAATTGGTCATTTTCTTAGGTCACCTTGCAAGCAGAATTTTGGTATGCTTTCTCAATGAAAATTGGCACATTTTGTGCCTAGTTCCACCTCCAATTGGTCTCATACCAATTGAGGTTACACATTTAAACTTATTGGCTAAAATGTACACTGCCCTTGGTTACTTTGCTTAACACACATCAATTACACACATTTACCTTGCAATATGTTTACTTCCCTACCAAATCTGTTTTGGTACATTACCAAAACTATATATTACTTTACATTAACATCACTTTGGGCAGATTACAATTATCTTCAATACACCAAATATAACTCTAATTCCCAAAGTCCAAACACAATTACACATACACATAACATTACTAGTTTTTACATACTCTTTAGACAACAAGTTCATATACATATCCATCAATCCTTCTATGTCAATATTCTGCCAACACTTCCATGAATACATACATTTATTCAAGTGTCCCCAAGCTGCCGAAAATCTTCTTCAACACCAAATTGTCCTACAATTCATCAATTCCCATCCAAGTGCCAAAAATCACCATATAAATATGAAGTAATTCACTAGGTTATTAAATCATCACAACCAACATAATTCTCATCAATTATATGTACAAATACTTCATCAATACATGATTACATGGCTGTCCAAAATGAACACAACAATAACTCTTCAAACTCAAAAATTTTCTTCACAAATCCAACACCCATAACATGCACACAAAATTTAACAAAGCCATCTTCAAAAATGCTAACTTACCTTATGGTTGGAGCTTGTTAAACCTTGATTAAACTTCTCAAATTTGGTATCAAACTCTTCCTTGTGATGTGTAGACAATTTTTCATGAAGCTACTTAAGGGATTGGAGTTGAAATGAGAGAGTGGACCAAGCTTGCATGCACACGCCAATGGAGGTTTCCTCTCACCTTCAATTCGGCTAGGTTTATGGAATGAGGAAGATGAAATTTTCTGATGGTGTAATGGAAGTACACCTGCCCCACTATGTGTTTAATTAATCCTTTAATGGTCCACTAACTCCAAATAATCATATAATAAGCTAATTGTTCATTTATTCCACATTAACCCATGATTTTAGCTATTTGTATTAGGTACCACTAAACTAATTTTTCATTTTATTTTCTAAGTGTAATACCATTTATTTTTAATGGAAATTTAGGTCAAAAGACAATTCGGGATGTCAAATGACCATAATGCCCCTGTTCGGGTTGCATTCCCGATTTTTCGGTATCACCGGGTTTTGTCCGTTTTTCGATTTCTCACTTTTCTTTGTACTAATTATTTAATTTTTCTTTTATCTTTCTAATGATATTTATTCTTCAATAAGGGTCTATTTAAGTCCTAAAATGTTTTCCAGGGTTCCCCGCAGTCCAGGGCTAGTCAACGGTCCACGCCGTGACTTCCCAGTGCGGTCACCCATCGTTAGGTTTCCCGGCTCGTTTAACTTGATTACTTTTCTTTGCTATTATTTTTCCTTTGTTTTTCTTGTATTTTCTTTTCTTGTATTTCATTATTTTATGTCTCCTCCCTTATGTCAAAGTGTAGTTCTAGGCATCCTAGCTGTCCGGACAACACTGGTCACCGGAATAGTAGAACGCACTACCGAACTTTGGGGTGTTACAAGAAAAGTTTTAAAATTCCTTGTAGTGTATTTAATGAGCTATCAGTAGGCAAAGTTTGATAATTCATTAGATATACTACGGGATCATGTTATGCCTTACGGAGGGGTAAGGTGTGACATGAATTGCAGAATGTTAGTGGATATTTTTGTCCACTTATGATATTATATGATGTATAGTGGTCCACTAACATAGTTTAATGATAAATTAATGTTAAACTTTTCATTATTCAAAACCTTACCCCAAAAGTTTCCTCATTTATTTTTCATTTCAATTTCATTTTTTTTATGGGGTTTTCCAACTTTAATGTTACTTATTTTTAATGGACATTTAGATCAAAAGGCAACTTGGGGTGTCAATTGACCAAAATGCCCCTATTCGGGTTGTACTCCCGATTTTTCAGTAACACTGATTTTTGTCGGTTTCTCGATTTCTCGTTTTTTTTTTTTTACTAATTAATTAATTTTCCTTTGACATTTCTAATATCATTTATACTTCAATAGATGTTTATTTAAGTCTTAAAAATATTTTTTAGGATTCCCCGCGGTCCAGAGCCAGTCAACGGTCCATGCCGCAACTTCCCAGTACGATCACCCATCGCTATGGTTTTTGGCTCGTTTAACTTAGTTACATTTAATTGCTATTGTTTTTTCTTTGTTTCTCTTGTATTTTCCTCTATTGTATTTCATTATTTCATGTCTCCTCACTAACATTTAAGTGTAGTTCTAGGCATTCTAGCTGTCCGAACAGACACTGGTCGTTGAAACAGTAGAATGCACTACCAAATATAGGGGTGTTACACACATCTCTGAAGTTTTGTCGGGTATGTTTTATACCCTGATTGTAATATTTATTTTGATGTATGTAAATGTTTGTACATGTATAAATTGGTCATGAGCAGTTGCATAGAGTTTGTAATAATATTATTTTTGTTTTGTTAATGTAAAGTTTGGTTGATGAATGTAAATTGTTTTCACTTTAATGAAAAATGAATGGAATTATTTAGTATTATTTTTTATGACAATTAAATTGAGAATTGATGTTGAAAAGTTTGTTGAGGTAGTAGTGAGTTTGATGAAAAAGAATTATTGGAAGTGTTTTTACAGGTTTTTGAAGAACTGTTTTCTTAAAATACAGACGGCACTCTGCCAAAATTTTTTTAAAAAATTTGCATAAAAATAAAATGGATAAAAATTTGAACTAGATTTTAAACTTCTATTAAATGAAAAAAATGCTCACCACTTCTAAAAAGTAAAAAAAATAGTTTTAAAATCCCTTGTAGGGTACTTAATGAGTTATTGGCAGTTGAAGTTCGGTGGTTCATTAGGTATTCTACGGGATCATGTTGTGCCTTACTGAGGGGTAAGGTGTGACAGTAGCCACCTTGATTGTAACAATTTCCTTACATTTCGTAGGTGATCCCTCTCATCTTAAGGATAAGAATGTCAAACTGCTTTCAAACCTTAGATGCAAAAAACTAATTGATTTTCAGTATTACAAAAACACTATTCTTACTAGGGTAATGCTTAGAAAGAATTCTAATCAGCCCTTTTGGAAAGAAAAATTCCTTGTTGGACTTTTGCCCCTTTTAGGAGAAAAAGTTAGGAATAAAATCAAGGAAGCATTTGAAAATCAAATCCCGTATGATAAATTAACCTATGGTGAACTAGTCACTCTCACTCAAAAAGAGGGTTTAAAGATTTATCTGGATTTAAAATTACAAAAAAATCTGAAATGGGAAATGAGAAAAACTCACCAAGAGTTAGGATTTTTCTGCAAACAATTTGAAATAGGAACCAAGAATCCTACTCCAGATTGTGGAGGAAGTTATAGCAGAAAACCTTATCCCAAAAATACAAAAACTCTTCCAAACCAGAAAAAGATTCGTATAACAAAAAACCTTCAAAAAAGACTAGTAAAACTAGTCCTTAATCCAAAACAAAATTCAAAGATTTAATTTGCTATGAATGCGGAAAGAAAGGCCACACTGCAAATTTTTTCAAGCTAAACAGAAAACTTCATGAGTTACAATTAGAAGAAGAAGTTTTCAATAAAATAACTACTCTTTTAGTTGAAACCAAAGGTGAGTCTAGTTATTCTGAACCCACAAAAAATGAAGAAGGATTACAAATTGATGAATTGATCAGAAGTTCATCATCCAGTTCGAGTTCTGATATAGAAACTGAACTATTTACAAAACCCAAATTAAAAATCAATGTTCTTTCTAAAGACTAGAAGTTACTCGTAGAAATCCTTACACAGGTTGAAGATACTCAACTACAAAAGGAATTTTTGGGAAAGCTTTTAAAATCCTTTGAAGAACAACCAATACAAAAACCTTATATTCTGCCCTCTATTGCAAAAAATACATATGACCTTATGGTCACATTGGGTAGAAAGAAGACTTCAAAACAATCAACTGTTTCAATCCAAAGTCTCCAAGAAGAAATAAAAGCTATTAAGGTTGAGCTTAGTGAGCTTAGAGAAAAACAAGTACAAGACTCAGAAATAATTCAAAAATTACTTCCAAAACAAATTAATGAAGAAATCGAAAAAGAAGAAGACAAAGAAAATAATTTAGAAATTCAAAATCATGAAAAACCTACAAAAGATTTTCGCTTCATTCTTAATGAGATTTCTTCCAGAAAATATTTGATTAAAATTTTGATAGTTTTTTCAAAAGATTTCAAGATCGATACAATTGCCTTATTTGATATAAGTGCAGATTTAAATTGTATCAAAGAAGGTATTGTTCCAAAGAAATTCTAAGAAAAACTATTGAAAAACTTTTAGCTACAAACAATTCCAAAATCAAAATTAATTACAAAACAAAGGCTTCAATAGCCAATTCAAATATTCTTCTAAAAACTTCATTTGTTTTAATAAAAGATATTAGTTATAGTGTCATTTTAGGGACGCCATTCATCAATTTGATTACTCCCTACAGAGTCAACTATGATAGTATTTCTTTTAAAACAAAGAATCAAAATCTTGTTTTCCCTTTTGTTGAAAAACCCAAAACAAAGAATTTGAATATCATAAAGGCTTATTCCATTTTTTATAATCGAATAAATGTTTTGGAACAGAAAACAGGATAGTATTTACAAAAAGAAATTTCTTTACAAAACGAGCTTATTTTCAAAAATCAATTTCTTAATTACTTCTTATTACAAACTAACTCTTGTGAGTTTTTGCAGATGGCAGAATCATCCAATAATGGTGATTTAGTCCACTTTGGACTGATAGTCTTCTCCAAAACTCCTGCTCAAAAATTCAGAATTAATGTAGCCAGAACTGCATATGTTCCCACAAAAAGGCACCAATGTTTATTAGACAATCTTTGGACTATAATACAAAATAAACGGTTGCGAGTAACAGCTCTCAATGTACTTTGTATTGAGTTTGAGGAAGCTAATAAATATGTGGCTGACCTCCTTAGCAAAATTAAATATCATGAGGATCATATCATGGTAGCTCAATCATTCATTGAGTTTTTACAAAGCCAAATTTTATCCAAAACCATTACATCCAGAATTAGTCCATCAGATCCATCCACTTCTAACCAAAATCATCACCTTGAATTACAAAAACAGGAATTTAAAGGCCTAGGATCCCCATTGGATTCTAGTGTAAAAATTCAAAAGCGAAAGACTAAAGGCCTAGGATCCCCCCTGGATTCTAGTGTAAAATTACCATTAGCCCCACTAGTCAATGTGAAAAATTATCACTACGGTGAAGTCCTTTTTACTTCACTTAGTGCCAATAGGTCCTTAGAACATTTTTAAACCCGTTATCTTTCGAAGAAATTCAGGCAACAAGTTCTCAATGGTCTTCTTCAAGAGATCCGCGAGCAGATATTACAAAACATCATCCAGTCCAGAACCAAAGAACAGCTGGATGTCCTCCAAAAATGTCTCAGTTTTACAAAAGCAATCAGTAAGGTCACAATGGATGGTCATGGGAAGGGGAGTACCATTCAAAACCCCGTTTTCATTGCACTTAGGAACATCCTAACTGATATCCTCTATGCTATCCAGATTGTGAACACAGCTTAGATTTCAGCATCCCCCGCTTCAAAACAACTCAGATGTCTGGAGCTCGATATCTAGACGCCAAGGAACTATTCAAATGGGGTATGTTAGCTGGAGTCCGAGTCACAAGATCTGGTTGTGAAATGACAAGGTTTTTGGGAAATATATTCCTTCAAGAAGTCAGAAGGCTATTATTTCGCCAAAAACCAGTCAACATACAAATCATTTCAACACTTCCAGAAGTATTAGCAAATGGAGAGCTACAACAAGTGATCCATTACTTCTACCAGGATACAAAACTTCCTCCTCTCTATCATCTTCCGGATTGGCCATGCAATCACGAAGATCACTTTGTCCAACTCAACAAATGGTAAGCAAAGATAGTCGTCGATAACTTGAAAAAATATCGATATCCAGAGTATGCGCTAGTCCATACGGATACATATTCTCGGATATATGTCTACTATGAATATTTGCCAAGTCCAAAACCCATTTATATTGAAACACAGTACGAAAATTACATGGTTTAATATGAAAGTTATTACAACTTACCTTCTTTCTCGTCAGATGAAGAAATGAGTGACGATGAGGAGACATGGCACAACTTACAAAAAATGATGGAAGGATAAAAGAGTGGTCCCAGCTCCACTCCATTTAACCAAAAAAAAAAAAAATTAAGACCGGCAAAAGAAATTTGTGGCGGTAAAATTATCCATTTTACTTTTTCATTCTGCTTTTATTCTTGTAATTTTGCTTTTTTACTTTTCTTTCTTATAAAAAATCTGACAGGGTATTGTTCACCTGTCACTGTTCACTTTTTTACTATTCACATGTGAAGACAACAGGAAGAACTGTTCAACCACTGTTCGAGCACTGTTCACCCGACAGGAAGAACTGTTCAGACACTGTTCAAGTACTGTTCACACATGAAAAAGTAAGTGGCAGATACTGTTCAAGATTCCAAAAAATTGCAAAACTGCCCCTGGTCACTTCTATATAAGGAGGCACCTATCCAAGGCAAAATCAAGCTTCTTGAATACAAGCTTTAAAGCTTCTTCAACGCAAGCTTCAAGCTTCTTCTTTCAAGACTTCTTCTATTTCTCTCAAATCCGAGAAACTCCGAAGAAGACTCTGGAAAAAGTTCACCCGAGGCATCGAAGGAAGAAAGAAGGTCATTCATCCCTGCCCTACCTCTGCCTTATCTAAAAACATACAAACCCTGTAATCTTCCTTGTACTAGATCTTAGGAAGCTTATGTGCTGAGCAACCTTTGTAAGTCCTACTCGGAATTACATCTCTAAAACCTTTGTACAAAACTTACAAATTTTATAAAGTTTTGAAGTTTTTCTTGAATTCTTTTCTTTACAAAACTATAAATCTTTATTTATTTTGCATGCATATGATCGGTTCAACTGCCTATCTTACATAAATATACGTATATATATTCATAATGGACTGACTCTGCCACCTATTGAATATATACATGTATATTCATTGTCACACCTTACCCCTCTGTAAGGCATAACATGATCCCGTAGAATACCTAATGAACTACCGAACTTCACCTACCGATAACTCATTAAGTACCCTACAAGGGATTTTAAAACAATTTTCTTATTTTTGATAAGTGGTGAGCATTTTCTAGTAAGTACTTAAAACATTTAGTTAAAATTAAAACTAGTTAATATTTTGGTCCATTTTAGTTTTCCGCAAATTCTATAAAAATTTTGACAGTGTTTCCTCTGTATTTTGAGAAAACCGTTCTTCAAATACCTGTAAAAAGCACTTCTAAAAATTTTTCTCAACCACTAATTCAATATCATACTCAATCCCAATCAATTTCTCAACACATTTATCAACTTTCAAATTTCAAATCCACTATCCAATGATCATCAAAATATTAGCAATCCATTTCATTCAAATTAAATAAAATAGCTGTACTCATATTTCATTAGAAATAAAATAATTTATATACAATCTTACAAACTTTACATCAAAAGAAATATAACTAAACTTTATTACAAATTTCATATAAATTTTTGTACAAGCTGCTCAAAACCCATTTACATGTCCATACATTTATGTGCAACATATACATCAAAAGAAATATTTATAGTTAGGGTATAAAATATACCCGAAGACTTCAAGCTGATGACTCCTCACACCTCAAAGACTCACCACTCCTCTAGTCTCTCAGATCTGACAAGAATAGAAGCTATCGCTGAGTACTAGGACTCAGTGGTACTCAACATACTAAAATAATTTTTATGCAAAATATAAATCACGTTTATTCCAAAAATTTGACTAAACATGAACATTAAACACAAAACATGAATTATGAGGTTTTAATGCAAACCAAGTTCATTTCGAAGTATCAAAACACGTTTCATAAATCCCACAGTTAGATCATGCCATTCGAAACAAATAGAATCTCAATAGCCAGAGGCTAAAGAGAAATCACATCACAAGGCTAGCTAGCTCAATATATGGATATCCATTCACATCCTCTTCTACTGGCACACCTCAACACTTCTCCAGAGAAGGAATCAAAATTCGAAACTAATTACCCCCACTAATCGTGTTAGTGAGGTGTTCAAATATATGGTCATGATACTGTGGTTTCAAAACTTATCTTAACAATTTGTTAAACATTGTCATTTCAAATATACACAATAACTTCCAACAATTTAAGTCAAAACATCATAACTAATGTCACAAATAAATTCTCAATAATTCAAAGCAAATGTAAAATACATAATTCATTCACTTTATCAACACATTTTAAAGCATAGTGATGTTGTGCACAAATCTCAAATGAGTCGCCTGTTGGCCTTAACTCGACTCCTCGGATTCTGTCCCGGTATTCTTTTTCACTGAAACGCACAATTTTATAGTGTTTCAGTATCATAATTTAACATAAATCCAAAAATAAATTTAACTTCACTTTTACCTAGCTCTAACGTACTAATTTCGACGTTCTTGAAATTTTTGTGTTTCGGGTTACTATTCACTACACTATTCTAGTCAAATTGTTGACTTTTTAAGGCTTAATAGGTATGGGAACTCCAACTTCACCCACATACCACATTTTGGTCATTAAACTTGTTGGTTTTGGTCATTTTCTAAAAGCTTAAGTCATTTTGGCAAAATTGCCAATTTTCAGTTTTGGTGCTCCGAAGTTGCACTATTCCATTGGTCAATCTACTTTTGGAATTTGGAAAAACTTCCTTCATAGAAAATGTTCCTTATTGGCTTAAGTGTATTCTCATTTTTGGATCACCCCAATCGGAGTTTTGTAGCTCAAGTTATAGCCAAAATACGATCGCTCACGTGCAATCGCTCATACTGAGATTTTGGTTCTGGCAGATTTTTTGTCCAACTTTGTTCAGTAATTTGATCAATTTAAGTTCATAATTTGGTCTAACTTTCTTCATATGAAATGTTCTACTATGTCTTAGGTTTCCATCGGTTCAGGAATCACCTAAATCTGAGTTTCCTAAAAAGAGTTATAGCCCTTCAAACATTACTGCTCAAATGGAATTCTGCAGAATCGCAGGTACAATAACTCAACTTTGCTCAATAATTTGAATGGGTTTAATGGCATAATTTGGGGTGGTGTTCTTCATGAAAGTTTTATATCTATATCTTATCTAATTGCTGGTAAAATTTCAGGTCAATTTGACCTGTCTAGCTCGAATTATGACCAAATGAACAGTCATTTGGTCAGTTTGGTGCAGTGGCAGCCTGCTCTCATTTCACTTTGGTCAATTGGTTCACCAAGTTTTAGTCAGTTTTTGGCTATGGTTCCTTGATGAAAATTGTGCTATTTTATGTCTATTTTCATCCCCAATTTGTGGCATATCAATTGGACTTGTAAAATTTCCGTTTTGGTCCTTCAAAGTTGGTTTGATCATACTGCCAGCAGTATGACCATTTGACCTACGAATTTGGTTTTCATTCCAACAATTCCCACACATCTCTTTTGGTCATTATTGACCATTTTTCATCTCATAATAGACCAAAGTCATCATTTAAGCATTTCTCCAAAATTTGGTTCATAAACCCTAGAATTCAAACCCTAATTTCACTACTTTGTTGCCATTAACAAATTCAAAATTCCAAACTATCATCATTCAACTAATTAAGTCTTTTAAACTCATTTTAACTCATTTAATTCATGCAATTCATACTCCCTTCAACCAGGCCAAAATTTCAGCAATGGTCCTTCCCCATATTTGTTTCATTTAATCAAGTTCTAAGCTCATTTAAATACCTAAACATGCATTTGAAGTAGAAAATTGAAAGTTAGCACACTAACCTTTGCTTTGGATTCTAAATCTTCAATTTTGCTCTTCTTTTCTTCTTTCTTTTGTGATCAAACTTCTTCTCAAGTAACTAAATCAGGTTCTAATAAGTCAAGTTGGGGTCAAAATAGGTTTAAATGGTTGAAAGAAAGCTTGGATTCAAGCTTCTCTAGTGCAACAATGGTGGTTTATGGGAGAGGGAAGAGTGGCTGAAACTTTTGGGGAAGGAGGTCTGAATTTTCTTTGTTTTTTTTTGTATTTTATGAATAATTATCTCTTAAGTTTACTTGGTCAAAATTTACAATAATTTAAATTCATTTATGATGTCATGGTGGGACCCCTTGTATGATGTAACAACTTTTCCTTTCTTTTTCATTTTCTTTTTTTTTTCCTATTAGTTCTTTAATTTAATTTTTGACTCTGAATTTTTCTTTTCTCCGATTTTATTTGACAGTTAGGTCAGAAGTCAGCTCTCGGGGTCAATTGACAAAATTGCCCCTCGCCGGTTCATCCCGGTTTGCAAATAATCCAATATTTCTTCCGGCTCCCTGACCTAATTATTTGACTGACTTGACAGTTCTTTTTCGTGATTTTCTCTTTTCCACTGTGTCCATAAGGGTCCTAAGGACTGCAGCGTCACTTTTTACGGTTCGAAATTTGAGTTTAAAATGACTTCGCAGTCATTCCCGAGGAGGTCACCCATTGCTGTGACTCTCGGCTTGTTTAACTTCTTATGTTCTGTTTTTCTTGTTTATACTTAACTAATTGAACATTACTAATTATTTGTGTTTATGGCTTATCTAGTTGTGTTAAGTGTGGTTCTAATCCCCTTAACTATCCGGACCGACACCGGTCACCGGAACAGTGAAATCTACCAGTCTATGCAAATGGGGTGTAACATTCATATTTAAATTTCAAGTTTAATTTTTATTAAGTATATATATTCTTAACGGATTGGCTCTGCTGCCTATAGAATATATATATTTAATTTTTAATTTAGAAATTTAATTTTCATTTCTGAACATTTCCTTTTCTTGTGCATTTTGTTTATTTCTTTAATTATTTATATATTGCTCAAGATTTAGATTTTGTTTCTTCTCTATTAGCTCATCCTCCTTTCGATCCTGGTGCATCCTTACATAAATATACGTATATATATTCATAACGGACTGGCTCTACCGCTTATTAAATATATATATTCATATTTAAATTTCAAGTTTTAATTTTCATTAAGTATATATATTCTTAACGGACTGGCTCTGCCGCCTATAGAATATATATATTTAATCTTTAATTTATAAATTTAATTTTCATTTTTGAAGATTTCATTTTATTGTGCATTTTGTTTATTTCTTTAATTATTTATATATTGCTCAAGATTTAGATTTTGTTTCTTCTCTATTAGCTCATCCCCCTTTCGATCCCCAAGCGTCCTTGGTATCAGAGTCTAGGAGGGAAAAGGTTCTATTTAAGGTTTGGATTCACATTTAGACATTTTTAAGAGGTTGGTAAGATGATCTTAAGGTGATAAGACAACTTCTTTAGAGGTGTAAATAGGCCTGGGTTGTAAGTCCTGTCTTTGTAGCCGAGTGAGCGTGTTTAGGGCAGTGATTCCTTTGGCGATTACCTCATTTAACTCAAAAGATCAACCTAGAAAAATTTCTTAAGTATGAATCCAATTTTCTAGAAAACAATTTCTTCTTCAAACTCTTCAACCTCGTCCTCCGAGTCGAGAAAGATAGTTAATAGGGAAGAAATAATAATCGAAGATTTTGAAATATGTATAGATAATTAGGAAATTTCAAAAGTACAAAAGGATCAAATCTATCAGACTACAGAACTTAAATTTTTCAAAACTGATTTCACAATCAAAACTTAAGAGAGAGATCTTCAGATTGCAAAACCAATTGGAATACAAAATATTTGGCCTAGGCATTCTACCTCAGATTTACCTAGCTCTTCTAGGTTTTCTACTTCAGAAATACCTAGATCCACTTTACCAAACATAGATTACTCTAAAAATGTTCCTCATCCAGTTTATACAAATTTACAAAACGATTCTGTTCAGGTTGAAACCCAAACAGATTCAGAACCCATTTCACCTTCTTTTTCAGCCATTACAGAAAATGTAAACCATGAACTTAACGTGCTTGAAAAAGAATTTGAAATAGATAAATAATATTTGCATGATGATTTTTATTCTCCAAAAAATTGTAAAAAGCAAATATGGTTTTTCAAACATTTCAATGATCAAAGGAAAGAAATTCAAAAGGAATATTATGACTTTATATATCAACACAAAGTTCATATTCTTTTCTTTGATTGGTTTGAGATGTATGCTAAATAGCATAACATTTCATATTCGTTTTCCAAAAATCCAAAAACTTTCAAAAAATCAAATTCAGTTTCAAAACCTTCCCAAATTTCAAAACCTAAACAACATGAGTTAGAAGATAATCAATCAGAGTTCATTGCGGCTCTAAAAGCTCTTCTAAAGAAAACACAAGAAAAACTGTCTGTTAATTCTGTTACTGTTAGAAACAAAGTTCCTGAATGAGAAATTTCTTATGGTAGAAAAATACAGTCTGAACATCCTCCTCTTAGGAAAGTAAAAATTCCCCACTTACAATAAGCAGTAGAAGTAGCCCCTTATAAAATTCCAAATGAAAATGATTCTGTGAATATAAAAAGCATTATTCTACAGAATAATTTTGCAAATGCCCATTTGCATACCATAGGTAAGCAATTACAAAAAATAGAACAAAACCAATAGGCTACAGTTTCCCAAGTTGAAACTAAGCAAGATACAAAACTTAAAAACCCAATCTTCAAACCATTCCAAGTTTCCAAAAACAGTCAAAAAGATTTACAAAACAACAGCAATTCTGAATTTGTCCAAGCTTTGAGAGATATAAAAACTAGGCTAGAAGCTTCAACTTCTACTCCAGTAGCACCTGAGACACCTCAAACTTCCTAAAGAAGTGTCAATATAATTGAGGAAGATTCAGATTCAGATGTCCAAAGCCAAGAAAACCAGCTTATGCAAGCTAAAGAAATTCAGTCTACAAAGCCTTTACAAATCAATAGACTTTATTGGTTGCGAGTAGCAACACCCCTCCCAATAACAGCTCTAGACTTAGGCATAGAAAATAGATGTGAAATTCTAACCAAGTCTAAATTCAATGCCTCTACTATCTATGAATGGAACATAGATGGTATGTCTAAATACAACATCTTGAATTTGCTCCAGCAAATGACCATGGCTGCAAATGCTTACAAAACCCAAACCAGAACCCCAGACAAAGCTATTGCTGAACTCCTCATTATAGGATTCTCAAGATAGCTCAAAGGATGGTGGGATTATCATCTCATAAACCAACAAAAATTTGAGATTCTAGAATCCATACAAACTCAAGAAGATGGCATGCCAATTCTTGATGAGTTAGGCTAACAAATCCCAGATGCAGTAGCCACCTTGATTGTAACAATTTCCTTACATTTCGTAGGTGATCCATCTCATCTTAAGGATAAGAATTCCGAACTCCTTTCAAACCCTAGATGTAAAAAACTAAGTGATTTTTAGTATTACAAAAACACTTTTCTTACTAGGGTAATGCTTAGAGAAGATTCTAATCAGCCCTTTTGGAAAGAAAAATTCCTTGCTGGACTTCCGACCCTTTTAGGATAAAAAGTTAGGAATAAAATCAAGGAAGTATTTGGAAATCAAATCCCGTATGATAAATTAACCTATGGTGAACTAGTCAGTCTCACTAAAAAAAAAAAGGTTTAAAGATACGTCAGGATTTAAAATTACAAAAACATCTGAAATGGGAAATGAGAAAAACTCACCAAGAGTTAGGATCTTTCTACAAACAATTTGAAATAGGAACCAAGAATCCTACTCTAGATTGTGGAGAAAGTTGTAGCAGAAAACCTTATAAAAAATCATCCCAAAAATACAAAAACTCTTCAAAACCAGAAAAAGATTCCTATTATAAAAAACCTTCAAAAAAGACTAGTAAAACTAGTCCTCAATCCAAAACAAAATTCAAAGATTTAACTTGCTACAAATGTGAAAAGAAAAGCCACACAACAAATTTTTGCAAGTTAAACAGAAAACTTCATGAGTTACAATTAGAAGAAGAAGTTATCAATAAAATAAATGCTCTTTTAGTTGAAACCAAAGGTGAGTCCAATTATTCTGAACCCACAAAAAATGAAAAAGGATTACAAATTGATGAATTGATCACAAGTTCATCATCCAGTTCGAGTTCTCATACAGAAACTGAATTGTTTACAAAACCCAAATTAAAAATCAATGTTCTTTCTAAAGACTAAAAGTTACTCTTAGAAATCCTTACACAGGTTGAAGATTCTCAACTACAAAAGGAATTTTTGGGAATGCTTTTAAAATCCTTTGAAGAATAACCAGTACAAAAACCTTCTATCCTGCCCTCTGTTGCAAAAAACACATATGACCTTATGGCCATATTGGGTAGAAAGAAAACTCCAAAACAATCAACTGTTTCAGTCTAAAGCCTTTAGGAAGGAAAAAAAAAAGTACTAAGGTTGAGCTTAGTGAGCTTAAAGAAAAACAGGTACAGGACTCAGAAACAATTCAACAATTACTTTCAAAACAAATTAATGAAGAACTCGAAGAAGAAGACGACAAAAATAATTTAGAAATTCAAAATCATGAAAAACCTACAAAAGATTTTCTCTTCATTCTTAATGAGATTTCTTCCAGAAAATATTTGATTAAAATTTCAATAGTTTTTTCAAAAGATTTCAAGATCGATACAATTGCCTTATTTGATACAGGTGTAGATTTAAATTGTATCAAAGAAGGTATTATTCCAAAGAAATTCCAAGAAAAAACCATTGAAAAACTTTCAGCTGCAAACAATTTCAAAATCAAAATTAATTACAAAACTGAGGCCTCAATAGCCAATTCAAATCTTCTTCTAAAAACTTCATTTGTTTTAATAAAAGATATCAGTCATAGTGTCATTTTAGGGATGCCATTCATCAATTTGATTACTCCCTACAGAGTCAACTATGATAGTATTTCTCTTAAAACAAAGAATCTTATTTTCCCTTTTGTTGAAAAACCCAAAACAAAGAATTTAAATATCATAAAGGCTTATTCCATTTTTGATAATCGAATAAATATTTTGGAACAGGAAATAAGACAGTATTTACAAAAAGAAAATTCTTTACAAAACGAGCTTGTTTTCAAAAATCAATTTTTTGATTACTGCTTATTACAAACTAACTCTTGTGAGTTTTTGCAGATGGAAGAATCATCCAATAATGGTGATTTAGTCCACTTTGGACCGATAGTCCTCTCCAAAACTCTTGTTCAAAAATTCAGAATTAATGTAGCCAGAACTGCATATGTTCCAACAGAAAGGCACTAATGTTTATTAGATAATCTTTGGACTATAATACAAAATAAACGGTTGGGAGTAACAGCTCTCAATGCACTTTGTATTGAGTTCGAGGAAGCTAATAAATATGTAGCTGACCTCCTTAAGGTTCAGGACAAGTTTCAAATTTCTTAGCCAATCAAAGAGATTAGGTCCTGTTAACCTATTGTGATCAAGTATGCTCGCAAGGATATTGGATGGTGGTGGTTGTTGTGTGCTCATTATTATCAAAAAATTAACTACAGAAAATAATCAGATTAATTAGTAAATATATCATGTATTTAACCAAAATGATTATGGTCTTTTAATCAAATTGGTCCTCCCACTAACTTAGCGAATCCTACACTTCCAAAGTAGAAAACGGAAATCCTAGTTGGATGGATTTCTAGTGGGTGATTGAATTCTTATAATCTTATTGATCATCCTCAGGCACATCCATTATTGGAATTACAATAAACTGTAACACCCTCACTGTAGCAATTCCGCACATTCTACTGTTCTGGTGACCGGTGTCGGTCTGGACAGCTAGAACGTCTGGAAAATTATTTAGACCAGAGTGAGGAGTCATAAATAACTCAAATAAGTGTAAGAAAAATTAAGGAAAAATTTTAGAAATAAAATACAACCAAGTTAAATGAGCCAGTGCCCTAGCGATGGGTAACCTAGTGGGAAGTTGCGGTTTTCATAACTAGGAGCCCTAGACCCAGGAGAAAATTCATAAAATAATTTTTGAGACTCTAGAGAAGAGTCATTGAGGTTCCTATTGCATTAGAATACCAAGAAAATATTTAGAAAAATTTTTCAATCGGCACAAATAATTTTAGTCTGTTAGGCCAAACGTAGGGCATTTTGGTCATTTCGTCTTCAGAGATGATTTTTGGCCGACTTGTTCAGTTAAGTAAATAATTATTATGACATAAAATGTGAATAAGTATTGCTAAAAATTAAATTGAAAATGAGTAGAGAAAAGAAGAAAAGAAAATGAAAGAAAATACCTAATTATGATATCATATGTTGTCATTAAAAACCTATCCACCAATCACAATTAAGTACCACTTAAATTAAACAATAAAAGAGGATAAATGATACAAAAAAATCAAAAAGCAATCTGTTCTTCTTCACCCAAACCAGGCGTCACTCACTCTCCCTAACCCATTCCTCTATGGAAGCTTAAGGCAAGCTTGAGACAACCCACCAAATCACCTCCAAACCCTAACTTCTCTTCATGACAATTTATCCCTACCACTAGAGCAAGCCTTGGACAGCAATTTAAAGAGGAAAAAGAAAGGTTTTGGCAAGCTTGGGAGTAGCTCCAATAAGGTTAGTGACCAATCTCCTTCAATTCTTGTCTAATTCATGTTTATTAACATGAGATAAATGGAAATTGTAAGAAAAACAAAATAAAACTTATGTATATTCACCCCTACAATTTTGAAAGCTTAGGGGTGGTTAGGGTTTGATGAATTTACTTGAAGTAAAGTGTTTATAAGCTGCCCATAGCATGAGATGAGTGCTTGAACATGTAAGAGTAAGTGAAATGCAAGTGTGATGCATGAATGAATCTTGAAAATATGGACACTTGAACAACATTAGGTTTTGCTCATGTAATGGTATGTTAACATTGTAATGGTCAATTAGTGACCATTTGAATGTGTGTGAGGAGGAATTGAAGTGAGTAAGGATGTTGGAGTTGAACTTAGGCATGCTGCCCTTGGTGACCTGTAGGACTAGTTGTGAGTCTAGTAGGTTTAGGCAGCTACAAATGGAGTTGTATGGGTTCAATTGGTGAAAGGCCAATTGGACATGAAACTAGACACATAATGGAACAACTTTGGTGGAGAAGTCCTGCCCAGAAAACCAAACCAAGTTTACCTAAAAATTGCCCTAATCTGGGTGACTTGCATTCTGCCTGGGCAAAATGACTAAATGAATAGTGCTTATTCATTTGGTCATAACTCAGTGTAGAAAGGTCCAATTGAATTGAAATTTTACCAGTAGATAACTGAGACATAGACCTACAACTTTTATGCAGAAATAAAACCCAAATTTTGATCATAACATGTTCAAAAACTGACCTGTAATTAGTGTACAAAACCGGCAGAATTGGTTCTACCCAGAAAAATCTGGAAAATTGCAATCCGGCCAGTTATGGTTTTTAAGCCATAACTTGAGCTACAGAACTCCAAATAGAGTGATTCAAAAAAAGAAATGTAACTAGACACAATAAGGAACAATTTTGATGAAGACAATTTTTCCAAATTCCTACTGTACAAATGACCAATGGAATAGTAAACTTAGTGCTTGAAATTTAAAAATTGTGAATAACTAACACTAAGCTTTGAAATGGAATTGGCAACCAATGCCAATAACTTTGGAATGCAAAATGTGGTATGTTGGTGATATTTGAACCAATATACCTATTATCTATGAAAAAGTCAACATTTTAGTTGACTAATGAAATGAATAGTAACCTTACATATAAAGTACAAATATTGAAGAAATGACTTTGTAATATGCCCTAGTAGGCCTAATGTGATTGGTTTGGATAGGTTGGCATGCCAATAGGGTTTTGATAGCAGTATTGCGTAAGATGTAT
Source organism: Hevea brasiliensis (assembly GCF_030052815.1). NCBI lineage: Eukaryota > Viridiplantae > Streptophyta > Magnoliopsida > Malpighiales > Euphorbiaceae > Hevea > Hevea brasiliensis. The sequence continues at coordinate 72,764,861 of NC_079495.1, read as the reverse complement.
GGCTTCATTGTCATTCTGTGATGATAGCCTATAGCTATACTGATTATGATATTATTCTTGGCTTTATGCCTTATTGCTTTTATGGCTTATTAGCCATTCTGTTTGCACACTGGGAGACATATTGTGACCGATGGTGTGACGGCCTAAAGTACCTGGTACCCAGTGCTAGTTTACCCGTTTATCTAGTTCGGTCAATTTGTATAGGTTACTTGGGCATGGAAAAATATAATTGTAATTGAACTGATTATTAAAGAAAATAAGGAAATGAAATATCAAGATAAAGATCAAGAGCGATTACAATAAAATATAAAGAAGCTCAAAATCATCAAGAAAATAATTAACAAAATGCATGAAGAAGTTAATATCATAAAATGTAATTAGCCTTTGACTAAACAATAAGTTAGTAATTATTCTTTTTTTTTTATGAACATAATAACTAGGAAATTATTATTTTTATTTGCATATTATATTTTCTTGTATTATTGGCACCACTAAGCTTTATACTTAGCGCGTCGCTTTTGTAACGCGTAGGTACTGAAGATTTGGATAGAGAGCTCAGTAGACCACAGACTGGGTAAGGCCATTCATAGTTCTGCATAATATCCGTGTCACCTCGCAGGCTACAGTGCATTGGTAGGACACTAGGTCCCATTTTGTATTTTTGTAAGTTTTGTAATTAAACTCTTATCTTATTGTGTATATTTGAAACAAATGTAATATAATTTTTTATTAATGTAAGTATTTGTAACTTACGATTATAAATAACATATGAGAATTTATTTATGATTTAAGCTTGATGATGATGTGGAATGAATGAATGACAAATGGAGGAATTGTTAAGAAATTGTTGTAAATTGATGTGATACAAATAGAGTTTGAGAATGATTAGAAATTATTGGAAGTGTTTTTCACAGGTTCTGAAGAATTGTTTTCTCCATTTTTAGCTGGCACTCTGTCGGATTCTCTGAAAAATTTTCGAAACCTTAAATTAATTCATAATTTCAATAAATAAATTAAATGGCATAAATTTCACTTTGTGACTAATAAATGAATAAATGAATAAATTAAGAAAGAGTAAATTGTAATGAAATAAAATAGGGTGTTCCCGTACACTGTGTGGCATATCTTTCTCAGCTACACTGTAGACGGGTAAGGGGTGTCACATAAACTATAAGTGAGCAACTCCTTGCCCATCACATCTCATGTGAGGTTCAATCATTTACCTAGCCCCTAATGCTCAAAATCTCAAGCACATCCATTATTGATTTATCTTGCATTAGTTAAGTTGATCCCATTGAGCCAGTAAACATGCAAATAATTTTAATGTCCTCAGGCACATCCATTATTAGCCACCAAACCATTTACATATTTACAACATCTCATGTTTAACAATTATTCTTAAGAAAATCTCTTAAATTAATTGCATCATATGCAAGTATTTAAATTTCTTAAAATAATTTCCTCAATGGAGGGCCCATGTTATAATTACTTTAATTATACCATTTCCAACTTAATCATTTATTTGGAAGATTTTGTGGTCAGCCTAATTACTATTATGGTCTCACTTTGCACATTATCCAATTAGCATGCATATATCATATACTTGCATATATTCCCATACATCTTATGCATTCATGGATAATAAATATGGTATGATCATGAACTTTATAAGGGATTCAATTTTAAGCCATCAAGAATTGAATCAGGGCATTCTTAGGTGCATTTCATTAATTCATATTACAAGAGTTGCTGAAGGAGTACATAATCAACACTTGATCTTGAATTCCTCCCACTGGTCCCACCAATGCTCTTGACCTCCTTGATCTTCTTGCAATCCAATTACATAGTAATCTATGGCATACTAAGGCGAATTTACAAGAACTAAATAAATGAAATTACAACCCAAAAAAAAGTATTACAACCTTTATAATACATGCCACCAAAATAAATTAAAATAAATTAATTAATTTACAACCCAAAGAAACATAAAAGAAATAAATCCAATCACATTGATCTTTTATTGTCTATGATCATCCATCAAGAATATGTGCACTAACTTTTTGATGCACTGCAGATGTGTTTGGTACCTTTGGGAAGCACCTAGGCCCCCAAATATTGTCCCTCTAGTTTGTCCACACTAAGATCATCAATGGCAGCCCCTTGAACAGCTTCTAAAGCCTTGCCAACCAATTAGAAAATAGAGATTTGCCTTAAGAGAGATTATAGATGTATACAGGACACTAAAAACGATTTCTAGCAATTTTAATTCAAAAGAATACGGGCAATTCTCTTTGAATTTATGAAATAAGAAGAACAAGAGAGGATGAAAGCTTCAAGGGTAGTGGCACCTTTGAGAGAAAAATAGATTGTTATTTTATTCTTTCATCCTTTCCCTTTTATAATTAGGTCACCACTTAAAACCCTTACCACATGTCACCTTCTGATTGCCTCTTAGTTTAATTGACATAATCACATTGTGCCAAGTGTCAAACCTATATTTAATCTTGACTTTGATCATCTTACATGATTAAAAGACAAATGGCAAACTTATGTGTAGTGCCATGTGTCACCATCTCATGGTGCCACATGTCACCCTGTGAAATGACCAAATTACCCTTGTGTCTTAATTTTGAGTTCTCAACCCAAAATAATTATTTCTCTTCTTCTAATCAATTTATATCAAATATAAATTAATTAATTAATCTCTATTAATTAATTTCTCATAATTAAATTCATATTTAAATACTTTAAATACAAATTTAACTTATACTATACATCCAATAACCTAGATTTGGTTTCAAACCATGCTAGGGACTTTGCAATGTAATTGCAAACCAAACCTATTTAATTAATCAATTAAACTCTTTAACTAATCAATTAAATCACATTTAACTTGGTGATTACTTGTGTATATGTATGACTCACTAGGCTCATCACTAATTGGCAATGAGATATGATATCAACTCTTAATATCACCAGAATTCTTTCTTACCATAAACGATTTCTCTAAATCATTTTATGCACCTCATAGACCATGGTTAACACCTAGCATAGCATGCCATAGCGAACTAATTAGTAATAAGGTTTACCTTAAATGAACCTATAATCATATGTTACCATGCACTAGAATCTCTCTGTTACAAAATCCCAATTCGAGCTAGAGTCATGATTTATGTCAAACTCCATTTGCTATGAATATTATGTTCTCTTTTAATTTTAATTCTTGATTAAAAAGATTTTTCTCATCAGAAACTCTTTTCTGATTAAATTTATCTGTCCTGGCTAGGAACTTGAAACATCAAGAATAATTAAATGAACATAGGATTTTATCCCTATTTACTTAGGGTAACAGATTCCATCTTGATCAACACCTGCCTCCAAATATAACTAGTAGGGGCCAACACATGCTCATATACCCATACACAGTACAAGTATGAAAGTAGTATCAAACTCAAACCACCTATATACAAGATAACTGTGCCATCTCAGGTCTAAAAATTATATGCACTGATATGATTTTTGACAATGCATTGACAAGAGTAAAATCCATGTGCTTGTCATAAATGTCACTGGTTCGGCCTACTTATCATGTATAAGTGCCTATCATATTTGTTATATGGCATGAGACTCACCATTCCATCTTATTTACATCTCATATAAATAACTTGGGAACAAACATGATTACAATCTTTCTGGATAAGTCATGTCCTTATTGTGAAGTATCCACGATTGTGAACCAATATATGATACTTTGTGCAAGAAATATTGTAACGTCCTCACTTTAAGTAATCTATACATTCTGCTGCTCCGGTGACCTAATGTTTGTCCAGACAAGTTAGGATGTCTGCAACTGCACTTCAGTGATAATAAACAGACATAAAATGATGAAATAAATAAAAATAAAATACAAGAAAAATTAAAGAAAAATAAAAGAGAGAAAGTAAAAAAAAGTTAAACAAGCCGACGCCGAAGCGATGGGTGACCGCATCGGGAAGTTACAGTGAAAGCAATTGCCGACCCCAGGACCGCAGGGAACCCTCGAAAATAATTTTCGGGACATAATTAAAGGCATATAGAGGTGTAATTAATATTAGAAATTTCAAAGAAAAATTAATGAATTAGTACAAAGAAAAATGAAAAAATCAAGAAAGTGACAAAAATCGGTATTACAAAAAAATTAAAAATATAACCCGAAGAGGGGCATTTTGGTCAATTGACACCTAGAGTTGGCTTTTGACCTAAATGTCCATTAAAAATAAATGGTATTAAATGTTGGAAAAGCCATGGAAATAAGAAATATTACACATAATATAAATTAAAGGAATATAAGGGCATTAGTACAATTAAGGGAAGCTTTGACATATTTTAATGTTAATGGAGGTTAGTGCTCCACTAAGTGATTATAAAAGGCACATGAAGACAAGATTTTAGCCACTTCACGTCTTCTTCTTCTCCATCATCTTCAAATAGCCAAATTCAATTCCAAAGGGAAACTCTATGGATGGCCAAAGCTTAAAGCTCTCATCCACCAAGATCAAGCCACGAAATCTTCAAGGTTCTTTCATTGAAGTTGGAGTACACACCTTGGGCAGTATTTTGAGAGCAAAAAGGGAAGTATTTAATGAAGTTTTAGCAAGCTCTGAAAAGAGATAAGCGTCCAATTCACTTCCTTTCTTAAGTAAAGTTTATGTTTAACTTGAGATGAGTTGATTGGTGATGACAATTGATGGAATTGTTGAGTTATTGGACTGCCCAATTTTAGGCATCCATGGGAGCCTATATTACTTGAGTGTTTCTTACATTAAATTGATGGGAATTTATGGGAATTAAGGTTTATTAACTCATTGAAGTGTAGCAAGTTAATGCCCATGTATATATATGTTAGTACTTGAAATTAGGAGTTTAAAAAGGGAATTGAATACCTTAGTAAACTGCCATGGTTGACAGCTTGTAAACCCTTGAATATGTATATGAATTGATGAAAATTATTCATGAAATATGATAGAGTTGAATTGGGGGAAGTATGTGTGTATTCGTTATGGAAGTATATGTGACAATTTGGGGAGTATGTATATTGAATTTGGGTTAGCTTACATGTTGAATATTAATGGAGTATTATGTACCTTGAAATCTTGAGTATTCTGTCCAATTTACTTTGCTGGAATTGTGTTGAATAAATATAGAAGTGCCAAGAATGAATATTGAAGTATTGGGTGGAAGAGGATTGCTAAATTGGGAGTGTAAATTCTCTTATGCAGGTTGTGATTGTTGCCAGTGTATAAATTAGGTTATAAGTTTAAAGTTGTGACTCCACTTGGTATGAGGCCAATTGGAGGTGAAAATAGACATAAAATAGGCCAACTTTTATGTAGAAGTGTTGCCAAAATTCTGCCTAGAAGTGACCTAAAAGAATGACCAAATCCGGAATTGCATGACATGAAAACCTAGAATTTTGACCATATGAACAGTAGTCAGTTTTTTGGGCATAACTCACTCAAAATAGGTCCAAATAACCTGAAATTTATACCATAGAAAGCTTAGACATAGAGCTGCAACTCTTATGAAGACACCAAAGCTCAAAAATGACCAGAACCAAGTGAAAATGCTTTCACAATTTGGGTTACAAAAACTGGCCGAATTTACTTTGACCTAAAAATGACCTAAACTTTGCAATATAAGTGCAACTTGACCAGCAATAGTAAAATGACCATAACTTGGTCCATAGAACTCCAAATGACATGAAATCAGTCCCAAAATTTCAATAAGACATAGATCTACAATATTGGTGATTTGACCAAAACCCAGAAATCAAGGGAACTAGGTCAACTAACTTGATTAAATTGACACACTAAATCTGGAATTAGCACAATTGACCGTAAAATCCAGAAAATTCAAATAAGCATATCTCCCACCAAAAGTGTCCAATTTAAATGAGCCATACCAATCTATAAAGCTAAGAAAGAGACCTAAAACATTGTTTTAGACAACTTCCTCAAATTATAAATGTATAAGGTCATAATTTAAGGTCAAGCCATTGACCTAATTGAGGACCATGCCAATATAAGACCTTTGAGTCCAAGTCAATAATTTGGCTATAAATAATTCTATAAGACTAGAAAAATTACAAGTAAAATTTATGATTGACCCTAAGACATAGGGCAACAATACAAATGAAGAATGCTAGACCTCAATGTGATTATAAATAGCCCAAATAAATTAGTAAAGTTAGAATCGAAAATGCCTAAAAAGGAAACTAAAATTTAGATTTGACCTAGTTATGGTTAATTGACCATAACGTGAGCTATACAACTCCAAATGGAGTGATTCAAAAAGGAAATTAAAGAAGACACAATGAGAAACAATTTAATGAAGAGAAATCTACTAAATTTACACTGTAACTTAGTCCAATAGCTAGTAAACATTGGCTATGAAATCTGAATAATTACAATAAACTGCAATAAGCTTTAAAATGAAATTGGAAACATATATCAACATGTGAGGAATGAAAAATGGAACATATTAGTGACATTAAAACTAATTCACCTAGTGTACATTAAAGTTCAACATTATTGGTTGACTAATGAAAGGAATAGTATTAATAAAATTTAATTATTGAACCTTATTATTAGAAATAATTTAAATGAGTACTGAAACACTTTAAATTGTGTGTTTCAGTTAGACAAGACACTGGGAAAGGAAAAGACCCACTGAGTCAAGGCCAAGAGGCGACTCATCAGAGGTTTGTGCACAACTAGTTTTTAATTAATTTTGTTCTGAATATTTCATATGATTAAATGAAGTTATTTTCCTTATGTATTATGTTTATCAAGTATTATATTTAATTCAATGATTATTGAAATTATTATAGTATGTATTAATTTAACTTTGTGAAATGGTATTTCAACAAGTATTAAGCATTGTTGTGGATTGAATAAATTATGTTTTGGAAAATTGTGATAGAATATGTTTTGAATTATGATGAGCATAAAAATTATTGGATATTGAAATTGACATTGAATTGAATTGTGTTGTGATTTTTGCTCACAAAAAGGATAAAGAAATTCACGATATTGTTTTATATCTCATTATAGATGCTTGACTAGGTTATTACCCATCTCTCTCATTTATTGAGAAGACAATGGAGTTAGCTTTATTTTGATTACCATGGTATGTGCACAGGCTTAGATTCTCCTCTTATTAGAGGTTAGATCTAAGTTTATATGTTATGGCCCTTTCGAAAGTTTCATTATTGTGATGTGTACTGTGCAGGATGATTCGACCTCCCCAACCATAGGGAGTTAGAATCCAATTCGACCTCCCTGACTATAGGGAGTTAGAAGCACCCTGAAGATGGCCCTTGCGGATTAGTCTTACATAGTTAGTGAGATAAAGAATGGCTTTTGAATAGTAAAGAATTTCGATTTCGAATGGCATATATGCATAATTGATTTTGTTGGAATTAATCTTTATTTTCATGATTGCTAGAATTACTCTAAATGTCTAGCTATGATTTGATAAATTGAATTTTTTGCTCAAAGTCATTTTAACTAATGATTTATATTATTGGCAACGAAGATTTTAACTTTGGAATTTTGTTGAATTTCGAGACTTTTAAATTAATTGTTATAATTTTGTCAATGTAAATTGTACTATGCTTTAAATTATAGTTGTGCACCACTGAGTTCACCACTCAGCGATAGCTTTGTATGCTGTCGCAGGTGAAAAGAGCATAGAGCAGTTGAGTAAGCTTCTTTGAAGACACATTCAGATCAGCTCCAGGTATATCATAGGTATACCCATGTACATAGGTTTTGATGTATGCATGTAATAATATGTATGTAAATTATTTAAGCAGTTGTATAAAAACTCTTGTAAAATATTTTGGTATGTAATTAAGTGTAAATTATTGTAATGTAAATTTGAGATTTCATTTACCTGTATAGTTTTGTAACATTAATTTTTGAGTCTTGTAATCAATGAAATGTTTCTTTTATGATGAGGTTGGTTTGAAAATGAATTTATTTGATTATTGAGATTTGAATTGTGAGATGAAAAGAAGTTTATTGGGGTTGTATTTGAGAAATCATAGTGGGAGTGTTTTCCTTTTTTGGTTTGAAGAACTATTTTCTCAAAATACAACCGGCACTCTACCGAAATTTTAAAAATTTTTTATAACACCAGATTTTAATCGATGATTTAAATCTCACGAGAATTGTTTTAAAATCCCTTGTAGAATATTTAATGGGTCACCGGTAGGTGAAGTACAGTAATTCATTAGGTGTACTACGTGATCATGTTACATCTTACAGAGGGGTAGGATGTGACATGTTTAGTGGTATTAGAGCCATGGTTTTAAAGTAAATTTTGAATTGTGAACTTGAATTAATTTTGTTGGTAAATACTGCTCAAATGTTTGATACATATTGTACATTTACATCATAAATATGAACTAATGGAGAGAAATCTTCTTGTGCTGGTTGTACAAGAAATAGAAAATCCTGTGAAAAGATATAGAAGAGAAGAATGAGACAATAGAATAGTCTGTGATGGCGGAAGTACAAGGTGAGGCTCCAGCTCCGCAGAGTGTCGAAAGCTCGACTATACTAGTTTCACCGGTACAAATTACTGCATAAATGGCCTAGCAAATGGCCACTTTCTTTCAATAAATGGCTGATATACTGTCAGCTCAAGAACAAGCACAAACCCAACCCCATAAGGGCAGTGTGAAATAGAGAAAAGGGAAAAACCTATGGGTCATAGGGAAGAGAAAAGAATTTGAGGAGCCCCGAGCCCAGGGATATGACAGAGGTGGATCTTCAGGGTAGAGGCCACCAAGGTCCACTCGTCGAACAACTAAAAGTTCATATCTTCCTTGCATCTGCAACTCTTGTGGCAAATTACATGGGAGTATTTGTCGTAAGGCCACTGGAACCTGCTACTATTATGGAAAGCTTGGACACTTTGTTAGAGATTGTACTAGAGCACCTCGATCTGCTCTCCGGGGTTCACAGATTATCAGTCAGAGTTGAGATAGAAATAGAGTTAGTACTCCTCACAACCATAACACAGTGAATCAACCCGAATATAGTAGCGCACTAGTCAGAGCGTCCACTATGTGCCAAGGAGAAAGAACAAAAACTTTGGATGTAGCTGCTGGTAAGTTCTTAATTTTTGAAAGAAACAATGAGTTATTATTTGATCCCAGCACTACTTATTTGTATGTTACTGTTAGAATTATATATTTTGTTGCTATTCCTTTACATGGGAATAAATTTTGATGTATTAGTGACTAGTCCTTTAGGATAAAAACTACGATAACAAGTATGATTGACATTAATTTTGAAAGAATTTTCAGTTAAAAGTATTTTCTAACACACTATAAATTATAAAGCTAATTGGCGAGCCTACTTAATATAAGGCAAGAGGACCTAAAAGTAAGTTACCGCAATAGAATTGCTCTAGATGAGGGCAAAGATGTTATAGTTAGTAATTATCAATGGATATTATAATCAGAATAAGTTTAGGATATAAGTGGACTCAAGAAGGATAAGATATAGGAAAATTTGTTCTATTGGGATGTATCATAGTAACTATGCAATATTCTTGATGTTTATACTATAAGCTGCAGATTACAATACTTACCTGATATTATTGTGTAGAGCTACGTACTACTCGATAGTACACCAAGATGAGAATAATTGCCAACGGCATCTATTTTGGTATAGTTATGCCAGGACATAATTTTATTGTTAGAAATGAGTTTGGAAATCCTACTTAGGGATTTAAAACTCAAAAGTTAGAATATTGAAAGGTTATAGTTCAGTACAAAAGGAAGTAAGTTATAGAATATTGATAGATAAAAGAGTTGGAGAAGCGAAAATTTGAATAGCTGGTTCAAATGTAATAAAGAAATGTTACGAATATTAGTAAAAGGTTTGACTATAATGGTTAGAGGGCCAAATCAGAGTAATACCGAGGTATAGTGGATTTCTTAGGGATGATAAGCGGTGCTAAATTTTAACTCAACAGTTGAGTCAAGGAATTGTGTAACACCCCTATGTTCGGTAGTGCGTTCTACTGTTCCGGTGACCAGTGTTGTCCGGATAGCTAGGATGCCTAGAACTACACTTAGATATGGATGAGGAGAGATAAAATAATGAAATACAAGAAAAACAAAGGAAAAATAATAGCAATGAAATGTAACCAAGTTAAACGAGTCGAAAACCCTAGCGATGGGTGACCGCACCGGGAAGTTACGGCGTGGACCGTTGACTAGCCCTGGACCGCAGGGAACCCTAGAAAATATTTTTAGGACTTAAATAAATGTATATTAAAGTATAAATATCATTAGAAATATCAAAGAAAAATTAATTAATTAGTACAAAGAAAAATGAGAAATCGCGAAAATGACAAAACTCGGTGTTACCGAAAAATCGGGAATGCAACCCGAATAGGGGCATTGTGGTCATTTGACACCCCGAGTTGTCTTTTGACCTAAATTTCCATTAAAAATAAATGATGTTACACTTAGGAAATGTTATGAAAAATTAAATTGTTGAATTTTATAATAATAGTGCAAGAAATGGGGTATAATTTGAATAAGTAAAACTTTAACATATAATATTGTTAATTAAACTAAAGTGGAGAACTAAGGGGTGTTTAAACTCATTAAGGGACATGTGTATGTCCACTAAGTGATTCAGTTTCTTCTTCATCTTCTTCATGCCGAATTGAGGTCCCAAATTCCTCCATAGCCGAAACCTTCAAAAGCTCCACATTCTTCACCATTTTCAACTTAAACCCCAAAGCTTGCTTCATTAACTTTGCTCCCCACATCACAAGGAAGACTTAGATAGCAATTTTAAGAAGTTTAGTGAAGGTTTTGAAGAGTTTCAAAAGTCGTAAGTATGTATTTTTAATTATTGTTTCATTAAACTTTGAATGGGTGTTGTGGGTAGTTGAATTGTGGAAGATTTTTGAAGTTTGATGAGTTAAGGGAGAGGTACTTTTTTGGCAGCCATGGAACTTCAATAAGAGCAGTTTATCATTACATGTAAATGGTGGATTAAAGTATTGATGTAAGTGTTTATGTGTGTAGGAATAAATTGGATAACGTATACTAAATGTATGTGTGATAGTACGCTTGATTTTGGAAGCTTGGAAACTAATTGAAGAAGATGTACAATCGGCAACTTTGAAGTGTAGACCAAAATGTGTTGTTTCATGGTTTGGTTTATGGAATTACATTGTTGAATTATGGTGCATGTTATGGCAGCATGTATATGTGTATAAAGGTTTGAATGTGGACATGTAAATGAGCTATGTCATGTGGTTAAATTGTTTGTAATTGGACTTGGAAAATTTTGTACTATAATGTGCATATTGAGAATGGTTATAAGCTGCCAAAATTACCAAAAATGAGTTGCTAAATGTGTTTATGTTATGATACAAACCAGAAATGACATGAAGGAAATGACTTGGTAAGCATAGGATGTGTAATTGGTAAATGGTGAACAATGTACAATAGGGCAGTGTATGTTTTAGCTTAGAACCTTAAGTGTGTCACACCAGTTGGTATGAGATCAATTGGAGGTGAAACTAGGCACAAAAATTGCCAACTTTCATGAAGGAAGCTTACCAAAATTCTGCTTGGAAGGTGACTTGAAAAATGACCAAATCCGAATTAGTGCTTTGCAAGCCTGAAAATTGACCATTTGGGCAGTAGTTAGTGTTTGGCCATAACTCACACAACACAGGTCCAATTGACCTGAAATTTTTACCATAAATAGGACATATATCTAAAATTCTTATGAAGACACCAAAACCCAGAAATGGCCAAAACCAAGCTAAATAGGTTGCACAATTTCAGGTCCAAAAACTGGCCGAACCAAAAGTGACATAAAAGTGACCTAAAGCTACCATTTTGGTACATTCTGTCCAGCATTGGTAAATTAAACATAACTTAGTCTACACAACTCTGAATGACGTGAAATTTTTCCCCACGTGTAATAAGACATAGACCTACAAGTTTGTAGTTTTGATCGAAACCCAAAAACTGAGGTAACTAGGTCATCCTGCTAGGTCAAATTAGTATACCGAAATCCAACAAATTGCAATAAAATGCAATATACATGGAAATGAATTTGGTAACATTTACCAATACTAAAAGGCTACAAATGTGACATATTGGTAACATTAAAACATAATTCACCTAGACTGCATCGAGGGTCAACATCTTAGGTTGACTAAGGAAATAATAGAATTCAATAAATTAAGTATTAAGTTTTATTCTTAGAGACAGTTTAAATGAGTACTGAAACACTTCAAATTGTGTGTTTCAGTTAGTAAAGACTCAGGGAAGTTGAAGGAAACACTGAGTCAGGGCCAAGAGACAGTTATCAGAGGTTTGTGCACAACAGTTATTTCCTTTGAATTTTTCAATTGAAATAAATTATGACTATTTGTATATTATTGTTTTAAATTGTGAAAAATTGTTTGAATGATATTTGATGGATACTTATTGATTGAAAAGCATTATAAATGGTTTGAAACCACAGCTATCATGTATATTGATTGAATTCCTCGCTAGCTTGTCTAGTGGGATGAATTGAATTCCCTCTCTGGCTGAAGTGTTGAGGTGTGTGCCTGTTGAGGACGAATAGAATGAGTACTCATATTCCTCATTAGCCATCGGCTTTTGGGATGAATTGAATTCCTCACTAGCCATCGGCTTTTGGGACGAATTGAACTTTCAAACATGATTAAGCTGTGTGTGTGTGATTTATTGATATTTATTGTGATATTGTGAAATGGAGTTTAAATTCTTATTGACATTCACTATCTTTAAATTTAACTATGGTTTTAAGTATCCATTATTTATATGACCTATGATTTGTGATTTAAAGTTTTATTTTGTTAATGTTGTGCACCATTGAGACATTGGCTCAGCGATAGCTTTTCATTGCTGTCGCAGGTAGACAGACTAACAGGGCAGCAGACTAGGCAGCTAGTACTACACTGAGAGATCATCGGGTATATTAAGTATACCATATTTTGCATTTTGTATTGTAATGTATGTTCACTATATGTATATAGTGTTCTTGGTTTTGAGTAGTTGTAAATTAAAATTATACAATGAAGTTGTAAACTAAATTTGTAAATTATTTTGGTCTGTAAATATTGTGATATATTTCTTTTATCTCAGCCTTTGAAAACACTGAAAATTTATTGTGGATTTGAGTTGACAAATGTTGAGAAACATATTGTGTTGATTAAATATTGGAGTTTGAGATTGAAAAATATATTTGAAGTATTTTTTTTAAAGGTTTTTGAAGAACTGTTTTATTCAAAATACAGATGGCACTCCGCCAAAATTTTTACAGAAATTACTAATAATTCAAATGTGTTAGCTGTTTCACTTCAGTTCAAAAATTTTTTTAACACTTGTAAATAGTGCTCACCATTGTAAAAAAAAGTAAGAAAATTTTTAAAATCCCTTGTAGTGTATTTAATGGGTTATCAGTAGACGAAATTGGTAATTCATTAGGTATACTACGGGATCATGTTATGCCTTACAGAGGGGTAGGGTGTGATATGTTTTAGTGGTATCAGAGCTAGTTTTTTGAATTATGTTTTCACTTGTAATTTGAATATTCTTTCTTCATAGTACAACTGCTCAATGTCATTGTTTGATACATACAGTACATTACATTATAAATATGCACTAATAGGAGAAAATCTCCTTGTGTTATTTGTTTAGGAGGTCTAAGATCCTCGAATTAACTATGGAAGAGGGTGATCGTTCAGTCGATCAATCTATAGAGGTTGAGGTGCAAGGGGATGCCCCAGCCCTACACAATGTCAGTGGATTAGCGGACTAACCCCTCGATCTGCAGCTCTGCTTCGCTCAGCAGATGGCTACAATGTTTCAACAGATGGCTGGTAATTTGCCTACTCAAGTCCCACTACAGACACCAGTGGTACAACCATAGTTTTCTGCTAGGCAGTATGATAAATTGATGAAATATGGGGCTACTGAGTTCAAGGGGATAGTAGATCCTCTAGAGGCAAAACAGTGGTTAGAGAGAATGGATAGGGTATTAAGAAGCTACCTTGTACAGAGAAGCTTAGATTTGAATATTCAGTATCTCTGCTACAGGGGGAGGCATATGACTGGTGGAAAACCATTCCCCACCGTCTAGTAGAACCTTCAGTGCTAACATGGAATGATTTTCTACGGGAGTTCAGACAAAAATATGTCCCTGATGCTTATGTATACCAGAAGCTGCAAGAGTTCCTAAGTCTGAAATAGGGAAGTAGATCAGTGGCTGAATATGAAAGGGAATTTTCCCGCCTGAGCCATTATGCAGTAAGTCTACTTGCTACCAGCAGGGAGAGATGTAAAAGGTTTTAAATCGGCTTAAAGCCCAGTATCAGATTACAAGTGGTCGAATTCAAACATAACAACTTCTCTGAGCTTATTTCTCAAGCAATGGAATTAGAAAGAATTGAATCTGAAGCGGCCCTTGAGAAAAAGAAATAAGAGAAGACAAAAAAAGAGAAAGAGGGGAAGTCAGTAGAATAGAGTTCCAGTGGTCGTACTGGAAAGAGGAAGAACCATGGGGGACACAGTAGAGGTGGTAAAAAGTCTGGTAGGGGAAGATATTCGGGACAGAAACCTCCTCTATCTGGTCAGCAGAGTACCAAAAGTTCCTACCCTCCCTACCAATGTGAAACTTATGGAAGAAATCATGGTGGGGTGTGCTACAAGGCCATAGGAGCCTGTTATAACTATGGAGGCACAGGGCACTTTGCCAAGGACTGCACCAGTACTCGCAGAGTTGGACCACCTCCTACTACTGCTGAAGGGTCAGTTCAGAGCCCTGTCACCAGAGGTTCACAACCACCTAGCAGAGGTAGAGGCAGGGGTAGAGGTAACCCAGCAAGCAGCCAAGGCATTGTGAATCAATCAGAGCAAGGCAGTGCTCCAGTCAGAGTCTACGCAATGAGACAGAGAGAAAAGGATGAGACATCTGATATTGTGGCTGGTACCTTCTTAACTTTTAATCAAGATGTATTTATGCTATTTGATCCGGGTTCTACCCATTCTTATGTGAGTGCTAGCATCATTGATTGCATTGCTGTTCCATGTACAAAAATGGACTTTGAGGTGCTAGTAACAAGTCCATTAGGACAAGAGGTCAGGGTTAATAGAATGCATAAGGATTGTCCTTTGGTGATCCAAGGACATACTTTTCTATCTGATCTTATTGAAATGCCCTTCAGAGATTATGATATCATCTTGGGCATGGATTGGCTAGCCAGGCATCATGCCATGATTGACTGTAGACTGAAGACAGACACTTTTGGTCTCCCTCAGTACAGTGATGTGATAATACATGGGGAGAGGCAGCTATTGCCATCAAACATCATTTCGGCTGCACTAGCCATAAAAAAGATCAGAAAGGGGTGTGAAGCATATTTGGCACATGTGGTAGACACCCAAGTGGGGAGTCCAGCATTGAGGAACATCCCTACAGTATATGACTTTCCAGATGTGTTTCTTGATGAATTGCCAGGATTACCTCCGGAAAGAGAGGTGCAATTTAAAATTAATGTTATGCCTGGTATGGATCCAATCTCCATAACACCATACAGAATGGCACCAGCAGAGTTGAAGGAGTTGAAGGTACAATTGCACGAACTACTTGAAAGGGGCTTCATCCGCCCTAGTGTGTCACCTTAGGGAGCGCCAGTATTGTTTGTTAAGAAGAAGGATGGCACTCTTCGCTTATGTATTGACTATCGGCAGTTGAATAAGGTGACAATAAAGAACAGATATCCATTGCCTCGCATTGATGATCTGTTTGATCAGTTGAAGGGTGCAGCTGTATTCTCCAAAATTGATTTGCGATATGGTTATTATCAGTTGAAGTTGCAAGAGCAGAGTATTCCAAAAACTGCTTTCAGAACTCGGTATGGCCGCTATGAGTTTCTAGTAATGCCATTCAGGTTAACTAATGCTCCAGTTGCTTTTATGGATCTGATGAACACTATCTTCAGACCATATCTCGACCAATTTGTGGTGGTTTTTATTGATGACATTTTGATATATGCGAGGAATGTAGAGGAGCATGATAGACAACTGCGGATTGTACTGCAGACTTTAAGGGAGAAACAACTATACGCCAAATTGTCGAAATGTGAATTTTGGCTGAAAGAAATCTCCTTCTTAGGACATGTTGTGTCAGCTGAAGGGATCAAGGTAGATTCTAGCAAGGTAGAAGCTATCCTTAATTGGAAGCCACCCAAGAATATCAAAGAAATTCACAGTTTTCTAGGTTTAGCTGGATATTATCGTTGGTTTGTGAAAGGGTTTTCTATGTTAGCTTCTCCACTGACTAAGCTACTTCAGAAAGATTTAAAATTTCAGTGGACAGATAAATGCCAGCAGAGTTTTGATGAGTTGAAGAGGTGTTTGACTGAAGCTCCAGTCCTTACTTTACCTACTTCGGGTAAAGAATACACAATTTATAGTGATGCTTCTCACAATGGGTTAGGCTGTGTACTGATGCAAGATCGAAATGTCATTGCTTATGCATCACGCCAGTTGAAACCGCATGAGAGGAACTACCTAACACATGATTTAGAGCTAGCAGCTATTATTTTTGCTCTGAAGATCTGGAAACACTATTTGTATGGGGAGAAATGTTACATTTACACATATCATAAGAGCTTGAAGTATTTGGGCACCCAAAAGGAATTGAATTTGAGGCAGAGGAGATGGTTAGAATTGATTAAAGACTATGATTGCTTAATAGACTATCAGCCAGGGAAAGCAAATGTGGTGGCTGACGCCTTAAGTCACAAGACTATGGCAAGTCTCAGAGTTTCTCCTTTGTCCATGGTACATGAGTTGAAACCACAGCATGCCAATTTAGACATTGATGATGAGGGACAGACAGTAGTTACATGGCATGTACAGCCAGTGTTGATTGATCAGATCAGAATGGTTGCTCAGAATGATGAAAAATATCAGAAGCTACTGAAAGAAGTCCAGCAGGGCAAGAAACCTGAATTCTCTGTGAGAGATGATGGTTTACTACTACATCAGGGCAGAATGTGTGTTCCTAATGATGTGGAATTGAGACGGATCATTATGAAGGAAGCACATGAGTCTCTTTTTGTTATGCACCCTGGTGGAACTAAAATGTACAGAGGGCTGAAAGAGCATTACTGGTGGATGGGTATGAAGAGGCATATAGCTGAATTTGTTTCCAAATGCGTAACTTATCAGCAAGTAAAGGTAGAACATCAAGTTCCAGCTGGTTTGTTACATCCATTGCTAGTACCAGAGTGGAAATGGGAACGGATAACTATGGATTTTGTTACGGGACTTCCAAGGACACAGAATAGTCATGATGCAGTATGGGTTATAGTTAATAGACTAACCAAGTATGCTCACTTTTTGCCAGTTCGGATGGACTATAGCCAAGAAAGATTGACCATATTGTACATAAATGAGATTATAAGACTGCATGGAGTGCCAGTATCAATTGTATCTGACAGAGATCCTAGGTTCACTTCTAGATTCTGGGGTAGTCTTCAGAGAGCCCTAGGAACTAGATTGAACTTCAGCACAGCATTCCACCCACAGATAGATAGCCAGTCTGAGAGGGTAATTCAGATATTGGAGGATATGCTACGGGCTTGTGTGACTGAGTTTGAAGGTAGTTGGGATACACACTTTCCTTTGATTGAGTTTGCTTATAACAACAGCTACCAATTAAGCATTGGGATGCCTCCATATGAAGCTTTGTATGGCAGAAAGTGTAGAACTCCCCTATGTTGGGATGAAGTAGGTAAAAGAAAGATGATTGGGCCAGAAATTGTTCAGCAGATAGAGGAAAAGATCAAATTGATCAGAGATCGACTCAAGGCTGCATCAGACCGTCAGAAGTCCTATGTTAATCTGAAGAGAAGAGAAATTGAAAATGCAGTGGATGATAAGGTATTCCTCAAAGTTTCTCGTTTCATCTGACCATATGAGGTTCTGGAAAGAGTGGGTCCTTTGCCATATCGGCTAGCATTATCTCCAGAGCTAGAAAGGATACACAGTGTCTTCCATGTGTCCATGTTAGGGAGGTACAGATCTGACCCATCTCATGTACTATCAGTTGAAGAGATTAAGGTAAATCCAGACCTCTCATATGAGGAAGAACCCATAGAAATTCTGGCATATGAGGTAAAGCAGTTGAGGAACAAACAGATAAACCTGGTTAAAGTTCTGTGGAACCATCATTTAGGCTAGGAAGGTACTTGGGAACGTGAAGAGGACATGTAACACCCCTATGTTCAGTAGTGTGTTCTACTGTTTCAATGACCAGTGTTGTCCGGACAGCTAGAATGCCTAGAACTACACTTCGTTATGAGTGAGAAGACATAAAATAATGAAATACAAGAAAAGAGAATACAAGAAAAACAAAAGAAAAATAATAGTAAAGAAATGCAACCAAGTTAAGCGAGCCGAGAACCTTGGCGATGGGTGACCGCACCGGGAAGTCACGGCGTAGACCGTTGACTAGCCCTGGACCGTGGGGAACCCTAGAAAATATTTTTAGGACTTAAATAGACACCTATTGAAGTATAAATTTCATTAGAAATATCAAAGAAAAATTAATTAATTAGTACAAAGAAAAGTGAGAAATCGAAAAACGGACAAAACCCGGTGTTACCAAAAAATCGGGAATGTAACCCGAATAGGGGCATTGTGGTCATTTGACACCCCGAGTTGTCTTTTGACCTAAATGTCCATTGAAAATACATGATATTACACTTGGAAAATATAATGAAAAATTAAATTAGGGGTACCTAATGTAAATAGCAAAAATGGGATTCAAATCGAATAATTAACACATTTAACTTATAATATAATTAAATATTGGTGAGTGGAGCACTATAGGGTTAAAATAATCACTATGTGGGTAGGTGTAAACTCCACTAACACCTTCATCTTCTTCATTCACTCACCATTGCCGAAATGAAGAGCTTGAAAATCCTCCATGGCCGATTTGCTTGAAGCTTCCAAATCTCCTCCATTTCCACCTCCAAACACCAAAGTTTCTTCACTAATTTTGATCCCCATCTCACAAGGAAGAAGTAGATACTAAAATCAAGGGAGTTTGGTCAAGATTTAACAAGCCCCAATAATAGGTAAGTGTTTAAATTGATTTATTTCTTAATTAAAGTTTATGGGAAGCTTGAGATGAACAAATTGATAAAGAAAATTTGAGTTTTTGGTGAGTTGTTATTATGCACTAGTTTAGGCAGCCATGGTAATTAAAGAGTTTGAATTATTTTCACATGCAATTGATGGGTATTGATGTTGATTAAAGTGAATAAAAGTTTTAGTAGGTTAATTGTTGGTGTATGTTAAAGTTGAGCACTTGAGTTGGAAATTTTGTTGAATTTCAAATTCTATGCGTGAATGCCTAAATGGACAGCCATGAAATGGTACACTAAATGAAATATTATTACATGTATTGTGAAGAATTAATGTTGACTAATGTGATTTAAAGTGCTGGTAAGTTAACTTCATGCATATGTAATGGTGGACCATGTGGAAATTTGAGTTTAAAGGTAATTATGGAGGCTTGACAAATGTGGTAGCTTGTTAACTCTTTGAAGGATGCTGGAATTCATGAAGTTGTTTAATGAATTGTGGTCCTAGAGTTTGCCAAATATGTATGTAAGTAAGTGGTGAAGATATATGTTATGATAATGGACATGTAAATGAGCATGATTAGGTGATTAAATTATTGTGATTGAGTTTGACAAATTCTGCACTTTATGGTGTATGTTGAATGTGATTGTAAGCTGCCAAAATGATTAACAATATGTGGTAAAATATGTTTAGGTTATGGTACAAACCAAAGTTGACATGAATGTGGAGTTTGGTAGGTGTTAAAAGTGATCTTTAATGAGTTTGAAGGAAATGCAATTGGGCAGTGTGCATTTTGGCCTAGAACCTTAAGAGTGTGGCTCCAATTGGTATGAGACCAATTGAAGGTAAAACTAGGCACAAAATGTGCCAACTTTCATTAAGGAAGCTTGCCAAAATTCTGCTTTTAAGGTAACTTCAAAAGTGACCAAATCCGGATTAGTGCATTTGAGGTCTGAAAATTGACCATTTGGGCAGCAGTTAGTGTTTAGGCCATAACTCACTCAAAACAGGTCCAATTGACCTGAAATTTTGACCATGAATAGTTAAGACCTATATATACAAGTCTTATGAAGAAACCAAAGTCCAGAAATATAACACCCCTCACCCGTCTACAGAATAGCCGAGCAAGGCGTGCTACACGGCGTGATGGAACACCTAGTCTATGATTATTTCATTTACTGAACTCAATTTGATTTTAAGAAGTCTTTTATGTAATATTCATATCATGCTGATACTATTTTCATACTTTGATAAAATCAGTGTTTCAAGACTGGTAATAAAAATTTGGCAAGATGCTGTCTATATTAAGGACAAACTGTCCTTCTAAACCTGTTGAAAACAGTTTAATCACAGTCTCTATTTCTCAGTAAAGTCAATAGACTTTTATAGTCATTAAATAGTTCCATAATACAGTCCATAATAATTTAAATATATATAGAAAATCTCCATGTTATTTAATATGTACAAAATATTACAAACTTTAGAGTTTCATAACATTACAAAATACAGGGCTGAATTTCAAATATACAACACAAGTACAAAATACAAGATATCCTAATTCCTACCATGTATGCAATGTAGTGCAGATGACTCTGGACTCCTATGCAGATCTGATGCCTCACCTGGTCGTAGGTCTGCTGGGCTCCTCAGCTGTGTCTCCAATACCTATGCGTTACAAAAGCAACGCGCTAAGCAATTTTGCTTAGTGGTGCCAAGTATAAAGAAATATACACTAAAATAAAGTAAATAAAGTGTTTACAAATTTTTGGTGGTACTGTATGTCAGTAGACTGGATTTATGTATTTGAATTTAAGAGTACTTGAATTACTGCCCGTGTAGCCTATATACTGACCAGACTGGATAAACGGATATACTGGCACTGGGTACCTAGTACCTCGGGCTGTCACACCATCGGTCACAAAGTGTCTCCTGGTGTGAAAATAGCATGGCTAAAAAGCAATATAGTCAATCTGGCGATAAGCCAAAAATAAATACACAATATGTATAGCCGTAGGCTATTAAAGTCACAAAGGCAAACATAATAAGCCAGAAAACACAGTATGGCATAAAGCCATTTACAGAACAGCTGTCAGAATCCTATTAGCATGCCAAACTATCCATACTAGTCAACTAGGCAAACTAGGGCACATTATTAGTTAATTGTTTAATTCTTCAATTTTTGGAGTTTACTAACTATTATATAATTCACAAGTCAATGCATATGTTGACCTTTTTAGGTAATATGGATAAGTTGTTTCTAGCATCAATATGTCACAATTTATATCTCAATATGCTGCCAATATAGTGCAATTTACCATTTTTACAAGTTGGCATTCATTGCCAAAATGCTTCAAGCATCATTGTATGCAAAATGTCAAATTCTCAATTTTTGTGTGCTAGATTGGTCTAGCTTAAAGTCCTATTTCCCTTGGTTTTTAGCTTCTGGTCAAAGAAGCAAAATTGTAGCTCTATGTCTTATTGCACGCGAGGCAAAATTTCAGATCATTCTGAGTTGCATAGACCAAGATATGGTCAATTTACTAAAGCTGAACAGATTGCACCTTTAGGGCAAAATTTGGTCAATTTTGGGTCAGTTTTGGTTCGGCAGTTTTTGTACCCGAACTTGTGCAAGCCATTTGACTTGGTTCTAGCCATTTCTAGGCTTTGGTGTCTTCATAAGAATTGTAGATCTATGTCTAAGCTAAGCATGGTAAAAATTTCTGGTTAATTTGAGTGAGTTATGGTCATCCAAAGGACTACTGTTCATATGGTCAAAAATCTGGGTTGCAAGGTTGCTAATTCGGATTTGGTCATTTTTAAGGTCAGTTTCTAGGCAGAATTTTGGCAATACTTCTACATGAAAGTTGGCCTATTTGGTGTCTAGTTTCACCCCCTATTGGCCTCATACCAATTGGGTTCATAGTTTGGCACTTATGGCCTAATTTATGTACTGCCTTCACACACAACCTGCACAAAGCACATACACTTCCAATTTGATATTCCTTCTCCTCCTCATTTCTTCAATATTCAATCAATAACACTTCCATATATATATTGTACACAATTCCAGCAACAATTTTGGTCAGAATATTTAAGTGCTCAATGCACACAATTCACCATTAATTCAACATTCACTTCCACCAAATTTTAACACATCTCAATATCAATATTACACATACACTTCAACATAATCATAATTCAATATCACTTACACTTGCTGCCCACAATTTAACCTTAGCATATTTCATTAATAACTACATGTTCACACACAAATTCATGCTATTAGGGGCTGCCAAATATGGCAGTTTGCTCAAGGCATCTAAGTTCCATTTCACACCCTTAATTAAAACACTACATGCATATACTTAGATACAAACTTACTACAACTTTCATTTAAAATAATCAACCTTCATTTCCATTCATTAGAAGTAAAAATAACTCAAGCTCAACAAAGGTTCATGGCTTCCAAAAATAGACAAGTCCATTTCTCACTATTTCTTTCATTTCTCTTCACCAAAATACTCACCTCAACCTAAACACAAGGTTTACTAAAGCAAGGGAGAGGTTTTGGACACTTACCACTTGTGAGCTTCCTTCAAACTTTACCAAATCTTGTTTTTCTTGTTGCTAATATCTTCCCCAAGGTGAGTAGGCAAGCTTTAATGAAGAAACTAAGTAGAAAGGAGGGCTTGATCAATGGTGCATGGTGATGGAGGGAGTTTGGCCATGGTGGACTTCCATGGAAGTTCAATTCGTCCAAAACTTTAAAGGTTGAAGATGAAGATCATAATGAGTGCAATCTGCTGTCCCAAAGCATATTTTAGTGTCCCAATATTCAAGTTGGTGGAGCACTAAGCTCATTTTAATATTTAATTAGTTAAAGTTTCCTTATTTGCTCATTTAGCACCATTCTTTTACTATTTACATATTGTATCCCATTTTAATTTTTTTCATGACATTTACTAAGTGCAATATCATTTATTCTTAATGGACATTGAGGTCAAAAGGCAACACTAGGTGTCAAATGACCAAAATACCCCACTTCGGGTTATATTCCTGATTTTTCGGTAACACCGATTTTTGTTTGTTTCTCGATTTTTCATTTTTCTTTGTACTAATTTACTAATTTTTCTTTGATATTTCTAGTGTCAATTACATTTCAATAAACCTTTATTTATGTCTCAAAATTAGATTCAGAGGGTTCCCATGATCTGGGGTCGGCAACGGCCTTCCCAAGTCTGATCAACTATCATTCAGTCTTGACTCGTTTAACTTAGCTTCATTTTCTCTCTTTCATTTTTATTTGATTTTTCTTGTATTTTCTTTTTATTTGTTTCATCATTATATGTCTGTTCACCATCACCAAAGTGTAGTTCCAGACATCCTGACTTGCCTGGATTGTTATTTGACCATTGGAGTAACAGAACGTACAGAACACGTGCAATGGGGATGTTACAACTCTTCCCCTCTAAATAAAAATTTCGTCCTCGAAATTTACCTGATGTGAAGAGCTGAGGGAACTATTGTCTCATTGTCTCCTCGCTCTCCCATGTTGCCTCTTCCGTGTTGCGGTGTCTCCATAGGATTTTCACGAGTGGAATTATCTTATTTCTGAGCTCTTTTACCTCTCGTGCCAAGATTTTAATTAGTTCTTCTTCATATGTCAGGTCAGGTTGTACCACAATTTCTTCTGCTGGGATGACATGTGAAGGATCTGATCTGTATCTTCTGTGCATCGAGACATGGAACACATTATTTATGTTGTCCAGCTCAGGTGGTAAGGCTAATCTGTAGGCTACTGGCCCCACACGTTCAATAACTTCATATGGGCCAATAAACCTAGGGCTTAATTTTCCCTTTTTCCTGAATCTCAACACTTTCTTCCACGGTGATACTCTGAGAAATACTTTCTCGCTAACTTCATACTCAATGTCCTTTCTTTTCAAGTCAGCATAAGATTTACATGCCCCGAGGCAACTTTCAAATTGGCCTTTATCAGTTTCACCTTTTCCTCTATCTGTTTTATCAGGTCTGGCCCCACTAGCTTATCTTCACCCAATTCAGTCCAACATACAGGTGTTCTGCATTTTCTCCCATACAGTGCTTCATAGGGTGCCATTTGTATGCTAGCTTGATAGCTATTATTATATGCAAATTCTGCCAGTGGAAGGTATCTGTCCCAACTTCCTTCAAACTCAATAACACAACTTCTCAGCATATCCTCAAGGACCTATCACATATATTCAGTTAATATTATCATTATCAGTTCAATTATTGTTTACAATAACTCAATGAGTTTCAACATTTACCTGGATTATTCTTTCCGATTGTCCATCCATCTAAGGATGAAAAGCTGTACTAAAATGGAGTTGTGTGCCTAAGGATTCTTGTAATTTCTTCCAAAATCTAGATGTAAACCTCGGGTTTCTATCAGATATAATGGAAAGTGGAATTCCATGTAGTCTAACTATCTCACTGATGTACAATTCTGCTAGCTTTTTAAGTTGAGTAGTCGATCGATCGGCGTAAAATGTGCCGATTTGGTTAACCTATCCACAATCACCCATATTGCATCATGCTTCTTACGAGTGAGAGGTAGACCAGCGACAAAGTCCATAGTGACTCGGTCCCATTTCCATTCGGTATGTTTATGGGTCAGAACAAACTGATGGAACTTGATGTTCTGCTTGACTTGTCGACATGTCAAGCATCTAGTTACATAGTCAACTATGTCCTTCTTCATACCTAACCACCATGATCGGAGTTTCGTGTCATGGTACATTTTTGAGCTTCACGGTGCATAGCATACACATCGTTATGTGCTTCTTTCGAATCTGGTTTTCAATTCTTTATCATCTGAACACACACTCTTTCTTTATATTACAGCACCCATTTTCTTTCACTTCATATTCAGTTCCTTCCTCGGTGATTTTGCCTATAATGACCATTAATTTCCCATCTGTACGCCCATCCTGTATCTCTGTTGTATGATTTGGCTTCACTTGCAACTCAGCCAAAATAACTCCATCATGAGTTAAGGATAGTTGGGCATTCAGAGATCTTAATGCTACAATAGATTTTACGCTTAAAGCATCGTGACTACATTTGCCTTCAGGTGGTAGTCAATCACACAATCATAATCTTTTAGGAATTCAATCCATCGCCTCTGTCTAAAATTAAGTTCCTTATGGGTTGGCAGATAATTCAGAATCTTATGTTATGTGTATTTGTAGGATTTTTCTCCATACAGGTAATGCCTCCATATCTTCAATGCGAAGATAATTCTGCTAACTCCAAATCATGAGTAGGGTAATTCTTTTCATGTGGCCTTAATCGCACTGAAGCATATCGACCACTTTCCCTTCTTGCATGAGTACACACCTAACCCATTGTGTGAGGCATCACTGTAGACTACAAAGTCTTTTCGGACATTGGTGTGTGCTGCTGGTGCCTCTGTCAACATAGCCTTGACCTCTCAAAGCGGCTTGACACTTGTCATTCCAGTCAAATTTCATATTCTTATGTAGTAATTTGGTCATTGGAGCAGCTATCAGGGAAAATCCCTTTACAAATCTTTTATAATATCCAGCTAACCCCAAGAAACTTCTGATCTCAGTTGTATTTCTGGGAGGCTTCCATTCCATCACTGCTTCAATCTTCTTGGGATCCACTCTAATCCCTTCAGCTGATACTACATGTCTAAGGAATGCAATCTCATTCAACCAGAACTCACACTTGGACAATTTAGCATACAATTTTTTCTCTTTTAGAGTCTGCAGAACAATTCTCAAATGCTCATCATGTTCTGCTTTATCCTTGGAATACACCAGGATGTCATCAATGAAGACCACTACGAACAGATCTAAGTATGGATGGAAGATACGGTTCATAAGGTCCATGAATGCTACTGGAGCGTTTGTTAACCCAAATGGCATCACCAGGAATTCATAATGCCCATACCGGGTTCTAAATGCAGTCTTAGGCACATCTGCATCCTTAACCCTTAGCTGATGATACCCTGATCTGAGATCAATCTTAGAAAACATACCGGCTCCCTTCAACTGATCAAACAGATCGTCAATTCTTGGCAATGGATACTTGTTCTTCATCATTACTGCTTAAGCGCCGGTAGTCAACACATAACCTCA
Organism: Hevea brasiliensis; assembly: GCF_030052815.1. Taxonomy (NCBI): domain Eukaryota; kingdom Viridiplantae; phylum Streptophyta; class Magnoliopsida; order Malpighiales; family Euphorbiaceae; genus Hevea; species Hevea brasiliensis. The sequence continues at coordinate 72,738,491 of NC_079495.1, read as the reverse complement.
GTGTCCCATCTTTCTTCTTTACAAACAGTACCGGAGCTCCCCAAGGTGACACACTGGGGCATATGAATCCCTTGTCTAGTAATTCTTGCAGCAAGATTTTTAACTCTTTCAATTCAGCAGGTGCCATCCTATACGGAGTAATTGAAATTGGAGCTGTACCTGGCATAATCTCAATAGCAAATTCAACTTCCCTTTCTGGTGGCAAACTAGGCAATTCCTCAGGAAATACCTCAGAGAAATCCTCATCGTGGGTATGTCAGACAAGTCAAGTTTACCCTGCCTAGTGTCAACCACGTGTGCCAGATAGGCTTCACACCCTTTTCTCAGCCATCTCCTTGCAACTGTAGCTGAGATGACATTGGACAAGAAATCTATCCTTTCACCCACTACTATTATTTCTTCGTTCTCAGCAGTTTTCAGAGAGATTCTCTTCAATTTACAATCTACTATTACCTGATGATGGGATAACCAGTCCATTCCCAAAATCACATCAAACTCATGGAAAGGCAATTGTATTAAGTCTGTTGAGAACTATTTCCCTTGAATCTTCAATGGACAGCCTTTATACACCTTGTTTACTACCACACTGTGGCCTAGCGGATTTGTGGCTAGGATGTCTTGGTCACTTTCCTCCACTGGTATTCCCTTTTCTACGGGCAGCTTGATACAAATATATGAATGAGTAGATCCAGGATCCACTAATGCATGCATAGAAGTATTATAAAGGAGGAACGTACCCTTGATGACATCTGGAGTATCTTGTTCCTCCTTTGCCCTTATAGCATAGTCTTTGGCTGGTTTTCTGCCTTCTGCTCTCTCCACAGATTCTGATACAGGTTTCTGTGATGTACCAGCTGCCTCAGCTGCCTTCTAACCCTTGGAGCTGGAGGAGCAGGCCTATCAGTTGATACTGGAGTGGATGTAGCAGTTCTGCGAGGACAATCTCGGACTAGGTGGTCTGTAGATCCACATCGTAAACAAAGCACCTATCATCCTCCAACATTCACCCTTATGCCATTTTTGGCAATGTGGGTAAGCAACAGATACTGTTGGGGCTGGTCCCCTGTACCCTGTTCCTAGAGAACTAGCCATTGAAGGGGTGGACTGACCTCTCCTTGGTGCAAACTGAGATTTAGGCCTCTGTGACTGACCCTGACTTGGTGTTCTACTAAAACTCTGAGTAGGCGAACCTCTGAATTTCTTACTAGGGGCAGAAGATGTACTAGTCTGACCTTAACCTCTTTTCTGCTGTCTGTCCCTTCTGTTATGCTCATTCATTCTAACTTTTTCAACCTTCAGTGCAGCTTCCACCAACTTGGCAAACTTTGTAATCCCCAAGGCTGTGATCATTACTTTAATGTTATCATTGAGTCCTTCCTCAAATCTCTTGCATCTCTCTGCCTCATTAGGGACTATTTCCCGCCCATAGCGGCTCAGTCTGACAAATTCTCTTTAATATTCAGCCACTGCCTCTCGGCGTAGGGTAATAAACTCCCTTCTCTTCTCTTCCAAGTATACACTGCCCACATACTTCTTTCTGAACTCAGTGAGAAAGAAATCCCAAGTTATCTGTTCTGGTGGCACCTCACTAGTTACTGTATCCCACCACTGGTATGCATCATCCTGCAGTAGTGATACAGCAGCTTCCAAATTCTGCTCTGGAGTACAATGAAGTTGTTTCAAGACTCTTCCAGTTCTGTCCAACCAGTTTTCAGCTGTGACAGAATCATCTTCTCTTTTGCCCAGAAAGTCCACTGCTCCAAACTTCCTGAGTCTCTCCATATGAGATTTTTGATGTGGAGGTGGTGGTGGTGGCATAACTCCTGCCATCTATCTAAAGAACTCAGCCATTTGCTGAAATGTGGCTGGTGCATTTGGTACTGGTGGAGTAGGTTCCCTTTTGTCTCCTGGTTCAGTCATAGATGGAGCATGACTTTCCACTTCCTCATCGACCGCTCTCTGCGATGTGGAGTCCATATTTTGATCAAAATAACAAAACAAATCAAAAGATCTGCATTACATTCATCTTAACACTTACAATGCAATGCATGATATGCAATCTATCTAGGTCCAGAAACGCCTAAACCGTGCTCTAATACCACTAAATGTAACACCCCTCACCTGTCTACAGAATTCTACACGGCGTGCCGGAACACCTAGTCTATGATTATTTCATTTACTGAACTCAATTTGATTTTAAGAAGTCTTTTATGTAATATTCATATCATGCTGATACTATTTTCATACTTTGATAAAATCAGTGTTTCAAGACTGGTAATAAAAATTTGGCAAGATGCTGTCTATATTTAGGACAAATTGTCCTTCCAAACCTGTTGAAAATAGTTTAATATGATGATATCAAAATCTTAAATATTTCACAGTCTCTATTTCTCAGTAAAGTCAATAGACTTTTATAGTCATTAAATAGTTCCATAATGCAGTCCATAATAATATAAATATATAGAGAAAATCTCCATGTTGTTTAATATGTACAAAATATTACAAACTTTAGAGCTTTCATAACATTACAAAATACAAGGCTGAATTTTAAATATACAACACAAGTACAAAATACAAGATATCCTAAGTCCTACCATGTATGCAATGCAGTGCAGATGACTCTGGACTCCTGTGCAGATCTGATGCCTCACCCGGTCGTAGGTCTGCTGGGCTCCCCAGGTGTGTCTCCAATACCTATGCGTTACAAAAGCAACGCGCTAAGCAATTTTGCTTAGTGGTGCCAAATATAAAGAAATATACACTAAAATAAAGTAAACAAAGTGTTTACTAATTTTTGGTGGTGCTATATGTCAATAGACTGGATTTATGTATTTGAATTTAAGAGTACTTGAATTACTGCCCGTGTAGCCTATATACTGACCAGACTGGATAAACGGATATACTGGCACTGGGTACCTAGTACCTCGGACCTAGTACCTCGGACTGTCACACCATCGGTCACAAAGTGTCTCCCGGTGTGCAAATATCATGGCTAAAAAGCCATATAGTCAATCTGGCGATAAGCCAAAAATAAATACACAATATGTATAGCCGTAGGCTATTAAAGTCACAGTGCGGCATAATAAGCTGTAAAAACACAGTATGACATAAAGCCATTTACAGAACAGCTATCAGAATCCTATTGGCATGCCAAACTATCCATACTAGTCAACTAGGCAAACTAGGGCACATTATTAATTAATTGTTTAATTCTTCAATTTTTGGAGTTTACTAACTATTATATAATTCACAAGTCAATGCATATGTTGACCTTTTTAGGTAATATGGATAAGTTGTTTCTAGCATCAATATGTCACAATTTATATCTCAATATGCTGCCAATATAGTGCAATTTACCATTTTTACAAGTTGGCATTCATTGCCAAAATGCTTCAAGCATCATTGTATGCAAAATGTCAAATTCTCAATTTTTGTGTGCTAGATTGGTCTAGCTTAAAGTCCTATTTCCCTTGGTTTTTAGCTTCTAGTCAAAGAAGCAAAATTGTAGCTCTATGTCTTATTGCACGTGAGGCAAAATTTTAGGTCATTCTGAGTTGTATAGACCAAGATATGGTCAATTTACTAAAGCTGGACAGATTGCACCTTTAGGGCAAAATTTGGTCAATTTTGGGTCAGTTTTGGTTCGGCAGTTTTTGCACCCGAACTTGTGCAAGCCATTTGACTTGGTTCTGGCCATTTCTAGGCTTTGGTGTCTTCAAAAGAATTGTAGATCTATGTCTAAACTAAGCATGGTAAAAATTTCAGGTCAATTTGAGTGAGTTATGGTCATCCAAAGGACTACTGTTCATATGGTCAAAAATCTGGGTTGCAAGGTTGCTAATCCGAATTTGGTCATTTTTAAGGTCAGTTTTTAGGCAGAATTTTGGCAACATTTCTACATGAAAGTTGGCCTATTTGGTGTCTAGTTTCACCCTTGTTGGCCTCATACCAATTGGGTTCATAGTTTGGCACTTATGGCCTAATATACATGGAAATGAGTTAGGTAAAATGTACCAACCCTAAAAGACTATCGAATGTGACATATTAGTAACACTAAAACCTAATTTACCTAGAATACATCGAGGGTCGACATATTAGGTTGACTAAGCAAATATTAGAATTCAGTGAATTAATTATCAAGCATTATCGTTAGAGACAGTTTAAATGAGTACTGAAAAACTTCAAATTGTATTTCTCAGTTAGCAAAGACTCAGGGAAAGGGAAGGAAACACTGAGTCAAGGCCAGAGACGATTATCGAGGTTTGTGCACTGTGATTATTTCTTTTGAATTTTTCAATTGAAATAAATTATGACTATTTGTATATTATTGTTTTCAATTATGGAAATGTGTTTGAATGGGTACTTATTGCTTGAAAAGCATTGTAAATGGTTTGAAACTGTGAAAAAATTGATTTAATGTGATTTGTGAAAATTTGAAGTTAATTATGAATTGTGTTGCCATTTTGTGAATGAATTTATGATTTTAGAAATTTATTGGATTCTCACGAATCATTTGAATAAAATGTTTAGAATTGATTTTGTGTTCACACTTAGCATGACAGTATCATATCATTCCTTCTCCATTTATGGGGTTGTGATCATTTATTTTCCTTCTCCATTTATGGAGTCGTGATCGTTTATTTTTCTCCCTCTCTGGTTTACTAGTTGAGGTGATCGGATGAGTACTCATTATATAGCTAGCTCCCTTCCTCATTGATTTCGATTAGTGGGGTTGTGATTGCTTTGTCGTGGTGCACAATGCAGCATTGATCGAAAATTTTATGTCATGGCTTAAGTTGTGTATGAATTGGCAACACTGTATTCTTAAATTATTCGACTAAATTGTGTTATTATGAGCTTTGATAATTTGTGAAATGGAGTTTAAATTTTTATTGACATTCACTGTCTTTTGAATTTAACTATGTTTTGATCACTGAGATTTATTGTGATATTGTGTTAAATTCCTTATGACGTTCATTGTCTCGAATTTAACTATGGTTTTATGCATCCATCATTTTTATGATTTATAAATTGTGATTTAAAGTTGTATTTGGTTAATGTTGTGCACCACTGAGACATTGTCTCAGCGATAGCTTTCCATTCTTTGTGCGAGTGACGGATGGGCAGGCGTGACTAAGGCTGCTAGTGCTTCAGTGAGAGATCATCGGGTATATTGAGTATACCATATTTTGCATTTTGTATTGTAATGTATGTTCACTGAATGTATATATTATTTTTGGTTTTGAGCAGTTGTAAATTAAAATTGTACATTGAAGTTGTAAAATAATTATGAGTTATTTTGGCTTGTAAAAATTGTATTATATTTCTTGCATCTCAGTCTTTGAAAAATCACTGTGGATTTGAGTTGAGAAAAATGTTGTGTTGAGAAAAATATTGGAGTTGAGATTTGGAAATATGTTGAAGTGCTTTTTACATGTTTTCTGAAGAACTGTTTTATCCAAAATACAGATGGCACTTTGCCAAAATTTTTACAGAAATTCCAAATAATTCAAATGTGTTAGTTCTATCACTTCAGTTCAAAAAAGGTTTTTACACCTGTAAATAGTGCTCACCACTATAAAAGAAGTAAGAAAAGTTTTTAAAATCCCTTGTAGTGTATTTAATGGGTTATCAGTAGACGGAGTTGGTAATCATTAGGTATACTACGGGATCATGTTATGCCTTACGGAGGGGTAGGGTGTGACATGTTTTAGTGGTATCAGAGCAAGTTTTTAAAATTCTATTTTCACCTGTAATTTGAATACTCTTTCTTCATAGTACAACTGCTCAATGTCATTGTTTGATACATACAGTACATTACATTATAAATATGCACTAACGGGAGAAAATCTCCTTGTGTTAATTGTTCGGGAGGTCTAAGATCCTCGAATTGACTATGGAAGAGGGTGATCGTTCAGTCGATCAATCGATAGAGGCTGAGGTACAAGTTGAGGGCCCAGCTCCACAAAGTGTCGAAGGCCCGACTGTACCAGTTTTACCGGTACAAATTAAAATTACTGCACAAATGGCCCAGCAAATGGCCACTTTTTTCTAACAAATGGCTGATAATCATCGGTCAAGCCCAAATCTGCACCCAACCCCCACAAGGGCAACATGAAATAAAGAAGAGGGAGAAACCTATGGGTCAGAGCTCAAGCAGTAATTTGAGAAAGAGAAAAGAATATGAGGAGCCCCGAGCTCAGGGATATAACAGAGGTGGATCATCAAGGCAGAGACCACCAAGGTTCAGTCGTCGAACAACTAGAAGTTCCTACCCTCCCCGCCAATGTGAAACTTGTGGTAGAAATCATGGTGGGGTATGCTATAAGGCTATTGGAGCTTGTTATAACTGTGGAGGCACAGGACACTTTGCTAAGGACTGCACCAGTAGTCGCAGAGTTGGACCACTTCCTACTACTGCAGAAGGGTCGATTCGAGCCACATCACGTAAGTTCACAACCACCCAGCAGAGGTAGAGGCAGGGGTAGAGGTAGCCCAGCAGGCAGCCAAACCACAGTGAAACATTCAGAGCAAGATAGTGCTCCAGTCAGAATCTATGCAATGAGACAGAGAGAAGAGGCCGAGACATCTGATGTTGTGGCTGGTACCTTCTCAACTTTTAATCAAGATGTGTTTGTGTTATTTGATCCGGGTTCTACCCATTCTTATGTGAGTGCTAGCATCATTGAATGCATTGTTGTTCCATGTACAAAAATGAACTTTGAGGTGCTAGTAACAAGTCCGCTAGGACAGGAGGTCAGGGTTAATAAAATGTATAGGGATTGTCCTTTGGTGATCCAAGGACACACTTTTCTGTCTGATTTCATAGAAATGCCCTTCAGAGATTATGATATCATCTTGGGCAAGATTGGTTAGCTAGGCATCATGCCATGATTGACTGTAGATTGAAGACAGTCACTTTTGGTCTCCCCCAGTACAGTGATGTGGTAATACATGGGAAGAGGCAGCTATTGCTATCAAACATCATTTCGGCTGCACTAGCCAGAAAAATGATCAGAAAGGGGTGTGAAGCATACTTGGCACATGTGGTAGACGCCCAAGTGGAGAGTCCAGCATTGAAAGACATCCCTATAGTACATGACTTTCCAGATGTATTTCCTGATGAATTGATAGGATTACCTCCGGAAAGAGAAGTGCAATTTGAAATTAATGTTATGCCTGGTGTGGATCCAATCTCCATAACACCATACAGAATGACACCAGCAGAGTTGAAGGAGTCTGAATACTTTTATGTTAGTGTTAGAATTATATGTTCTGTTGTTATTCCTTTACAGGGGAATAAATTTCGATGCATTAGTGATTAGACCTTTAAGATAAGGATTGTGATAATAAGTGAAATTAGTTTTGGAAGAGTTTATCAGTGAAAAGTATTTTCTGACACACCATAAATTTTAAAGCTAATTGGCGAGCCTACTTAACGTAAGGCAAGAGGACGTAAAAGTAAGATGCAATAATGGAATTGCTCTAGATGAGGGCAAGGATGTTACTGTTAGTAATTACTAATGGATATTGTAATCGGAATAAGTTTGGATATAAGTGAATTCGAAAAGGATAAAAGATAGGAAAGTTTGATCTATTGGAATGTATCGTAGTAACTATGCAATGTTCTTGATGTTTATACTGTAAGCTGCAGATTACAGTACTAACTTGAGATTATTGTGTAGAGCTACGTACTACCCAATAGTACACCTAAATGAGAATAGTTGCCAACGGCATAAGTTTTGGTATAGTTATGCCAGGACAGAATTTAATTGTTAGAAATAAGTTTGAAAATCCTACTTAGGGATCTAAAACTCAAAAGTTAGAATATCGAAAGGTTATAGTTCAGTACAAAAGGAAGGAAGTTATATAATATTGACAGATAAAAAGAGTTATGGATGTAAAAATTTGAACAGTTGATTCAGATATAATAAAGAAATGTTACGAATGTGAGGAAGACTATGGACTAGAATGGTCAGAGGACCAATGACTAGATAAATGATTCTAACATGACCTCAAGGGTCATTCAAGAAGGAACATGAACCAAAATATTAGACAGCACAATAGTAAGAGGAGATTGGTGTTATACAAACAAATTAAACGTTATATTAGATTGTTAAAAGTCTTATACAAATTTGAGGAAAAAAAGATTATACGATCGTATAGAAAGGAGAAAATAAACATATGACTATTGTAAGATGGCTATTGGGTAAAATTTCGTGGACGAAATTTATTTTAAGGGGGGGAGAATTGTAACACCCCTAAGTTCGGTAGTGCGTTCTACTGTTCCGGTGACCAGTGTTGTCCGGACAGCTAGGATGTAACATCCTCCCGGTAGCAACTCCGTACATTCTACTGTTCCGGTGACCGGTGTCAGTCCGGACAGCTAGAACGTCCGAAAAAATATTTAAATTAAAGTGGGGGACCATAATTAACTCAAATATTAATAAGAAAAATTTAGGAAAAATTTTAGAAATAAAATACAACCAAGTTAAACGAGCCGGTGCCCAAGCGATGGGTAACCAGAGGTAAGTTGCGGTTCTCGCAACGAGGAGCCCTAGACCCGGGGAAAAATTTTAAAATAATTTTTGGGACTCCAGAGAAGGGTTATTGAGGTTCCTATGGCATTAGAATGCCAAGAAAATATTTAGAAAAATTTTTCAATCGGTACAGACAATTTTGACCCGTTAAGCCAAACGGAGGGCATTTTGGTCATTTCGCCTTCAGAGGTGATTTTTGGCCGACATGTCCAGTTAAGTAAATAATTATTATGATCTAAAATATGAATAAATATTGCTAAAAATTAAATTGAAATTTAGTAGAAAAGAAAAGAAAGAAAAAGGAGCTAAATTAGGAATTATGATGTCATGCTTAGGTAATTAAAAATGCTATGGCCAATCACATTAAAGCAAGACAATTAAAATTCAATAAAAAGGGATAAATGAGGCAGAATTCTAGAAATTTCAGCAGCCCTTTCTCTCTTCAAAAAACGTTACCCATGCTCCTCCATTTTTGGTTCTTAAAAGCTTCAATTTCCATGCTTTCCTCACCCCAAAACCCTAAGTCACCTTCACTAAAAACTTGTCTCTACCTCTTGGGAAGTGTTTGGCAGCCTAGAAAAGGAAGGAAAGTGAAGTTTTAGCTTGGAGAAATCTGCCCTACAAGAAGTTAAAGTGAGGTTAGTGCCTACTTATATGCATACTTCTTTGATTCCATGTTAGAAGCTTGAAATAAGTGAGAAATTGTAAATTAAATGAACATGAATTATGTGTATACATACTATGAATTTTCGGCAGCCCTTGTGAAGGAATTATTTTGATAGTTTTGATGGACTTAGAGTGAACTAGAGCTTATGTTTAAAGTGTATACATATACATATACAAAGAATGGAAGAGTTAAATAAGGAATTTGTGAAAACTCATATGGGAATTAGGGTTTTGAGAAGTGAAAAATTGACTTGGCTTAGGAAATTGTTAGAGAACCTTTTAATGGTCAATTAGTGACCATTTTAGGTATGTTGACCATGAATTGGACTGAAAAATAGTATAGCCAAGTGAATGTGTAGGCTGCCTTGTGAGTGCAGCAGAGTGACTGAAATTTCAGTCCACTTGCACAGCCATAACTTTGTCTGTGTAGGTCCAATTGATGTTTGGCCAATTGGAAATGAAACTAGGCTTATAATGGCACATTTTTTCTGAAGAAACCATGCCCAAAAGACCAAAGCAAGAGGACCAAAACTTGGCCCCAATCCGGATACCCTGCAAACAGCCCCTGCAGAAATGACCAAATAAATAGTAACTGTTCATTTGGCCATAACTCACTGTAGATATGGTCAATTGACCTGAAATTTTTACAGCAACAAGATAGGATATAGACAAACAACTTTCATGAAGAACATTACCCCAAATTATGCCAGTAACCCATTCAAATTATTGGGCAAAGGTAAGTTATCAAACCTGCAACTCTGCAGATTTTCACTTGAGCAGTAATGTTTGGATGGCTATAACTCTCTCTAGAAAACTCGGATTTAGGCGATTCTTGAACCGATGGAAACCTAAGGTATGGTAGAACATTGTATAAGAAGAAAGTTAGACCAAATTATGAACTTAACTTGATCAAATTACTGACCAAATTTGGACCAAAAATCTGCCAGACCAAAAATCTCAGCATGAACAGTACACGTGAACAGTAAACTTATTTTGGCCATAACTTGAGCTACAAAACTCCAAATGGAGTGATTCAAAAAACGAAATTCAACTAGACAAAATAAGGAACATTTTATATGAAGGAAGTTTTGTCAAATTCCAACAGTAAATCGACCAATGAAACAGTGCAACTTCGGAGCACCAAAACCGAAAATTGGCAATTTTGCCAAAATGACCTAAGTTTTGAGAAAGTGACCAAAACCAACAAGTTTTAAATGAAAAATGTAGTATGTTGGAAGTGCCAAAGTCAATGTACATATTTTCTATGCAAAAGTCAACATTTTAGTTGACTAATGAAGTGAATAGTGACATGAAAACTTGAAATAAGCTTGGAAATGGATTTGGTAATTGATTCCATCAAGTTTTAAATACAAAATGTGGTATGTTTGGGGTGTTAAAACCAATACACCTATTTTCTATCCAAAAGTCAACATTTTTGTTGACCAATGAGGTGAATAGTGACACCAAAACTTGAAATTCAAAATTTGAAATTAGAAATGCATCTAGGGGACTTTAAATTGTAATTGGCAATTAATACTAGTAAATGTAAAACTCAAAATGTGGGATCTTGGTGTAATTAGAATTAATATATCCATTAAGTATAAAAAGGTCAACATTTTGGTTGACTAGTATGGTGAATAGTAATCAAAATGATTAGTGAATTAAGATGAAGACCTAGAACCAATTCTAAGCTTAAATGCTTAGAATTGTATGACAAATATGGACTATGCATCCTAGTCAAAATTGTTAAAAAGAAATTTAGGCCATAAATTTGAAATCCATGAAATATTCATGGATTACTTGAAACATGAAAAATAAGTCACCTAATTGATGTGAATAGATAGTTAGGGCATATATGCCCATCACAAATGGAATTCATAAAATATTAGTAACTCAACTTGAAATATAAAATTTGTAATTACATAAGTAGATTCTTGAATGTATAAATGAGAAAGGAAAAATGTTTTGAATACAATGGTACATGTGAACCATTGTTTAGAATTGTGATCAATATGAATAACATAATGAATGGATAAATAAACTATATTAATGAATGAATGAGACATTAGTTCTCATTATTGTAAAGAGGAGAAGTATTTTGAGTACAATGGTATAAAAGAATAATTGATGTGAATTGTGATCATATAAATGATCAAATGAATGTATGAATTATGATTGAAATTTATCATGAAATAATGAAGTCATAAAGCACAATATATTAACATTTTAAAGTATTAAATGCCCTAGTATTCCTAACAAGATTGGTTTGGATAGTTTGGCATGCCAATAGGGTATTGTTTTAGTAGTACTGCGAAAGGCTTTATGCTTGTATTCATGGCTTTTATGCCCGTATTCATGGCTTTTATGCCCGTATGCATGGCTTTTATGCCCGATTATGTGATATCATGGCTTTTTAGCCATACTGACTGCATACATGGTTGACGTTCTGCGTCCCATAGTATGACGGCCCGAGGCACCGCGGTGTCCAGTGCCAACGACCCGTTATCCAGTCCAGTCGTCCAGTATAGGTTACTTGGGCAACCAAATGAATGGAAAAGTATAACTGTAATTGAACTGATTGTTAAAGAAAATACGAAAATTAAATATCAGGAATGATTATGATAGAATACAAAGAAACTCAAGATCATGAAGAAAATAATTAACAAAATGCATGAATAAGTAAATATCATAAAACGTAATTAGCCCTCGACTAAACATTAAGTTGGTAATTATTCAGTTCTTATGAAAACAATGGCTAAGAAATTATGATTTTTATTTGCATATTATATTTTCTTGCATTATTGGCACCACTAAGCTTTATGCTTAGCGCGTCGCTTTTGCAACGCGTAGGTACTGAAGAGTTGGACAGAGGGCCCGGTAGACCACAGATTGGGTAAGGCCATTCACAGTTCTGCATAGTGTCCGTGTCACCTCACCTTTCACAGTGCATTGGTAGGACACTAGATTTCATTTTGATATTTTGTAACTAATTTCCATTTTCTCATATGTATTTGAACTTATGTAATAAATTTTGATATTCATGTAAATAATGAAAATTGTATTTGTGAATGGAAGAGTGGATGTCTATTTATGACTTGTACATGATTAATAAATGAGATGATGATTGAGAACTGAAATTGATAATTGTTGAGATTTTGATAAATGGAGTTGAGATGATTGAATATGAATATATGAAGTGTTTTTCACAGGTTCCGAAGAACGGTTTTCTCCATTTTTAGCCGGTACTCCGCCGGATTTTTTTTTAAATTTTCGGAACCTCAAATAAATTACAATTTCAATAAATGAATTATATTTCACAAGTTATATTCAAAACTACGATAAAAATGAATTAAGATAAAATAGAGTTCTCCGGCACACTGAGTGGCATAACTTGCTCGGCTACACTGTAGTCGGGTAAGGGGTGTCACATAGGATGCCTAGAACTACACTTTGATATGAGTGAGGAGATATAAAATAATGAAATACAAGAAAAGAAAATACAAGAAAAGCAAAGAAAATTGATTGGGTGATGTATACTAAGTATATTGTGAATGTATACTTGAATTTGGAAGCTTGGAACTTTATTCAAAGTGAGGAATAAATTGGCAGCCTGGTTTGGTGAACCATAAGGATTTTATTTCATGTTTAGTTTATGGAATAATGATGTTAAAATGTGTTGGTTGTTATGGCATTTTGAGTGTGTGTATGGTGGTGTGAAGTGGGACATGTAAATGAGCATGTATAGGTGATTGAATTGTTGTAAATTGGATTGAAAAATTCTGCACTTGTTGGTGCACATTGAATGTAATTGTAAGCTGCCAAAATGACCTATAATGTGTTGTGAATTATGTTTATGTCATGGTACAACCAGAATTGGCTTGAATGTTAAGTTTGGTAAGTGTTAGGAGTGATCCTTGATGTGTATGGAAGAAATGCAATAAGGCAGTTTGAGTTTTAGGCCTATAACTTTAAGTGTGTGGCTCCAATTGGCATGAGACCAATTGGAGGTGAAACTAGGCACAAAATGTGCCAACTTTCATGAAGGAAGCTTGCCAAAATTCTGCTTGCAAGGTAGCTTGAAAAATGACCAAATCCGGATTAAGTGCAATTGAGGCCTGAAAATTGACCATTTGGACAGCAGTTAGTGTTTAGGCCATAACTCACTCAAACCAGGTCCAATTGACCTGAAATTTTAACCATGAATAGTTAAGACCCATATCTACAAGTCTTATGAAGACACCAAAGCCCATAAAAGACCATAAGTAAGTCAAACAGCTTGCACAAGTTCGGGTCCAAAAACTGGCCGAACCTAAAATGACCTAAAATGACCAATTTTGGTGCAATTTTACCAGCAATAGTAAAATAACCATAACTTGGTCTACATAACTCAGAATAACCTGAACTTTTGCCCCGCGTTCTATAAGACATAGATCTACAAGTTTGTATTTTTGACCAAAACCCGAAAACTAAGGGAACTAGGTCGTCCGGCTAGGTCAAACTAGTATCCCGGAATCCAGCAAATTGCAAGATAACGCAGTATACATGGAAATGAGTTAGGTAAAATGTACCAACCCTAAAAGACTATCGAATGTGACATATTAGTAACACTAAAACCTAATTTATCTAGAATACATCGAGGGTCGAAATATTAGGTTGACTAAGCAAATATTAGAATTCAGTGAATTAATTATCAAGCATTATCGTTAGAGACAGTTTAAATGAGTACTGAAACACTTCAAATTGTGTTTCTCAGTTAGCAAAGACTCAGAGAAAGGGAAGGAAACACTGAGTCAAGGCCGAGACGATTATCGAGGTTTGTGCACTGTGATTATTTCTTTTGAATTTTTCAATTGAAATAAATTATGTCTATTTGTATATTATTGTTTTCAATTATGGAAATGTGTTTGAATGGGTACTTATTGCTTCAAAAGCATTGTAAATGGTTTGAACTCAACTCAACTCAACTCAACTAAGCCTTTATCCCAAAAATTTGGGGTCGGCTATATGGATTCTCTTTTTCCACTCTTAACAATTTTGGGTTAAATCCTCAGTAATGTGTAATACTTCTAAATCATGTTGTACTACTCTCCTCCAAGTCAATTTAGGTCTAACCCTTTTTTTCTTTCTATCCTCTAACCTAATGTTCTCTACTTGTCTAACTGGAGCCTCCGTATGTCTACGCTTCACATGACCAAACCACCTTAATCTCTCTTCTCTCAACTTATCTTCAATTGGCACCACTCCTACCTTTTCTCTAATACTTTCATTACGGACTTTATCTAGTCTAGTATGGCCACTCATCCACCTTAACATTCTCATCTCTGCAACTCTTAGCTTAGATGCATACGACTCTTTCAGTGCCCAACACTCACTACCATATAACATAGCCGGTCGTATGGCTGTACGGTAAAATTTTCCTTTTAATTTATTGGGAATCTTACGATCACATAAAACTCTCGTGGCACGTCTCCACTTCAACCATCCGGCTTTAATCCTATGACTAACATCCTCCTCACATTCCCCATCTATTTGAAGGACTGAGCCTAGATATTTAAAGTGATTACTTTGGAACAATACCACTCCATTCAAACTAACTCCTTTCCTATCACCAGTTTGGCCTTTACTGAACTTGCAATGCATGTATTCTGTCTTCGTTCTACTTAACTTAAAACCCTTTGACTCTAGAGTACTTCTCCAAAGTTCTAGCTTCCTATTGACCTCTCTTGGAACACTATCATAAGCCTTCTCCAAATCAATAAAAACCATGTGTAGATCTTTCTTCACATCTCTATATTTCTCCATCAAGCTTCTAATGAGAAAGATCGCTTCCATACTTGAACGACCGGGCATGAAACCAAATTGATTGAGAGAGATAGAAGTATCATGACGTAGTCGATGCTCCACAACTCTCTCCCACAACTTCATAGTATGGCTCATGAGTTTAATTCCCCTATAGTTTGAGCAACTCTGTATGTCTCCCTTATTTTTAAAAATAGGTACTAAAATACTCTTCCTCCATTCATCAGGCATTTTCTTTGAGTTTAGAATCTTATTAAATAATTTAGTTAACCATGCCACTCCCATATCTCCCAAATACTTCCACACTTAAATTGGTATTTCATCGGGTCCACAGGCTTTACCCACTTTCATTCTCTTAAGTGCTTCCTTTACTTCTAAAGATCTAATCCTTCTAGTATAATTTACATTCTTTTCTATTGTTCTATAATCTATATTCACGCTATTTCCATTTTGACTATTATTAAAGAGATCATTAAAATAATTTCTCCATCTTTCTTTAATGTCCTCATCTTTGACCAACACTTTTCCTTTCTTTATAACTTAATGCACCTAACTTGATTGAGATCTTGACATTTCCTTTCTCTACTCCTTGCTAATCTATAAATATCTTTCTCCCCTTCTTTAGTTCCAAGTTTCTCATATAACTTTTCAAATGCCTGTGCTCTTGCTTGACTAACTGCCTTTTTTGCCTCTTTCTTTGCTATCTTGTACTGTTCATATGCCTCATTATTATCACATTTAGGTAATTTCTTATACCATTCCATTTTTCTCTTCACTGCCTTTTGTACTTCCTCATTCCACCACCATCTCTCTTTTGAGGGTAGTCCATGTCCTTTAGACTCTCCAAGTACTTTTCTAGCTACTTCTCTAATCTTTGATGCCATCTGTATCCACATATCATTGGCCTCCATATCTAGCTTCCATACTTCGGACTCGAGAAGCTCATTTTTGAACTTCACTTGCTTTACTCCTTTGAACTCCCACCACTTTGTTCGAGCTACACTATTTCTTCTGACCTTACTTGAATTGTTCCTAAACTTGACATCCAAGACCACCAACCTATGTTGACTTGTTAAAGCCTCTCCTGGAATGACCTTGCAATCCTTGCATAGAGCTCTATTTGTCTTCCTAGTTAAGAGGAAGTCGATTTGGCTTCTATGTTGCCCACTTTTGAAAGTCACTAAATGTGACTCTCTTTTTATAAAGTAGGTATTTGCTATTATTAGGTCGTATGCCATAGCAAAATCAAGGATGTTTTTTCCCTCCTCATTTCGACTGCCAAAACCAAAACCTCCATGAACATTCTCATAACGTTGCCTATCACTTCCTACATGTCCATTCAAATCTCCACCAATGAAAACATTCTCTTCATTCGGTATGCTTTGCATTAAATCATCCATATCTTCCCAAAACCTTTGTTTACTCTCACTGTCTAGTCCTATTTGTGGGGCATAAGCACTAACTATATTTATTGTTTCTCCTTCTAGTACTAGCTTTACTAGTATAATTCTATCTCCTACTCTTTTCACAGCTACTACTGCGTCTTTCAATGTTTTGTCTATGATTATACCCACTCCGTTCTTGTTTCTCTCCTTTCTGGTAAACCACAATTTGTACCCTGAATTACCCACTTCCTTACTTTTCTCTCCTACCCATTTAGTCTCCTGAATGCAAGCTGTCACACCCCGGCTTAGTGGGCCCCCTCTTCTATCATGGGTGGCCATCTTGCGTACTTCTAAAGGCGCGATGCAACTCAAATCGGTATTGTCCGCTTTGGTGGAGTTCAATCCCTTCGCCCTGCAGAGCTAGGATTCGAACCCATATCACCTCACGGATTTGCTTCGCCTCTTACCAATTGAGCTGCTACAACTCAAATCCGTGAGGTGATATGGGTTCGAATCCTAGCTCTGCAGGGCGAAGGGATTGAACTCCACCAAAGCGGACAGTACCGATTTGAGTTGCATCGCCGGCCTCTAGAGGAGTACGCTGGCAAGATGGCCACCCATAGAGGGGCTTGAGCTGGGGCCCACTAAGCCGGGGTGTGACAATAAAAAAATTTGGACCATTTCTTGATTTGTGCGTGTCATCCTTGCGCAGGGGCCATGCTAATCTTCTCTGTATTGTTCCAATTTTATCGGATGTCCCCGCAGCTCAATTGGTAAGAGGCGAAGCAAACCCGTGAGGTGATAAGGGTTCGAATCCTAGCTCTGCAGGGCGAAGGGATTGAACTCCACCAAAGCGGACAGTACCTTGTGAGTCGCACTGCCGGCCTCTAGGGGGGTACGCCGGCAAGATGGCCACCCAGAGAGGGGCTTGAGCTGGGGCCCGCTAAGTCGGGATGTGACACAAGCAATATTCACCCTTCTCCTTTCCAAGGTATCCACAAGCTCCATTAATTTTCCTGTAAGTGATCCAACATTCCAAGTACCAACCCTAATCCTCCTCCTATCCTGCTCCTTCCTAATTGGTTTCCTTCTATGATATCTTCTATTGTTTTCTATGTCTATCTTGTGTTCTGTTCCACTATTTGTTCTACTATCTGTCCTATGGACTAACTTCTTTACCCACACCCGTCCATGATGTGGGAACCCTTGCTCACTTAACACCACACCCGGGCGCCGGCATGGCGCGTCGCTTTCGGTGAACGCCCTACACCCTTGCATATTTATCACTACACCCAGGCTTCGATGTAGCGCGTCGTTAGTAGAGGAAGCCCCAACGTTTATATCTTTTGAATCCATATCATAGGGTGTGACGAAATTTTTATGCTGGTTGTCACCTATCGTAACCCTCCTCCTTTATCCGGGCTTGGAACTGTGGAAAAATTGATTTAGTGTGATTTGTGAAAATTTGAAGTTAATTATGAATTGTGTTGCCATTTTGTGAATGAATTTATGACTTTAGAAATTTATTGGATTCTCACGAATCATTTGAATAAAATGTTTGGAATTGATTTTGTGTTCACACTTAGCATGACAGTATCATATCATTCCTTCTCCATTTATGGGGTGGTGATCATTTATTTTCCTTCTCCATTTATGGAGTCGTGATCATTTATTTTCCTCCCTCTCTGGTATACTAGTTGAGGTGATCGGATGAGTACTCATTATATAGCTAGCTCCCTTCCTCATTGATTTTGATTAGTGGGGTTGTGATTGCTTTGTTGTGGTGTACAACGTGGCATTGATCGGAAATTTTATGTCATGGCTTAAGTTGTGTATGAATTGGCAACACTGTATTCTTAAATTATTCGACTAAATTGTGTTATTATGAGCTTTGATAATTTGTGAAATGGAGTTTAAATTCTTATTGACATTCACTGTCTTTTGAATTTAACTATGTTTTGATCACTGAGATTTATTGTGATATTGTGTTAAATTCCTTATGACGTTCATTGTCTCGAATTTAACTATGGTTTTATGTATCCATCATTTTTATGATTTATAAATTGTGATTTAAAGTTGTATTTGGTTAATGTTGTGCACCACTGAGACATTGTCTCGGTGATAGCTTTCCATTGCTGTTGCAGGTAGACAGATGGACAGGGCAGCAGACTAGGCTACTAGTGCTTCAGTGAGAGATCATCGAGTATATTGAGTATACCATATTTTGCATTTTGTATTGTAATGTATGTTTACTGTATGTATATATTGTTTTTGGTTTTGAGCAATTGTAAATTAAAATTGTACATTGAAGTTGTAAAATAATTATGAGTTATTTTGGCTTGTAAAAATTGTATTATATTTCTTGTATCTCAGTCTTTGAAAAATCACTGTGGATTTGAGTTGAGAAAAATGTTGGAGTTGAGATTTGGAAATATATTGAAGTGCTTTTTACAGGTTTTCTGAAGAACTGTTTTATCCAAAATACAGATGGCACTTTGCCAAAATTTTTACAAAAATTCCAAATAATTCAAATGTGTTAGTTCTATCACTTCAGTTCAAAAAAGGTTTTTACACCTGTAAATAGTGCTCACCACTGTAAAAGAAGTAAGAAAAGTTTTTAAAATCCCTTGTAGTGTATTTAATGGGTTATCAGTAGACGGAGTTGGTAATTCATTAGGTATACTACGGGATCATGTTATGTCTTACAGAGGGGTGGGGTGTGACAAAAAGACTATCGAATGTGACATATTAGTAACATTAAAACCTAATTTTCCTAGAATGTATCGAGAGTCGACATATTAGGCTGACTAAGCAAGTAATAGAATCCAATGAATTAATTATCAAGCATTATCGTTAGAGACAGTTTAAATGAGTACTGAAACACCTCAAATTGTGTTTCTCGGTTAGCAAAGACACAGGGAAAGGGAAGGAAACACTGAGTCAAGGCCAGGAGACAGTTATCAGAGGTTTGTGCACAATAGTTATTTCTTTTGAGTTTTTCAATTGAAATAAATTATGACTATTTGTATATTATTGTTTTCAATTATGGAAATGTGTTTGAATGGATACTTATTGCTTGAAAAGCATTGTAAATGGTTTGAAACTGTGGAAAAATTGATTTAGTGTGATTTGTGAAAATTGAAGTTAATTATGAATTATGTTGCTATTTTGTGAATGAAATTATGACTTTGGAAATTTATTGGATTCTCATGAATCTTTTGAATAAAATGTTTGGAATTGATTTTGTGTTCACACTTAGCATGACAGTATCACATCATTCCTTCTCCATTTATGGGGTTGTGATCATTTATTTTTCTCCCTCTCTGGTTTACCAGTTGAGGTCATCAGATGAGTACTCATTATATAGCTAGCTTCCTTCCTCATTGATTTCGATTAGTGGGGTTGTGATTGCTTTATCGTGGTGTACAACGCGGCATTGATCGAAAAATTGTGTCATGGCTTAAGTTGTGTATGAATTGGCAACACTGTATTCTTAAATTATTTGACTAAATTGTATTATTATGAGCTTTGATAATTTGTGAAATGGAGTTTAAATTCTTATTTACATTCACTGTCTTTTGAATTTAACTACGTTTTGATTACTGAGATTTATTGTGATATTGTGTTAAATTCCTTATGACATTCATTGTCTCGAATTTAAATATGGTTTTATGTATCCATCATTTATATGATTTATGAATTGTGATTTAAAGTTGTATTTGGTTAATGTTGTGCACCACTGAGACATTGTCTCAGCGATAGCTTTCCATTGCTGTCGCAGGTAGACAGACGGACAGGGCAGCAGACTAGGTTGCTAGTGCATTCAACGAGAGATCATCGGGTATATTGAGTATACCACATTTTGCATTTTGTACTGTAATGTATGTTCACTGTATGTATATATTATTCTTGGTTTTGAGCAGTTGTAAATTAAAATTGTACATTGAAGTTGTAAAATAAATTATGAGTTATTTTGGCTTGTAAAATTTGTACTGTATTTCTTTTATCTCAGTCTTTGAAAAACTATTGTAGATTTGAGTTGAGAAAGATATTATGTTGTTTAACTGTTGGAGTGGAGATTGAGAATTATATTGAAGTTTTTTTTTTTACAGGTTTTCTGAAGAACTGTTTTATCCAAAATACAGATGGCACTCTGCCAAAATTTTTACAGAAGTCACTAATAGTCCAAATGTGTTAATTGTTTCACTTCAGTTCAAAAAGGTTTTTAACACCTGTAAATTGTGCTCGCCACTGTAAAAAGAAGTAAGAAAAGTTTTAAAATCCCTTGTAGTGTATTTAATGGGTTATCAGTAGACGAAGTTGGTAATTCATTAGGTATACTACAGGAACATGTTATGCCTTACAGAGGGGTAGGGTGTGACATGTTTTAGTGGTATCAGAGCTGGTTTTTAAATTTTGTTTCCACAGGTTATTTGAATATTCTTTCTTCATAGTACAACTGCTCAATATCATTGTTTGATACATACAGTACATTACATTATAAATATGCACTAACGGGAGGAAATCTCCTTGTGTTATTTGTTCAGGAGATCTAAGATCCTCGCATTGACCATGGAAGAGGGAGATCGTTCAGTCGATCAATCGATAGAGGCTTAGGTACAAGTTGAGGCCCCAGCTCCACAAAATGTGGAAGGCCCAACTGTACCAGTTTTATCGGCATAAATTACTCCACAAATGGGCCAGCAAATGGCCACTTTCTTTCAACAAATGGCTGATAATTTATCAACCCCAGCCCAAGTACAAACCCAACCCCCACAAGGGCAACATGAGATAGAGAAAGAGGGAAAATATGTAGAACAGAGTTCCAGTGGTCCTACTAGAAAGAGGAAGAATTATGGGGGACACAGCAGAGGTGGCAAGAAGTCTGGTAGGGGAAGACATTCAGGACAGAAACCTCCTTTATCTGGTCAGCAGAGTACCAGAGGTTCCTACCCTTCCCGTCAATGTGAAACTTGTGGAAGAAATCATGGTGGGATATGCTACAAGGCTATTGGAGCCTGTTATAACTGTAGAGGCACAGGACACTTTGCCAAGGACTGCACCAGTAGTTGCAGAGTTGGACCACCTCCTACTACTGCAGAAGGGTTAGTTCAGAGCCCTGTCACCAGAAGTTCACAACCACCCAGCAGAGGTAGAGGCAGGGTTAGAGGTAGCCCAGCAGGCAGTCAAGGCACAATGAAACAGCCAGGGCAAGACAGTGCTCTAGTCAGAGTCTATGCAATGAGAAAGAGAGAAGAGGCCGAGACATCTGATGTTGTGGCTGGTACCTTCTCAACTTTTAACCAAGATGTGTTTGTGTTATTTGATCCGGGTTCTACCCATTCTTATGTGAGTGCTAGCATCATTGATTGCATTATTGTTCCATGTACAAAAATGGACTTTGAGGTGCTAGTAATAAGTCTGTTAGGACAGGAGGTCAGGGTTAATTAAATGTACAGAGATTGTCCTTTGGTGATCCAAGGACACACTTTTCTATCTGATTTCATTGAAATGCCCTTCAGAGATTTTGATATCATCTTGGGCATGGATTGGTTAGCTAGGCATCATGCCATGATTGATCAGAGGTCAAGACAGTCACTTTTGGTCTCCCTCAGTACAGTGATGTGGTAATACATGGGGAGAGGCAGCTATTGCCATCACACATCATTTCGGCTGCACTAGCCAGAAAAATGATCAGAAAGGGGTGTGAAGCATACTTGACACATGTGGTAGACACCCAAGTGGGGAGTCCAGCATTGAAAGACATCCCTACAGTACATGACTTTCCAGATGTGTTTCCTGATGAATTGCCAGGATTACCTCCAGAAAGAGAAGTGCAGTTTGAAATTAATGTTATGCCTGGCGTGGATCCAATCTCCATAATGCCATACAGAATGGCACCAGCAGAGTTGAAGGAGTTGAAGATACAGTTGCAAGAACTACTTGAAAAGGGCTTCATCCGCCCTAGTGTGTCACCTTGGGGAGCATCAGTGTTGTTTGTTAAGAAGAAGGATGGTACTCTCTGCTTATGCATAGATTATCGGTAGTTGAATAAGGTGACAATAAAGAACAGATATCCATTGCCTCGCATTGATGATCTGTTTGATCAGTTGAAGGGTGCAGCGGTATTCTCCAAAATTGATTTGCGATCTGGTTATTATCAATTGAAGGTGCAAGAGCAGAGTATTCCAAAAACTGCTTTCAGAACTCGGTATGGCCACCATGAGTTTCTAGTAATGCCATTCGGGTCAACAAATGCTCCAGCTGCTTTTATGGATCTGATGAACACTATCTTCAGAGCATATCTTGATCAATTTGTGGTGGTGTTTATTGATGACATTTTGATATATTCGAGGAATGCAGAGGAGCATGATAGACATCTGCGGATTGTACTGCAGACTTTAAAGGAGAAACATCTATATGCCAAATTGTCGAAATGTGAATTTTGGCTGAAAGAAATCTCCTTTTTGAGACATGTTGTGTCGGCTGAAGGGATCAAGGTAGATTCCAGCAAGGTAGAAGCTATCCTTAACTGGAAACCACCCAGGAACATCACAGAAATTCGTAGTTTTCTGGGTTTAGCTGGATATTACCGTCAGTTTATGAAAGGGTTTTTTTATGTTATCTTCCCCACTGACCAAGCTGCTTCAGAAAGATATAAAATTTCAGTGGACTGATAAATTCCAGCAAAGTTTTGATGAGTTGAAGAGGTGTTTAATTGAAGCTCCAGTCCTCACTTTACCTACTCTGGGTAAAGAATACACAGTTTATAGTGATGCTTCTCACAATGGGTTAGGCTGTGTACTGATGCAAGATCGGAATGTCATTGCTTATGCATCACGCCAGCTGAAACCGCATGAGAGGAACTACCCAACACATGATCTGGAACTAGCAGCTATTGTTTTTGGTTTGAAGATTTGGAGACACTATTTGTATGGGGAAAAATGCTACATTTACACAGATCACAAGAGCTTGAAGTACTTAGGCACCCAGAAGGAATTGAATTTGAGGCAGAGGAGATGGTTAGAACTGATTAAAGACTGTGATTGCTTAATAGACTATCAGCCAGGGAAAGCAAATGTGGTGGCTGACGCCTTAAGTCGCAAGACTATGGCAAGTCTCAGAGTTTCTCCTTTGTCCATGGTATATGAATTGAAAGCACAGCATGCCAGTTTAGAGATTGATGATTTCCATGGCATGTATAGCCAGTATTGATTGATCAGATCAAAATGGCTACTCAGAATGATGATAAATATCAGAAGCTACTGAAAGAAGTTGTAACATCCTCCCGGTAGCAACTCCGTACATTCTACTGTTTCGGTGACCGGTGTTGGTCCGGACAGCTAGAACGTCCGGAAAAATATTTAAACTAAAGTCAGGAACCATAATTAACTTAAATATTAATAAGAAAAATTTAGGAAAAATTTTAGAAATAAAATACAACCAAGTTAAACGAGCCGGTGCCCAAGCGATGGGTAACCAGAGGGAAGTTGCAGTTCTCGCAACGAGGAGCCCTAGACCCGGGGAAAAATTCATAAAATAATTTTTGGGACTCCAGAGAAGGGTCATTGAGGTTCCTATGGCATTAGAATGCCAAGAAAATATTTAGAACAATTTTTCAATCGGTACAGACAATTTTGACCCGTTAAGCCAAATGGAGGGCATTTTGGTCATTTCGCCTTCAGAGGCAATTTTTGGCCGACTTGTCCAGTTGAGTAAATAATTATTATGAAATAAAATATGAATTAATGTTGATGAAAAATTAATTTGAAGCTAGTAGAAAAGAAAAGAAAAAGAAAATACAATAAAATGCCAAATATGATATATTATGATGTCACTCACTTTCTCCCAACCAATCACCATTCAACAAGCTTTCTTAAATCACTTAAAAGAGACAAAGAAGACCAAAAAAATTCTGCTCTTCTTCTTCTTCTTCAGCCAAAACGTGAACCTCTCCTCCATAACCCTCCATGAAAACTTTCTTCAATTACTTCCATTTTCCCATGAATTTCCACTACTAAACCCTAGACACCTTTCATTAAAACTTGTCCATACAACTTGGGGAAGTGTTTGGCAGCCTAGAAAAGGAAAGAAAGTGAAGTTTGAGCTTGGAAAAATCTGCCCTACAAGAGGTTAGTGCACATATACACCTAAAGCTCTTTATTTCTATGTTAGAGACTTGAAATAAGTAAGAATTTGTAACTAAAATGAATAAAAACTATGTGTGTATGCCATAAATTTCGGCTGCCCTAAGGAAGAAACAAAGGTGGAGTGTTTGTGATGGTTTTAATGGACTTAGAATGAATTAAAGATTATGCTTAAGGTGTATATACACATATATAATGAATGAAAGTGCTTAACTAGGTGTATGGGTGAATTGAAATGGAAACTAGGGTTTTGAGAAGTGAAAATTTGACTTGGCTTAGGAAATTGTTAGAGGACATTTTAATGGTCAATTAGTGACAATTTTAGGTAAGTTGACCATTATTTGGACTGAAATGTAGCATGGCAAAGTGAATGAGTATGCTGCCTTGTGAGTGCAGCAGGGTGACTGAAATTTCAGTCCACTTGGACTGCCATATCTTTGGCTGTGTTGTCCAATTGGACATGAAACTAGGCTTGTAATGGCACATTTTTTCTGAAGAAACCATGCCCAAAAGACCAAAGCAAGAGGACCAAAAGTTGGCCCCAATCCGGATACCCTGCAATAGCACCTGCAGAATTGACCAAATGAACAGTAACTGTTCATTTGGCCATAACTCACTGTAGATATGGCCAATTGACCTGAAATTTTTACAGCAATAAGTTAAGACATAGAAAAACAACTTTCATGAAGGAACCTACCCCAAATTATGGCCAAAACCCATCCAACCAAGTGATTCTAGTTACTGTTCATGTTACTGTAGATATGGTAATTTCTGCAAAATGGAAATACGGCCAGCTGTGGTTTTTGGACCATATCTGGAGTTAAAAAACTCCAAATGGAGTGATTCAAAAAAGGAAATTCAACTAGACAAAATAAGGAACAACTTTCATGTTTACCATTTCCTCAAATTCCCACTGCAACAGTGCTTAATGGAATAGTAAAGTTAGGCTTCAAAAACTGAAAATTCTGCCCTCTTGTTTTAAGCTTAGAAATGGTAATGGTAATCGATTCCAACAAGTTTTAAATGTAAAATGTGGTGCATTGGGAGTGTTAAAACCAATATACCTAATTTCTATCCAAAAGTCAACATTTTTGTTGACCAATAAGGTGAATAGTGACACCAAAACTTGAAATTCAAAATTTGAAATTATAAATGCATCTAGAGGACTTTAAATTGCAATTGGCAATTAATACTAGCAAATGTAAAACTCAAAATGTGGGATCTTGGTGTAATTAGAATTAATATATCCATTAAGTATAAAAAAGTCAACATTTTGGTTGACTAGTAAGGTGAATAGTAATCAAAATGATTAGTAAATTAAGATGAAGACCTAGAACCAATTCTAAGCTTAAATGCTTAGAATTGTATGACAAATATGGACTATGCATCCAAGTCAAAATTGTTAAAAAGAAATTAAGGCCATAAATTTGAAATCAAGGAAATATTCATGGATTACTTGAAACATGAAAAATAAGTCACCTAATTGATGTGAATAGATAGTTAAGGCTTATATGCCCATCACAAATGGAATTCATAAAATATTAGTAACTCAACTTGAAATATAAAATTTGTAATTACATAAATAGATTCTTGAATGTATAAATGAGAAAGGAAAAATGTTTTGAATATAATGGTACATGTGAACCATTGTTTAGAATTGTGATCAATATGAATAACATAATGAATGAATAAATGAACCATATTAATGTATGAATGAGACATTAGTTCTCATTATTGTAGAGAGGAGAAGTATTTTGAGTACAATGGTGTAAAAGGATAATTGATGTAAATTGTGATCATATAAATGATCAAATGAATGTATGAATTATAATTGAAATTTATCATGAAATAATGATGTCATAAAACACAATATATTAATATTTAATGATATTATGTGCCCTTGTATTGCCTAGACATGTGTGTCAGATTGGATAGTTTGGCATGCCAATAGGGTATTGTTTTAGCAGTACTGCGAAAGGCTTTATGCCCGTATTCATGGCTTTATGCCCGCATTCATGGCATTATGCCAACATTCATGGCTTCTACGCCCGATTATGTGTTATCATGGCTTTCTAGCCATACTGACTGCATACGTGGTTGACGTTCTGCGTCCCATGGTATGACGGCCCGAGGCACCAAGGTGTCCAGTGCCAACGACCCGTTATCCAGTTTAGTTAGCCTGTCATAGGTTACTTGGGCAGTGAAAATTTATTGAGATAAGTTAAGAATATTAGCAATTAAAAATATTAGAAATTAAATAAAATAAATGAGTAAGATGACCTAAAATAAATTAGGATAGTTATTTATTAGAAAGAATCGAAATGAACTAGACAGATATCAAAATTTACTTATTATGAAATAATCTGAGACAACCTAGCAAGTATAGAGAAAATGCTAAAAGATTAGCAAAGAAAATTATAACATAAATAAATATTGCAAATGTACTTATATAACAATATAAGCATAAATTTATTATTTTCAAATCATTTTTCTTTGTACATTATTACTGTACATTGGCAAATAAACACTTTCAAAGAAGACTAAATTAGAATAAAATATATTAAATTTTAGAAACCGCATATGAAATATAAATAAATCTTAATTATTTGAATTATGTTATATTTATATAATTCTTTTTATATTATTTCCTTGTTATATTATTGCACCACTAAGCAGCAATGCTTAGCGCGATGGAATTGTTTCCTCGCGCAGGTACTGAAGTTAAAGCCCAGCGAATACTAAATAGAGATTTTAGAGTCCAGATCTGCAGAAGTGTCTGAAGTATTCAAGGTTGTCACCTCCTCAACAATGCATGTAGATAGGGCCCATATAGATCCTATTTTGTATTTTGTATAAAATGCTAGATATGGTATTATGATGTAAATTATGAAATTTTGTAATTATTTTGTAAATTTTGTAAATTAAAGAAATTTGAAAATTTTACTTATGTGATTTGAGCATGAATGAGATTGTATGGATTCGAAGACAGATTTGAAATATATAGATAATGCATGGAAATGAATATGAAATTGAGATATATGAATGAGATGTGAATTATGAGATGGTTATGAAAATAATTGATGAGATTTTATTTGTAAAATATTATTGAAACTTTCAAACAGGTAAATAGTAAAACACGTCAACTGGTAATAAAATAGGGGAAACTCTACTGGTTTCTCCGTCGAAAAAATAATTAATATTAAAATATAACGAGATCAAAATATGAAAGGGATAAAGTAAGATAAGATAGGGTGCTCCGGCACCTATTGTAGCATGCCTTGCTCGGCTACACTGTAGTCGGGTGAGGGGTGTTACAAAAGTCCAGCAGGGCAAGAAACCTGAATTTTCTGTGAAAGATGATGGTTTATTGCAACATCAGGGCAGAATGTGTGTTCCTAATGATGCTGAATTGGGACAGATCATTATGAAGGAAGCACATGAGTCTCCTTTTGCTATGCACCCTGGTGGAACTAAAATGTACAGAGGGCTGAAAGAGCATTACTGGTGGATGGGTATGAAGAGAGATATAGCTAAATTTGTTTCCAAATGCCTAACTTGTCAGCAAGTAAAGGTAGAACATCAAGTTCCAGCTGGTTTGTTACATCCTTTGCCAGTACCAGAGTGGAAATGGGAATGAATAACTATGGATTTTGTTACAGGACTTCCAAGAACACAAAATAGTATTGATGCAGTATGGGTTATAGTTGACAGATTGACCAAGTCTGCTCACTTTTTGCCAGTTCGGATGGACTATAGCCTGGAAAGATTGGCTAGATTGTACATATATGAGATTGTAAAACTGCATGGAGTGCCAGTATCAATTGTGTCTGACAGAGATCCTAGGTTCACTTCTAGATTATGGGGTAGTCTTCAGAGAGCCCTAGGAACTAGATTGAACTTCAAAGACAAAGATTCCACCCACGCAGCATGGCCACCTGAAAGGGTAATTCAGATATTGGAGGATATGCTACGGGCTTGTGTGATTAAGTTTGAAGGTAGTTGGGATACACACTTGCCTTTGATTGAGTTTGATTATAACAACAGCTACCAATCAAGCATTGGGATGCCTCCATATGAAGCTTTGTATGGCAGGAAGTGCAGAACTCCCTTAAGTTAGGATGAAGTAGGTAAAAGGAAGATGATTGGGCCAGAAATTGTTTAGCAGACAAAGGAAAAGATCAGATTGATCTGAGATAGACTCAAGGCTGCATCAGACCGTCAGAAGTCCTATGTTGATCTAAAGAGAAGACATATTGAATATGCAGTGGGTGATAAGGTATTCCTCAAAGTTTCTCCTTGGAAGAGGATTATGAGATTTGGCAGAAAGGGAAAATTGAGTCCTTATTTCATCGGACCATATAGGTTCTGGAAAGAGTGGGTCCTTTGGCATATCGGTTGGCATTACCTCCGGAGTTAGCAAGGATACACAGTGTCTTCCATGTGTCCATGTTAAGGAGGTACAGATCAGACCCATCTCATGTACTATCGGTTGAAGAGATTGAGGTAAATCCAGACCTCTCATATGAGGAAGAACCCATAGAAATTCTGGCTTATGAGGTGAAGCAGCTGAGGAACAAACAGATACACCTAATGAAAGTGCTGTGGAACCATCATTCAGGCCAGAAAGCTACTTGGGAACGTGAAGAGAATATGAGGAGACAGCACCCACAGCTGTTCAGAGACTAATGCCAGGTAATATTTCGAGACGAAATTTATATTAAGGGGGGAAGAATTGTAACACCCCTATGTTCGGTAGTGCGTTCTATTGTTCCGGTAACCAGTGTTGTCCGGACAGCTAGAATGCCTAGAACTACACTTCGTTATGAGTGAGAAGACATAAAATAATGAAATATAAGAAAAGAGAATACAAGAAAAACAAAGGAAAAATAATAGTAAAGAAATGCAACCAAGTTAAGCGAGCTGAGAACCTTGACGATGGGTGACCGCACCGAGAAGTCACGGTGTGGACCGTTGACTAGCCCTGCACTGCGGGGAACCCTAAAAAATATTTTTAGGACTTAAATAGACACCTATTGAGATATAAATTCCATTAGAAATATCAAAGAAAAATTAATTAATTAGTACAAAGAAAAGTGAGAAATAGAAAAACGGACAAAACCCGGTGTTATTGAAAAATCGGGAATGCAACCCGAACAGGGGCATTGTGGTCATTTGACGCCCTGAGTTGTCTTTTTACCTAAATGTCCATTGAAAATACATGATATTACACTTGGAAAATATAATGAAAAATTAAATTAGGGGTACCTAATGTAAATAGCAAAAATGGGATTCAAATTGAGTAATTAACACATTTAACTTATAATATAATTAAATATTGGTGAGTGGAGCACTATAGGGTTAAAATAATCACTATGTGGGCAGGTGTAAACTCCACTAACACCTTCATCTTCTTCATTCACTCACCATTGCCAAAATGAAGAGCTTGAAAATCCTCCATGGCCGATTTCCTTGAAGCTTCCAAATCTCCTCCATTTCTACCTCCAAACACCAAAGTTTCTTCACTAATTTTGATCCCCACCTCACAAGGAAGAAGTAGATACTAAAATCAAGGCAGTTTGGTGAAGATTTAACAAGCCCCAACAATAGGTAAGTGTTTAAATTGATTTATTTCTGAAGTAAAGTTTATGGGAAGCTTGAGATGAAGAAAATTTGAGGTTTTGGTGAGTTGTTATTATGCACTAGTTTTGGCAGCCATGGTAATTAAAGAGTTTGAATTATTTTCATATGCAATTGATGGGTATTGATGTTGATTAAAGTGAATAAAAGTTTTAGTAGGTTAATTCTTGGTGTATGTTAAAGTTGAGCACTTGAGTTGGAAATTTTGTTGAATTTAAAATTCTATTCGTGAATGCCTAAATGGACAGCCATGAAATGGTACACTAAATGAAATATTATTACATGTATTGTGAAGAATTAATGTTGACTAATGTGATTTAAAGTGTTGGTAAGTTAACTTCATGCATATGTAATGGTGGACCAAGTGGAAATTTGAGTTTGAAGGTAATTATGGAGGCTTGACAAATTTGGCAGCTTGTTAACTCTTTGAAGGATGCTGGAATTCATGAAGTTGTTTAATGAATTGTGGTCCTAAAGTTTGCCAAATATGTATGTAAGTTAGTGGTGAAGATATATGTTATGATAGTGGACATGTAAATGAGCATGATTAGGTGATTAAATTGTTGTAATTGAGTTTGACAAATTCTGCACTTTATGGTGTATGTTGAATGTGATTGTAAGCTGCCAAAATGATTAACAATATGTGGTAAAATATGTTTAGGTTATGGTACAAACCAAAGTTGACATGAATGTGGAGTTTGGTAGGTGTTAAAAGTGATATTTGATGAGTATGAAGGAAATGCAATAGGGCAGTGTGCATTTTGGCCTAGAACCTTAAGAGTGTGGCTCTAATTGGTATGAGACCAATTGGAGGTAAAACTAGGCACAAAATGTGCCAACTTTCATTAAGGAAGCTTGCCAAAATTCTGCTTGTAAGGTAACTTCAAAAGTGACCAAATCCGGATTAGTGCAATTGAGGTCTGAAAATTAACCACTTGGGCAGCAGTTAGTTTTTAGGCCATAACTCACTCAAACTAGGTCCAATTGACCTGAAATTTTGACCATGAATAGTTAAGACCTATATCTACAAGTCTTATGAAGACACCAAAGTCCATAAATGACCATAAGCAAGTCAAAAAGCTTACACAAGTTCGGCTCCAAAAACTGGCCGAACCTAAAATGACATAAAGTGACCTAAAGTGACCAATTTTGATACATTTTGACCAGCAATAGTAAAATAACCATAACTTGTTCTACATAACTCAGAATGACCTGAAATTTTGCCCTGCATGCAATAAGACATAGATATACAAGTTTTTAGTTTTGACCAAAACCCGAAAATCGAGGGAACTAGGTCGTCCGGCTAGGTCAAACTAGCATACCGGAATCCAGCAAATTGCAAGAAAATGCAAGATGCATGAAAATGAATTTGGTAACATGTACCAACTCTAAAAGACTATCGAATGTGACATATTAGTAACATTAAAACCTAATTTACCTAGAATGCATCGAAAGTCGACATATTAGGCTGACTAAGCAAGTAATAGAATCCAGTGAATTAATTATCAAACATTATCGTTCTGAGACGGTTTAAATGAGATCAAACACCTCATATTGTGTTTCTCGATTAGCAAAGACTCAGGAAAGGGAAGGAAACACGAGTCAAGGCAGAGACGATTATCGAGGTTTGTGCACTGTGATTATTTCTTTTGAGTTTTTCAATTGAAATAAATTATGACTATTTGTATATTATTGTTTTCAATTATGGAAATGTGTTTGAATGGATACTTATTGCTTGAAAAGCATTGTAAATGGTTTGAAACTGTGGAAAAATTGATTTAGTGTGATTTGTGAAAATTGAAGTTAATTATGAATTGTGTTGCCATTTTGTGAATGAAATTATGACTTTGGAAATTTATTGGATTCTCACGAATCATTTGAATAAAATTTTTGGAATTGATTTTGTGTTCACACTTAGCATGACAGTATCACATCATTCCTTCTCCATTTATGGGGTTGTGATCGTTTATT
This sequence comes from Hevea brasiliensis, assembly GCF_030052815.1. Classification (NCBI taxonomy): domain Eukaryota; kingdom Viridiplantae; phylum Streptophyta; class Magnoliopsida; order Malpighiales; family Euphorbiaceae; genus Hevea; species Hevea brasiliensis. Next base: position 72,706,346 of record NC_079495.1, on the reverse strand, counting down.
TTTCTCCCTCTATGGTTTACCAGTTGAGGTGATCGGATGAGTACTCATTATATAGCTAGCTTCCTTCCTCATTGATTTCGATTAGTGGGGTTGTGATTGCTTTGTCGTGGTGTACAACACGGCATTGATCAAAAAATTGTGTCATGGCTTAAGTTGTGTATGAATTGGCAACACTGTGTTCTTAAATTATTTGACTAAATTGTAATATTATAAGCTTTAATAATTTGTGAAATGGAGTTTAAATTCTTATTAACATTCACTGTCTTTTGAATTTAACTACGTTTTGATTGCTGAGATTTATTGTGATATTGTGTTAAATTCCTTATGACATTCATTGTCTCGAATTTAACTATGGTTTTATGTATCCATCATTTATATGATTTATGAATTGTGATTTAAAGTTGTATTTGGTTAATGTTGTGCACCACTGAGACATTGTCTCAGCGATAGCTTTCAATCTTTATGCAGTAGACGAACGAGCAGGCAGCAGACTAAGCTGCTAGTGCATTCAGCGAGAGATCATCGGGTATATTGAGTATACCACATTTTGCATTTTGTACTATAATGTATGTTCACTGGATGTATATATTGTTCTTGATTTTGAGCAGTTGTAAATTAAAATTGTACATTGAAGTTATAAAATAAATTATGAGTTATTTTGGCTTGTAAAATTTGTACTGTATTTCTTTTATCTCAGTCTTTGAAAAACTACTGTAGATTTGAGTTGAGAAAGATATTGTGTTGTTTAACTGTTGGAGTGGAGATTGAGAATTATATTGAAGTTTTTTTTTTTTTTTTTTTTTTTTTTTTTTACAGGTTTTCTGAAGAACTGTTTTATCCAAAATACAGATGGCACTCTGCCAAAATTTTTACAGAAGTCACTAATAGTCCAAATGTGTTAGCTGTTTCACTTCAGTTCAAAAAGGTTTTTAACACCTGTAAATTATGCTCACCATTGTAAAAAGAAGTAAGAAAAGTTTAAAAATCCCTTGTAGTGTATTTAATGGGTTATTAGTAGACGAAGTTGGTAATTCATTAGGTATACTATGAGATCATGTTATGCCTTACAGAGGGGTAGGGTGTGACAGGACATGAGGAGACAGCACCCACAGCTGTTCAGAAACTGATGCCAGGTAAAATTTCGAGACAAAATTTATTTTAAGTGGGGGAGAATTGTAACACTTCTATGTTCGGTAGTGCGTTCTATTGTTCCGGTGACCAATGTTGTCCGAACAGTTAGGATGCCTAGAACTACACTTAGATATGGATGAGGAGACATAAAATAATGAAATACAAGAAAATAAAATGCAAGAAAAACAAAGGAAAAATAATAGCAATGAAATATATCCAAGTTGAACGTGCCGAGAACCCTAGCGATGGGTGACCACACCGGAAAGTTGCGGCGTGGACCATTGACTAGCCCTGACCACGAAGAACCCTAGAAAATATTTTTAGGACTTAAAAAAATGTCTATTGAAGTATAAATATCATTAGAAATATCAAAGAAAAATTAATTAATTAGTACGAAGAAAAACGGGAAATCGGGAAAACGACAAAACTCGATGTTACCGAAAAATCGGGAATGCAACCCGAACAAGGGCATTGTGGCCATTTGACACCTCGAGTTGTCTTTTGACCTAAATGTCCATTAAAAATAAATGATGTTACACTTAGGAAATGTCATGAAAAATTAAATAGTGGTATATTATAATAATAGTGCAAGAAATGGGGTATAATTTGAATAACTAAAACTTTAACATATAATATTGTTAATTAAACTAAAGTGGAGCACTAAGGGGTGTTTAAACTCATTAAGGGACACGTGTATGTCCACTAAGTGATTCAGTTTTTGCTTCATCTTCTTCATGCCGAATTGAGGTCCCAAATTCCTCCATAGCCAAAACCTTCAAAAGCTCCACATTCTTCACCATTTTCAAAAGCTCCACCTTCAAAGCTTGCTTCATTAACTTTGCTCCCCACATCACAAGGAAGACTTAGATAGCAATTTTAAGAAGTTTAGTGAAGGTTTTGAAGAGTTTCAAAAGTGGTAAGTATGTATTTTTAATTATTGTTTCATTAAACTTTGAATGGGTGTTGTGGGTAGTTGAATTGTGGAAGGATTTTTGAAGTTTGATGAGTTAAGGGAGAGGTACATTTTTGGCAGCCATGGAACTTCAATAAGAGCAGTTTATCCTTACATGTAAATGATAGATTAAAGTGTTGATGTAAATGTTTATGTGTGTAGGAATAAATTGGATAACGTATACTAAATGTATGTGTGATAGTACACTTGATTTTGGAAGCTTGGAAACTAATTGAAGAAGATGTACAATCGACAACTTTGAAGTGTAGACCAAAATGTGTTGTCTCATGATTTGGTTTATGGAATTACATTGTTGAATTATGGTGCTTGTTATGGCAGCATGTATATGTGTATAAAGGTTTCAATGTGGACATGTAAATGAGCTATGTCATGTGGTTAAATTGTTTGTAATTGGACTTGGAAAATTCTGTTGTAACACCACTATTTGTATAGCCTGGTATATTTCACTGTTTCGGTGACCGGTGTCGGTCCGGACAATTAAGGGGATTAGAACCACACTTAAGACAACTAGAAAAGCCATAAACACAAATAATTAGAAATTGCCAATCAGTTAAGTATAAATAAGAAAAACATAATATAAGAAGTTAAACGAGCCAAGAGTCACAACGATAGGTGACCTTCTCGGGAAGGACTGCGAAGTCGTTTTAAACTCAAATTTCGAACTGTAAAATGTGACGCCACAGTCCTTAGGACCCTTATGAACACATTGGAAAAGAGAAAATCATGAAAAAGAACTATTAAGCCAGTCAAATAATTAGGTCAGGGAGCCGAAAAAAATATTAAATTAACTGCAAACCGGGTTGAACCGGCGAGGGGCAATTTAGTCAATTGACCCCAAGAGCTGACTCCTGACCTAACTATCAAATAAAATCAGAGAAAAGAAAATTTTGGAGTCGGGAATTAAATTAAAGAACTAATAGAAAAAAAAAAGAGAAAAAGAAAAAGGTGTAGGGAGATGACATCATGATGACATCATGCATGATTCCATAAATGTTATAATTAATAAATTTAATTATATTGATTTTTGGTCTTCCATAAGATAAAGAAAAGAAAAGAAAAAAAAAAACTAAAAGCCTTCTTCCGTTCTTGGTTGCCGCCTCACTCTCTCCCTCACCCTCTCCCTCACTTAGACCACCATTAAAGCTCATTTTGAGCTTGAAGAACCCTAAATCCCAACCTAGAAAATTTACTTACCAACCTTAAACCTTGTTGATTTCACTTGAAAAGAAGTTTGAACAAAAAAAGGAAAGGAAAAAAAAAAAAAAGATGAGAATTGAGGAAGAGGAATTTCAAGTGAGGTAAGCAATCTAAATTGAAAATTTTAGTTTATTGGTTATGTTATGGTTTGAGTAACCTAGAAATTTATTTAAAATCAAAAGAAAACATTTGTAGAGGACCAAAGGGAATTTCAGCCAGCCATGGATGTATGAGAATATGATGTTTTTTGAATGAATTAATTGTGTTAGTAAGCTTGTATGAAAGTGGTAGTAAGATTGAAATGCTTAAATGTGATTAAATGCAACAATTTAGTGTGGTTAGGGTTTGGACACTTAGGGTTTAGAGACCAAAAATGTGAGAAACTTGTAAATGATGTCTTTGACCTGAATTGAAGTGAGAAATGGTCATTTGTGACCAAATGAAGTGTGTTGAAATGGTTGGAGTTAAGGTCAAATTCAGACTCAATGTGGAAAGTCAACTTTGAAGGACCAAAAATGAAATTTTACAAGTCCAATTGGTATGAGACCAATTGGAGATGAAAATAGACACTAAATGACACAACTTTCATTTAGGAAGCATGCCCAAAAAGTGACCAAAAGCTAGTGAACAAATTGACCAAAGTTGAAAAATTGCAGGCTGCCCTGTACAAACTGATCAAATGAACAGTATTTATTCATTTGGTCATAACTCGAGCTAGGCAGGCAAGTTTACCAGAGGTTAGATGAGATATAGAACTAAAACTTTCATGAAGAACACAAGCCCAAATTCTACCAGCAACCAAGCCATTTGGCCACCCCAAGTTGGTGATCCAAAACTGCCAGCACCAAAATTGCACAGAAAATCTGGGTTGTGTCCAATCCGGCAGCCATGGTTCAAATGGCCATAACTTGAGCTACAAAACTCCAATTGGAGTGATTTAAAAAGGAAAATAAACTTAAGACAATAAGGAACATTTTCTATGAAGAAAGTTTTGCCAAATTCTAACAGTAGAATGACCAATGGAACAGTGCAACTAGGGATACCAAAACTGAAAATTTGACAATTTTGCCTAAAGGACTTAAGCTTTGAGAAAATGACCAAAACCAACAAATTTAATGACCAAAATGTGGTATGTGGGTGAAGTTGGAGTTCCCATACCTATTAAGCCTTAAAAAGTCAACAATTTGACTTGAATAGTGTAGTGAATAGTAACCCAAACACAAAAACTTCGAAAACGTCGAATTTAGCACGTTAGAGCTAGGTAAAAGTAAAGTTAAATTTATTTTTGGATTTATGCTAAGTTATGGTACTGAAACACTCTGAAACTGTGTGTTTCAGCTGAAAACGGCTTGGAAGCTCTTAAAGACTGAGTTAAGGCCTCGAGGTGACTCACATCAGTCTGTGCACAATAATTTTTGTTTAAATATTTAATTCTAAAAAATTTGTCTTTTGTGATTAATTATGTATTGTGTTGCCATTTTATAATCGCAAAAATGACTTTGGAAATTGATCAGATTTCTCATAAATTATTTAAATAAATTGTTTTGAATTGATTTTGTGTTCACACTTAGCATGACAGTATTACATTATTCCTCCTCCATTTATGGGGTTGAGATCATTTATTTTCCTCCCTCTCTGGCTTGCCAGTTGAGGTTGAGATCGGATGAGTACTCATTAACTAGCTAGCCACCTCCCTCATTGATTTCGATTAATGGGGTTGTAGTTTGCTTTGTCGTGGTGTACAACACGGCATTGATCGGAAATTTTGTGTCATGGCTTAAGTTGTGTATGATTTTGGCGACATTGTGTTTATTAAATTATTTGACTAAATGGTGTTATTATGAGCTTTGATAAATTGTGAAATGTGATTGAGAAATATTTAAATTGTGTTTCATCAATGAATGATTTATGTATTGTATTTTAAATTTTTATTGTGCACCACTGAGTATTTTTATACTCAGCGATAGCTTATTTTGCTGTCGCAGATAAGAGTAAGGAAAAAGCAGCAGAGTGAGCTGCTATTGAATTGAGGACCACACTGATCTTTTATGCGTATTATTTTATACCCTTGTAGTTAATTTTGATGTAAATATTATAACGCTTTATGTATCAATGTAAAGTTGAGCAGTTGTAAAATAAATTGTAATAATATTATTTTTGGATTTCCTTCTGTAAAATTAATATTTGTACTTATGAATTTTATACTTTATGCCTTGTGAATGAAGTTATTAAATATTTTGAGATGATAAATTTTGATTTGGATTGTGGAATTATTTTGAAGTGACTTGAATTGAGTTGATTTGAGATTAATTGAAGGTTGGGAGTTGAGAAAAGTATTGGAAGTGTTTTTTTTTAGGTATTTAAAGAACTATTTTCTCCAAATACAAACGGAACTCTGTCAAAATTTTTATAAAATTTGCGACAAAATTACAATGGACAAAAATTTTTACTAGTATTTAAACTTTGAATAAATGGTTTTTAATTCCTACCAAAATGCTCACCACTTCCAAAATGTAAGAAAATTGTTTTAAAATCCCTTATAGGGTACTTAATGAGTTATCGGTAGGTGAAGTTCGGTAGTTCATTAAGTATTCTACGGGATCATGTTATGCCTTATAGAGGGGTAAGGTGGTATCAGAGCATGGTTTTTCAATAAATTTTGACTATGTGTATGAATATTTTATTGATAAGTGCAACTGCTCAAGTGTCTTTAATTGATACATATGATGTATTTACATCATGAATATGCACTAACGGAGGTCAACCTCCTTGTGTTTGATCTCAGGAAGTAGAAATTTTGGGAAAACAGAATGGAAGAAGGAGATCATTCTGTAGAACAATCTGTTGAGGCTGAGGTTCAAGGGGAAGCCCCAGCACTCCAGAACGTGAGTGGGTCAGCCACTCCAGCTCCTACTCCAGCACCACAGTTCCCTGCTCAGTTTGTACAGCAAATAGCTGTGTTTTTCTAGCAAATGACGGGTAATGTGCGACCCCAAGCTCAAATGCAAGCACCTGTAGCACAACCACAGCCCTCATCTCGGCAATATGAAAAATTGATGAAATTTGGAGCCACCGAGTTTAAAGGCACTATGGATCCACTGGAGGCAGAACAGTGGTTGGAAAGAATGGAACGGGTTTTCAGAAAGCTGCAGTGTACTGAAGAATTAAAATTTGAGTATTCAGTATCTCTTCTGCAAGGGGATGCATATGAATGGTGGAAGATCATCCCTCACAGCCTGGTTGAGCCACCTGTGCTGTGACACCCCTTACCCGTGTACTGTATACCCGAGTAGGTAATGCCACCTGGTGTACCGGCACACTCTAATATTCCTCAATTAATTTAGACAATGCTTTTGCATATAATTTATGAAATACAATTTATTTAAACCATTTATCAAAAGTATCATTCATTTAAGGTTCCGAAAATTTTTAAGGAAATCCGGCGGAGTACCGGCTAAAAATGGAGAAAACCGTTCTTCGGAACCTGTTAAAAACACTTCCAATATTTTTATTCTATCATCTCAAACTCCAATATCCAAAATCTCAACAATATTTCTCAATAATCTTTTCATTTCTCAAACATCCATTATCAACACCAAACTCAATATCCAGATTTCAACATTTCAATTTCTATTTTCATTCATCATTCACATGTGATGTTCGCATATAAATCACCAGTAAACATTTACCTTTCCATTAACAAATACAATTTTCATAATTTACATATACATCAATATACATTACACAAGTTTAATTACATATTGATGAAAAATCTGCTACAAAATATCAAAATGACAAAATGACACCTAGCGCCCTACCTGTTAGTAGTATGCCCTAGAGCATATCATTTAGTATGTATCTTGTATATATTTTTAATAATAAAAGGCATTTCCACCTTTCCGTTTACATAATATATTTATGTGTAATAGAAAAGGTCCATTGATATTTTGTTAGAAATATTATTCTTAAGTTGTTAAGAATATGAGTGACAATATTTCTAGCACAAAGTATCATAAATAGGTTCACAATCGAGGATACTTCATAATAAGGACATGACTTATCCAGAAATATTGTATTCATGTTTGTTCCCAAGTTATTTATATGAGATATAAATAAGATGGAATGGTGAGTCTCATGCCATATAACAAACATGATAGGCACTTATAAATGATAAGTAGGCCGAACCAGTGACACTTATGACAAGCACATGGAGTTTACTCTTGTCAATGTTTTGTCATAAATCATATCAGTGCATATAATCTTTAGACCTGAGATAGCACAGTTATCTTGTATATAGGTAGTTTGAGTTTGATACTGCTTTCATACTTGTACTGTGTATGGGTATATGGGCATGTGTTGGCTCCTGCTAGTTATATATGGAGGTAGGTGTTGATCAAGATGGAATCTGTTCCTCTAAGTAAATAGAGATAAAATCCTATGTTCATTTAATTGTTCTTGATGTCTCAAGTTCCTGGCCAGGACAGATAGATTTATTCAGAAAAGAGTTTCTGATGAAAAAATCTTTTTAATCAAGAACTGGAATTAAAAGAGAACATAATATTCATAGCAAATGGAGTTTGACATAAACCATGACTCCAGCTTGAGTTGGGATTTTGTAACAGAGAGATTCTAGTGCATGGTAACATATGATTATAGGTTCATTTAAGGTAAACCTTATTACTAATTGGGTGGCCATGGCATGCTATGCTAGGTGTTAACCATGGTCTATGAGGTTCATAAAATGATTTAGAGAAATCATTTATGGTAAGAAAGAGTTCTGATGATATTAAGAGTTGATATCATGTCTCATTGCCAATTAGTGATGAGCCTAGTAAGTCACACACATACACAAGTTATCACCTATTTAAATATGATTTAATTAATTAATTAAAGAGTTTAATTGATTAATTAAATAGATTTGGTTTGCAATTAAATTGCAAAGTCCCTAGCATGACTTGAAACCAAATCTAGATTATTGGATGTGTAGTATAAATTAAATTTATATTTAAAGTGTTTAAATATGAATTTAATTGATGAGAAATTAATTAATAGAGATTAATTAATTAATTAATTTATATTTGATATAAATTAATTAGAAGAAGAAAATAATTATTTTGGGTTAAGAACTCAAAATTAAGACACAGGGGCATTTTGGTCATTTTACAGTGTGACACGTGGTACCATGAGATGGTGACACATGGCATAACACATAAGCTTGCCAAATGTTTTTTAATCATGTAAGATGATTAAAATCAAGATTAAATATAGGTTTGACACTTGGCACAATGTGATTGGGTCACTTAAACCTAGAGCTAATCAAAGGGTGACATGTGGCAAGGGTTTAATGTGTTAACCTAGCTATTTAAGTGTGGTTATGAAAAGAAAAATAACCAGCAGCCTCTCCTCTCATTTGTCACGCCACTTTGAGCCTCTCCAGCTATTTCTCTTCATCTCTCATCAATTCAAAGAGATTAGCCATCAATCTCTTGAATTAAGAACACTAGAAATTGTTTCTAGTGTCCTGTTTACATCTCTAATATCTTAAAAGGCAGAACTTGAATTTCTAATTAATAGAAAAGGCTTTAGAAGCTGTTCAAGGGCTGCCATAGGTGTTCTTGGTGTGGACAAGCTAGAGGGACAACATCTGGTGTCCTGAAGACGAATCTCAAAGGCGCAGACACGCTGCAGTGCATCAAGAGGTTAGTGTAATCGTTCTTGATTTAATCTAGGGTTCTAAAATTAATCTGATTAATTTTAAAATCTTAAATGGCAAATACAGATCCAAAAACATATTAAAAGAGTTTTAATATTTTGTTTATCATTGAAATCAAATAGATAAAAATAAATCTTGCTTGGTGCATGTGACCCTAGGTGAAAATTTTTGAATTCAATGGTATAATCTTGTGTTTTTCACGCCTGCCTTTCAATTGGTATCAGAGCCACTATATTTGCCATTTAGACTGTTGATTATATGATTTAATTGTGTGATTTGATCATGAGATGATTGATTAATTGCTGGTTGGATCAAGAGGTGTGGCGGCACACATGTTGAAGCCACCATTGGTGGCGGCAACAATGGTTCCATGGGTGGTTCAAGGTTTGGCTTTTAATTCTGCAATTGTTGTATGATCTAAGGCCTATTCTTTGACTAATTAAAGTGTTTAATTAGCAGTTTTAATCACACAATTAAATTATGATTCAAATCAGAATTTTAAAAATTGTTTGAATGTGATTCAAATCTGAATTTTAAAAGTTGTTTGAATGTGATTCAAATCTGAATTTTTAAAGTTGTTTGAATCATATTTAAATCTGATTTTTTAAAATTGATTCAATAAAATTCAGATCTGATTTTTTTAAAAATATTTGAATGTGATTCAAATCTGATTTTTTAAAAAAATGTTTGAATGTGATTCAAATCTGAATTTTTGAAGTTGTTTGAATGTGATTCAAATCTGAATTTTTAAATTTGTTTGAATGAGATTCAAATCTGAATTTTTAAATTTATTTGAATCATATTCAAATCTTGATTTTTAAGTTGAATATGAGATATTCAATTTAATTTAAGTATGTATGTTTTATTTAATTGTTAAATAGTGATATGCATGATGGATGATCATGGACTATAAAAGACCAATGTGATTGGATTTATTTCTTTTATGTTTCTTTGGTATTGTAAATTAATTAATTTATTTTAATTTATTTTGGGCATGTATTATTAAGTTTGTAATATTTTTGGGTTGTAATTTCATTTATTTAAGTTCTTGTAAATTCGCCTTGGTATGCCAAGGATTACAATGTAATATTGGATTGCAAGAAGTTCAAGGAGGTCAAGAGCATTGGTGGGACCAGTGGGAGGAATTCAATATCAAGTGTTGATTATGTACTCCTTCAGCAACTCTTGTAAAATGAATGAATGAAATGCACCTAGGAATGCCCGATTCAATTCTTGGTGGCTCAATTGAATCCCTTAGAAAGTCCATAATCATACCATATTTACTGCTTATCCATGAATGCATGAGATGTATGGGAATGTATGCAATTATATGATATATGCATGCTAAATGGATAATGTGCAAAGTGAGACCTTAATAGTAATAAGGATGGCTATAAAATCTTCCAAACAAATGATTAAGTTGGAAATGGTATAATTAAAGTAATTATAACATAAGCCCTCCATTGGGGCAATTATTTTAAGAAATTTTAAATAGTTGCATGAGATGCAATTAATTTAAGAGATTTTCTTAAGAATAATTGTTAAGCATGAGATGTTGTAAATATGTAAATGGTTTGGTGGCCAATATTGGATGTACCTGAGGACATTAAAATTATTTGCATAATTACTGACTCAATGGGATCAACTTAACTAATGCAAGATAAGTCAATAATGGATGTACCTGAGATTTTGAGCATTAGGGGCTAGGTAAAGGATTGAACTTCACATGAGATGTGATGGGCAAGGAGTTGCTCACTTATAGTTTATTGTAATTCCAATAATGGATGTACCTGAGGATGATCAATAGAATTATAAGAATTCAATCACCCACTAGAAATCCATCCAACTAGGATTTCCGTTTTCTACTCTAGAAGTGTAGGATTCGCTAAGTTAGTGGGAGGACCAATTTGATTAAAAGACCATAATCATTTTGGTTAATTACATGATACATTTACTAATTAATCTGGTTATTTTCTGCAATTAATTTTCTGATAAAAAAATGAGCACAGAACAACCACCACCATCCAATATCCTTGCAAGCATACTTGATCGCAATAGGTTGACAGGACCTAATCTGTCTGATTGGCTAAGAAATTTGAAACTTGTCCTGAACCTTGAACATATAGGATATGTTCTAGATTCAAATGTTCCTGGTCCCTTACCTCCAGAGGCCACACAAGAGGAACATGAAACTTTGGACAAGTGGAAGGAGCATGATATGAGAGCTAAATGTTACATGCTTGCTTCCGTGAGTAATGAGTTACAAAAGCAGCATGAGAACATGTTGAGTTCGAGTGAGATCCTCCTTCACCTACAAGAGTTGTATGGTGAGCACAGCAGGAATGCTAGGTATGAGATATCTAGACAGCTATTCCGCATGAGGATGTCTGAGGGACAGCATGTTGGGGATCATGTCCACAAGATGATTCGGCTGATTGATCAGTTGGAATATCTTGACTTCAACATGGATTTCCAACTATAGACGGATTTGATCCTTCAGTCCCTTCCTGAGTCTTTTGGGAATTTTGTGACAAATTTCCATATGACTAAACAGGAATGCACCTTAGCTGAATTACTCAACATGCTGGTTATTGCCCAAAAGAATATGCCAGGCAATAAAGGAAAAGAGGTAGCTTTGGTTGCATCTTCTTCTGCTGGAAAGTCCAACAAGAAGAAGGGCAATAAGAAAAAGAAACCTCAGATTCCTGGTCCTTCTAAAAAAATAGCTAAACAGAAAAGGAAGACTAAAGCTGATGAAGGCAAAGAAAAGTGTTTCCATTGCCAATAGGAAAGTGTTTCCATTGCCAGTAAGAAAGTGTTTCCACTGGCCAGAGTATAACAATATAAATAAATGCAATGCCGTGGTGAAAACCAACTCAAGTTCAAAATATATTTGGCACTTAAGGTTATGTCATGTTGCAGAAGATAGGATTACAAAATTGGAGAAAATGGGGATTCTATCCTTATTGGACTCTGAGCCTACTCCAACTTGTGAATCTTGCCTTCAGGGCAAAATGACTAGATCACCCTTTGTTGGACAGGCTAAGAGTGAAAATATTTTGGAGCTTATACATAGTGATGTATGTGGTCTATTTAAAGAAATGGCTAGAGGGGGTTTTCATTATTTTATTACCTTTACTGATGATAAATCAAGGTTTGGGTATTTGTATTTGATGAAATACAAACATGAATCTTTTGAAAAGTTCAAAGAATTTAAATCTGAAGTAGAAAATCAAACAGGAAAGAATATTAAAGCTCTTCGATCAGATCGTAGAGGTGAATATTTGAGTCTTGAATTTGATGAATACTTGAGAGAGCATGGCATTGTTTCTCACCGACTCCTTCAGAACGCCAAAGTTGAATGGTGTATCCGAAGGAGAAATCGTACCCTATTGGATATGGTACGTAGTATGATGAGCTATACCGATATGCCAATCTTCTTTTGGGATTTGCATTAGAATCAACTTTGTATATTGAATAGGATTCCATCAAAATCGTTTCTTCCACACCTTATGAGATATGGCATGGAAGAAAACCAAGTCTTAAGCATGTTAAGATTTGAGGTTGTCCAATTTATATCAAAAGTGAACACGATAAATTGGAGACCAGATCGTAAAAGGTTGATTTATTGGATATCCAAAAGATAGTTTTGGATATTATTTTTATTTGCCTACTTCACAAAAGGTTGTGATAAGTAGAGATGTCACATTTCTTGAACAACAGTTTGTTCAAGAAGGAGGCAAAGGAAGGCAATTAGAGTTAGAATTGGAGAATTCGACCAACCAATGCAGATCGATGGATATAGATCCATCTAGTCAACCAATACCCGTTGATGAAACATCTACACTGCTCCTCGTAGAACAACCGTGGTATCTCACCCACTGCTGAGATATGGTTTTCTTCATGAAGAAGAACAAGAGTTGTCTACTCATGAAGAAGTAGATCATGGAGATGATCCACTTACCTATGAAGAAGCTATATCAGATATAGACTCTTCAAAATGGATTGATGCTATGAAATCCGAGATTGATTCCATGTATAAGAATCAAGTTTGGGATCTTATTGACCCACCTGAAGGTATTGTACCTATAGGGAACAAATGGGTTTTCAAGAAGAAAATTGGTTCTGATGGAAAGGTAGAGACCTATAAGGCAAGGCTAGTAGCGAAAGGGTTTCGCCAAAGGCAAGGAATCGACTATGAGGAGACTTTCTAGCTTGTTGAAATGATTAAATCAATTATGATTTTATTATCAATAGCTGCGTACTATGATTATGAGATTTGGCAGATGGATGTCAAAACAGCTTTTCTCAATGGATACATTGAAGAAAACATTTTCATGGAACAACCTAGGGGATTTGAATCCCAAGATGGTTCCAAGGTATGCAAGCTAAAGCGATCCATTTATGGGTTGAAACAAGCTTCGAGGAGTTGGAACATCCGTTTTGATGAAGCCATTAAATCCTTTAGTTTTATCAAAAATGAGGATGAGCCATGTGTATATAAGAAGGTTAGTGACAATGCTATCACTTTCCTTGTCTTATATGTGGATGACATACTGTTGATGGGTAATGACACAGGTATGTTGACGACTATAAAGGTATGGTTGTCAAATACATTCTCCATGAAAGACTTAGGGGAGGCAACCTATATTCTTGGGATTCGCATCTATAGAGATAGAGCGAAAAGAATAATAGGTTTATCCCAAAGTCTATACTTGGAAAAGGTGTTAAAGAGGTTTAACATGCTTAATTCCAAGAGAGGATTGTTACCAGTGAGACATGGTATCCATCTTTCTAAAGAGATGTCTCCAAAGACACCTGAAGAAAGAGATAAGATGGCCAGGATTCCATATGCTTCGGCTATTGGAAGTTTAATGTATGCAATGTTGTGTACTAGGCCAGATATCGCATATGCTGTTAGTTTGACTAGCAGGTATCAATCCAATCCAGGTTTAGAACACTGGATAGCAGTCAAGAATATCCTTAAGTACTTGAGAAGAACTAAGGATTTATTCTTGATTTATGGAGGTGGAGACTTGCAATTGGATGGTTATACTGATTCTGATTTCCAATCAGATATCGATGATAGAAAGTCTACCTCTGGATATGTGTTCATTTGTAATGGAGGTGCAGTCAGTTGGAAGAGTTCCAAACAGAGCACGACTGCAGATTCCACTACTGAGGCTGAGTATATTGCTGCATCAGATGCTGCAAAAGAAGCTGTTTGGATAAAGAAGTTCATGACAGAACTTACAGTAGTTCCTTCCATTGAGTCAGCAGTTCCACTACACTGTGACAATAATGGAGCAGTCATACAGGCTAAGGAACTAAGGTCTCACCCAAAATCCAAACACATAGAAAGGCACTACCACATTATCAGAGATATAGTTGGGCAAGGCGATATAGCCATGCAGAAAAATAACATCAGCTAAAAAATTCAGCTGATCCATTCACTAAGCTTTTGTCACAAGTTCAGTTAGACCGACATCTTGAGAAGATAGGTCTAAGGTATTGTAATGAATGGCTCTAGTGCTAGTGGGAGATTGTTAGTAGTATGCCCTAGAGCATATCATTTAGTATGTATCTTGTATATATTTTTAATAATAAAAGGCATTTCCACTTTTCCGTTTACATAATATATTTATGTGTAATAGAAAAGGTCCTTTGATATTTTGTTAGAAATATTATTCTTAAGTTGTTAAGAATATGAGTGACAATATTTCTAGCACAAAGTATCATAAATAGGTTCACAATCGAGGATACTTCATAATAAGGACATGACTTATCCAGAAAGATTGTATTCATGTTTGTTCCCAAGTTATTTATATGAGATATAAATAAGATGGAATGGTGAGTCTCATGCCATATAACAAACATGATAGGCACTTATAAATGATAAGTAGGCCGAACCAGTGACACTTATGACAAGCACATGGAGTTTACTCTTGTCAATGTTTTGTCATAAATCATATCAGTGCATATAATCTTTAGACCTGAGATAGCACAGTTATCTTGTATATAGGTAGTTTGAGTTTGATAATGCTTTCATACTTGTACTATGTATGGGTATATGGGCATGTGTTGGCTCCTGCTAGTTATATATGGAGGTAGGTGTTGATCAAGATGGAATCTGTTCCTCTAAGTAAATAGAGATAAAATCCTATGTTCATTTAATTGTTCTTGATATTTCAAGTTCCTGGCCAGACAGATAGATTTATTCGTAAAAGAGTTTCGATGAAAAATCTTTTAATCAAGAACTGGAATTAAAAGAGAACATAATATTCATAGCAAATGGAGTTTGACATAAACCATGACTCAAATTGAGTTGGGATTTTGTAACAGAGAGATTCTAGTGCATGGTAACATATGATTATAGGTTCATTTAAGGTAAACCTTATTACTAATTGGGTGGCCATGGCATGCTATGCTAGGTGTTAACCATGGTCTATGAGGTTCATAAAATGATTTAGAGAAATCATTTATGGTAAGAAAGAGTTCGATGATATTAAGAGTTGATATCATGTCTCATTGCCAATTAGTGATGAGCCTAGTAAGTCACACACATACACAAGTTATCACCTATTTAAATATGATTTAATTAATTAATTAAAGAGTTTAATTGATTAATTAAATAGATTTGGTTTGCAATTAAATTGCAAAGTCCCTAGCATGACTTGAAACCAAATCTAGATTATCGATGTGTAGTATAAATTAAATTTATATTTAAAGTGTTTAAATATGAATTTAATTGATGAGAAATTAATTAATAGAGATTAATTAATTAATTTATATTTGATATAAATTAATTAGAAGAAGAAAATAATTATTTTGGGTTAAGAACTCAAAATTAAGACACAGGGGCATTTTGGTCATTTTGCAGTGTGACACGTGGCACCATGAGATGGTGACACATGGCATAACACATAAGCTTGCCAAATGTTTTTTAATCATGTAAGATGATTAAAATCAAGATTAAATATAGGTTTGACACTTGGCACAATGTGATTGGGTCACTTAAACCTAGAGCTAATCAAAGGGTGACATGTGGCAAGGGTTTAATGTGTTAACCTAGCTATTTAAGTGTGGTTATGAAAAGAAAAATAACCAGCAGCCTCTCCTCTCATTTGTCACGCCACTTTGAGCCTCTCCAGCTATTTCTCTTCATCTCTCATCAATTCAAAGAGATTAGCCATCAATCTCTTGAATTAAGAACACTAGAAATTGTTTCTAGTGTCCTGTTTACATCTCTAATATCTTAAAAGGCAGAACTTGAATTTCTAATTAATAGAAAAGGCTTTAGAAGCTGTTCAAGGGCTGCCATAGGTGTTCTTGGTGTGGACAAGCTAGAGGGACAACATTTGGTGTCCTGAAGACGAATCTCAAAGGCGTAGACACGCTGCAGTGCATCAAGAGGTTAGTGTAATCCTTCTTGATTTAATCTAGGGTTCTAAAATTAATCTGATTAATTTTAAAATATTAAATGGCAAATACAGATCCAAAAACATATTAAAAGAGTTTTAATATGTTGTTTATCATTGAAATCAAATAGATAAAAATAAATCTTGCATGGTGCATGTGACCCTAGTTGAAAATTTTTGAATTCAATGGTATAATCTTGTGTTTTTCACGCTTCCGTTCCTTCACTACCAATGTACTGCAGGTAGTGAGGTGAAACGGACACTGAGCAGAACTGCCGGATGGACTCACCCAGTCTGTGGTCTACTGGGCTCACGATCGGGATCTCCAGTACCTACGCGTGGCAAAAGCAACGCGCTAAGCAATAATGCTTAGTGGTGCAATAATATAATAAAAGAAAATAGCAAGAAAACGAATATATAGTGAATGTGTATGATTCATTTGTTTAGTATGGTTATGTATACATTAATTCAGTAACTTGTTCACTTTCATTCATTTGGTTGCCCAAGTAACCTACACTAGACGACTGGACTGGATAACGGGTAAACTGGCACTGGGTACCTAGTACCTCGGGCCGTCACACCATCGGTCACATATGCATCTCCCGGTGTGCAATGAGCACTAACAAGTCAGAATAATATCGTGCACAAGGCCAAGTCTCAATGCAAAGTCAGAATGGCTAAAAGCCATGAAATCACAGAATGGCATTTTTGCCATGTGCAGTACTGCTAACTGAACCCTATTGGCATGCCAAACTATCCAAACCAATCTTGTTAGGTATACTAGGGCATTTGAAACTTTTAAATTCTTCAATTTGTGAATTTCAACTTTTTTGGTGTCACTATTCATCATTGTCAACAAAAATGATGACTTTTAGAATAAAAATGTGTACATTGACTTTGGCACTCCCAACATACCACATTTGGTGTTTAAAACTTGTTGGCATTAAGTGTTAATACCATTTCAAAGTGTTAATACCATTTCAAAGTGTAAACCCACACTAGCAAAATTTTCAGTTTTGGTGAGTCAACTTCACTGTTCCATTGGACACTGTTACTGTTGGAATTTGAAGAAATGTAAAACATAAAAGTTGTTCCTTATTTTTTCTAGTTGAATTTCCTTTTTGGAATCACTCCATTTGGAGTTTTGTAGTTCCAGATATGGCCCAAAAACCCAAGCTGTCCGGATATGCATTCTGCAGAAAATTACCATATCTACAGTGCATGAACAGTGACTGGAACCACTTGTTTGGGTAGGTTCTGGCCATAATTTTGGGTAGGTTCCTTCATGAAAGTTGTTTGTCTATGTCTTAACTTGTTGCTGTAAAAATTTCAGGCCAATTGACCAAATCTACAGTGAGTTATGGCCAAATGAACACTGTTCATTTGGTCAATTCTGCAGAGGTAGTTTCAGGGTTCCGGATTGGGGCCAAGTTTTGGTCCTCTTGCTTTGGTCTTTTGGGCATGGTTTCTTCAGCAAAAATGTGCCATTATAAGCCTAGTTTCATGTCCAATTGGCCAAACATCAATTGGACTAACACAGCCCAAGTTATGGCAGTGCAAAGGGACTGAATTTTCAGTCCCTATGCTGCTGTCCATAGGCAGATTTCACCTTCACCTTACCATCCAATTTTTCAGTTCTAATTAGGGTCAACCTACCTAAAATGGTCACTAATTGACCATTAAAAAGTTCTCTAACCATTTCCTAAGCTAAGTCACAATTTCACCTTTCCAAACCCTAATGTCCAAACCAATTACTCATAAACCTTGATTAACATGCTTAGTTCAATCTCCATGCATATTAATACCTTAATCATGATTTCCTGTAACACCCTCCCGATAACCACTCCGTACATTCTACTGTTCCGGTGACCGGTGTTGGTCCGGACAGCTAGAACGTCCGGAAAAATATTTAAATTAAAGTCGGAAATCATAATTAACTCAAATATTAATAAGAAAAATTTAGTAAAAATTTTAGAAATAAAATACAACCAAGTTAAACGAAATGGTGCCTAGCGATGGGTAACGAGGGAAGTCATGCTCGCAGAACGAGGAGCCCTTGACCCGGGGGAAAAATTATAAAATAATTTTTGGGACTCCAGAGAAGGGTTATTGAGGTTCCCATGGCATTAGAATGCCAAGAAAATACCTAGAAAAATTTTTCAATCGGTACAGACGATTTTGACCCGTTAAGCCAAACGGAGGGCATTTTGGTCATTTCGCCTTCCGAGGTGATTTTTGGCCGACTTGTCCAGTTGAGTAAATAATTAATATGATATAAAATATGAAGAAATATTGCTAGAAATTGAATTGAAAATGAGTAGTGGAGGAAAGAAAAGAAATTGAGGAAAAATGGCTATTTATGACATTGGCTGTACCGATGGCTGTACCGATGGTAATTCCACCAGCTCAGGCAGAGCATGCTCAGCCTCCACAGGCCATGTTCCAACAAATGGCCGACTTCTTCAGACAAATGGCCGGGATAATGCCAGCACCACCACCACCACCAGCTCCACAGTAGAAATCACACCTAGAAAGGCTAAGGAAGTTTGGGGCGGTGGATTTCTTCGGCAAGAGGGAAGATGACTCAGTTGCAGCCAAAAATTGGTTGAACAGAACGGGCAGAGTCCTAAAACAACTCCACTGCACCCTAGAGCAGAACTTAGAAGCTGCTATATCCTTGTTACAAGATGATGCCTACGGATGGTGGGACACTATGTCCAGTGAAGTGCAGCCAGAAGCTGTAACTTGGGACTTCTTCCTCTCTGAGTTCAAGAAGAAATATGTGGGTACTGTATACCTGGAAGAGAGAAGAAGAGAATTTATTAACCTGAGGCAGAGGCAGTTGTCAGTGGCCGAGTATGAGAAGGAGTTTGTTCGATTAAGCCGCTATGGAAGGGAAATAGTCCCTAATGAAGCTGAAAGGTGCAAGAGATTTGAAGAGGGACTGAATGACAATATCAAGATACAGCTCACTGCCTTGGGAATCACAGAATTTAGCAAGCTAGTGGAAGCTGCAATAAGAGTTGAAAAAGTGAGAATCAATGAGCAGACCAGAGGGGATAGACAGCAGAAGAGGGGACCGAGTCAGTCTAGTTCAGCCCCTGGATTTGGGAAGAAGTTTAAGGGTCCTCCTGCACAGAGTTCGGGCCACCAGGATCGTGGTCGGGCCTGGGCCTGTGCCACGCTCACCCCTAGGAGAGGTCACCCACACCATCTGGGCGCCTCCGTGGATGGGGTTCAGGGACCAGCCTCAAAGATTTTCTCGCGTGTCCACACCGCCGAAATGGCATAAGGGGGAGTGTTGGAGAGTGATCGTGCTCGCTTGAGGTGTGGGTCAACAGAGCATCGCTTAAGGAACCGCCCACGCAGAACTACTACAAATGCTCCAACACAAGCGTAAAAGACCGCTCCCGCACTACGTAGAGGTAGAAAATCCGCAGATCCGACGCAGTGGAACCATCACAGCAGGCTCAGATCCGAGCCAGCATAGAGGCCGAGCAATGCACTCACCCGCCGTAAATTATGCCCCGAGAGCTCAGAGGAGCAAGATGCCCTGACGCCATCGTGGGTATGTTCTCCTCTACACTACACTGCATGCATTGGTGATCCAGGATCCACTCATTCATACATTTGCATCAATCTACCCGTAGAAAGGGGGATATCGGTAGGAGAGTGACCAAGACATTCTCGTCACTAATCCATTGGGTCACGCAGGTGGTAGTGAACAAGGTATACAAGGGTTGCCCTTTAAGGATTCAGGGGTATGAATTCTTGGCTGACCTAATTGAGTTGCCCTTCCATGAGTTTGACGTGATTTTGGGAATGGACTGGTTGTCATGTCATCAGGCAATAGTTGATTGCAAACTGAAGAGGATTTCTCTAAAAACTTCAGAGGGTAATGAGATCACAGTTGTGGGGAAAGGATGATTTCTTGTCCAATGTCATCTCACCACCGTTGCAAGAAGAATGATGAGAAAAGGCTGTGAAGCCTACCTAGCACATGTGGTGGATACTAGGCAGGCTAAGCCAAACCTGAGTAATATACCCACAGTGAGAGACTTCCCAGAGGTATTTCCAGAAGAGTTGCCTGGTTTGCCACCAGAAAGGGAAGTCGAGTTTGCTATTAAGACATCGCTGGTACAAAGACTCCATTTCCATTGCTCCTTATAGGATGGCACCCATCGAATTGAGGGAGTTGAAAACTCGGGCTGCAAGAATTGCTTGATAAGGGGTTCATACGCCCAAAGGTGTCACCATGGGGAGCTCCAAAGGTTTGTTTGTGAAAAAGAAGGATGGGACTTTGAGGCTATGTATTGATTACCGGCAGCTGAATAAAGTGATCGTGAAGAATAAATATCCGTTGCCTAGAATTGATGATCCGCTTTGATCGCTTGAAGGGAGCAGGAGTATTTTCTAAGATTGATCTCGCATCGTGGTATCATCGCTGAGGGTAAAGGATGTAGATGTGCCCAAGACTGCATTCAGGACCCGGTATGGGCATTATGAGTTCCTATTGATGCCCTTTGGTCTAACAAATGCACCAGCGACATTCATGGACCTTATGAACCGTATCTTTCATCCACACTTAGATCGGTTCATAGTTGTCTTTATTGATGATATTTTGGTGTATTCCAAGACCAGGGAAGAACATGATGAGCATTTGAGGATTGTTCTGCAAACCCTGAAAGAAAAGAAGCTATATGCTAAGTTGTCCAACTGTGATTTTTGGCTGAATGAGATTGCATTCCTTGGACACATAGTGTCAGCTGATGGGATTAGGGTGGATCCCAAGAAAATAGAAGCAGTGATGGAATGGAAGCCTCCCAGAAATACAACTGAGGTCAGAAGCTTCTTGGGGCTAGCTTGGTATTACAGGAGATTTGTGAAGGGATTTTCCTAATAGCCGCTCCAATGAATAAGTTGTTACACAAGAATGTCGATTTGACCGAATGACAAGTGTCGCATCAGCTTTGAGAAGTTGAAGGCTATGTTGACAGAGGCACCGTGTTAACACAAACCAAGGTGAAAGGACTTTGTGGTCTACAGTGATGCCTCTCATAATGGGTTAGGGTGTGTATTGATGCAAGAGGGGAAGGTGGTCGCCTATGCTTCCAGGCAGTTAAGGCCACATGAACAGAACTACCCTACCCATGATCTAGAGCTTGCAGCAATTATCTTCGCACAGAAGATATGGAGGCATTACTTGTATGGTGAAAAGTGCTACATTTACACAGACCACAAGAGTCTAAAATACTTGCCAACCCAAAAGGAGCTCAACCTTAGACAGAGGCGATGGATTGAGTTCCTGAAGGATTATGACTGTGTAATTGACTATCATCCTGGGAAGGCAAATGTAGTTGCTGATGCTTTGAGCAGAAAATCCATGACAGCCTTGAGATCATTGAATGCCCGTCTATCTTTGATTTGAGATGGAGCTATTTTGGCTGAGTTGCAAGTGAGGCCAAACCTGCTACAGCAGATTTTAGATGGGCAAAAGACAGATGAAAAGCTAATGGCCATTATGAGTAAAATTCCAGAAGGAAAAGCAACTGACTATGAGGCGAAGACAGATGGGTGTCTGTATTACAAAGGAAGATTGTGTGTACCAGATGATGGGGAATTGAAGGCCAGTATTCTGAAAGAGGCACACACCAGTGTATATGCTATGCACCCAGGAAGTACAAAGATGTATCATGATCCAAGCTTCGTGACAGTGGCCTGGTATGAAGAAGGACATAGCTGACTATGTGACTAAATGCTTGACATGTCAGCAAGTCAAGGCAGAGCACCAAGTTCCATCGGGTTTGCTACAGCCTATACGCATACCTGAATGGAAATGGGATCAGGTCACCATGGATTTTGTAAGTGGTCTACCTCTCACCCGGAAGAAACATGATGCAGCATGGGTGATAGTTGATAGATTGACAAAGTCAGCACACTTTCTGCCAGTTAGGACTGACTAGTCACTAGAGAGGTTAGCGTAATTGTATATCGCTGAGATAGTTAGATCGCATGGAATTCCACTTTCCATCATATCGATCGAGACCCAAGGTTTACATCGAGATTCCGGAAGAAGTTGCATGAATCCTTGGGTACACAACTCCATTTCAAGATGCCTTTCCATCCTCGACGGATGGGCAACTGAAAGAGTAATCTGTAAATAATTGAAACCAATGAAATTGATACAAATATTGAATTGAAATGATAACAATAACATGAAATATATGTCAGGTCCTTGAGGATATGCTGAGGAGTTGTGTCATTGAGTTTGAGGGAAGTTGGGACAGATACCTCCCACTGGCAGAGTTTGCATACAACAATAGCTACCAAGCTAGCATTCAGATGGCCCCATATGAAGTAATCAGATGGAAGAAAATGTAGAACTCCAGCAGGCCGGACTGAATTGGGCGAAGACAAATGTAGGGCTGCACTGTGAAACAGCCGAGGAGAAGGTAAAATCAATCAAAGCCAACTTAAAGGTTGCCTCGCATGCATGTAAATCTTATGTCGACCAAGAGAAAAGAAATAGAATATGTGGTTGGCGACAAAGTGTTCCTCAAGGTGTCACCATGGAAGAAAGTATTGAGGTTTGGAAGAAAAGGTAAGTTGAGCCCTAGGTTCATTGGCCCATATGAAACCATTGAACGTGTGGGTCCAAAGTGGCCTATAGGCTAGCTTTACCACCGTGAGCGGGACAAGATCCACAATGTGTTCCACGTGTCTATGCTCGTAAGATACCGTCAAATCCTTCACCTGTCATCTCCAGGGTAGAAATTGTCATACAGCCGGATTTGACCTATGAAGAAGAAACTCTACTGATCTTGGCTCTGGTAGTGAATGAGTTGAGAAATATGCAGATTCTCATGGTGAAAGTGCTTTTGAGGCACCAGAACACCGGGAGGCAACTTGGGAAAGTGAAGAGATGATGACGCAACAGCTTCCTCAACTATTTAGATCGTGTAAATTTCGAGTACGAAATTTAAATTAGAGGGGAAGAGTTGTAACACCCTCCGATAACCACTGCACATTCCCATCGTCTGATCGGTCGGTCTGGACAGCTAGAACGTCCGAAAAAATATTTAAATTAAATTCGGGAATCATAATTAACTCAAATATTAATAAGAAAAATTTAGTAAAAATTTTAGAAATAAAATACAACCAAGTTAAACGAGTCATGTTCTAGCGATGGGTAACAGAGGGAAGTTATGGTTCGCAACGAGGAGCCCTAGACCCGAGGGAAAAATTATAAAATAATTTTTGGGACTCCAGAGAAGGGTTATTGAGGTTCCCATGGCATTAGAATGCCAAGAAAATACCTAGAAAAATTTTTCAATAGGTACAGACGATTTTGTCCCGTTAAGCCAAACGGAGGGCATTTTGGTCATTTCGCCTTCCGAGGTGATTTTTGGCCGACTTGTCCAGTTGAGTAAATAATTAATATGATATAAAATATGAAGAAATATTGCTAGAAATTGAATTGAAAATGAGTAGTGGAGGAAAGAAAAGAAATTGAGGAAAAATGGCTATTTATGACATCATTTAAAAATTTTGACCAATCACAAATTAAGCCACCAATTGACTAACAAATAAAAAGACAAAATGAAGACTAAATAACCACAAAACCCAGCAGCCTTCCTCCTCATCCTCTTGCAGCCGTGACCTTTGCCCTTAGCCAAACCTCCATTGTTGCTCAAATTGAGCTTGAATCCTCCCAAAAACCAACCTTAAAATCCTAAGTCACCTTCACCAAAATTTATCTACACATCTTAAGGAAGCTTTTGGCAGCTAAGGAAAGGAAGAAAAGTGAGGTTTAGAGGCTTGGAAAATTCTGCCACTTGAGGTTAGTACACTTAAACCCATTAAACTCTTTATTTCCATGATTTTGGACTTGAAATTAGTAAGATTTGTAGTTTAAATGAACAAAGACCTATGAGTATGAACACTTGAGTTTCAGCAGACCTAATAGAGGAAGGGTTTTGAATGTTTTTAATGGACTTAGCATGAGTGGGAGATTGTATTTAAGTTATATATCTATATAGATGTTGAATTAGGGTGTTAATTGAGGTTTATGGGTAAAATGGCATTGGATATTAGGGTTTTGAGGCATGAAAAATTGACTTGGCTGACCAACCTATTAAAGAACACTCTAATGGTCAATAAGTGACCATTTTAGGTAGGTTGACCCTAATTAGAACTGAAAAATTGAATGGTAAAGTGAAAATGAAATCGCCTATGGACAAAGATAGGACTGAAAATTCAGTCCCTTTGCACTGCCATAACTTGGGCAGTGTTAGTCCAATTGAAGTTTGGCCAATTGGACATGAAACTAGGCTTATAATCGCACATTTTTGCTGAAGAAACCATGCCCAAAAGACCAAAGCAAGAAGACCAAAACTTGGCCCCAATCCGAACCCCAAACTGCCTTCAGAGAATTGACCAAATGAACAGTAACTGTTCATTTGGCCATAACTCACTGTAGATTTGGTCAATTAGCCTGAAATTTTTACAGCAACAAGTTAAGACATAGACAAACAACTTTCATGAAGGAACCTACCCCAAATTATGTCCAGAACCCATCCCAACAAGTGGTTCCAGTCACTGTTCATGCACTGTAGATATGGTAAATTTCTGCAGAAAGCATATCCGGACAGCTTGGGTTTTTGGGCCATATCTGGAGCTACAAATCTCCAAATGGAGTGATTCAAGAAAGAAAATTCAACTAGACAAAATAAGGAACAACTTTTATGTTTTATATTTCTTCAAATTCCAACAGTAACAGTGTCCAATGGAACAGTGAAATTGACTCACCAAAACTGAAAATTCTGCTAGTGTGGGTTTACACTTTGAAATGGTATTAACACTTGATGCCAACAAGTTTTAAACACCAAATGTGGTATGTTGGGAGTGCCAAAGTCAATGTACACATTTTTATTCTAAAAGTCAACATTTTTGTTGACTAATGATGAATAGTGACACCAAAAAAAGTTGAAATTCTAATTGAAGAATTTAAAAGTTTCAAATGCCCTAGTATACCTAACAAGATTGGTTTGGATAGTTTGGCATGCCAATAGGGTTCAGTTAGCAAGATCGCATATGGCAAAAATGCCATTCTGGTGATTTCATGGCTTTTAGTGATTCTGTCTTTGCATTGATACTTGGCCTTGTGCTCGATATTATTTACACTTGTTAGCCGCTGCTGCACACCGAGAGATGCATATGTGATCGATGGTGTGACGGCCGAGATACTAGGTACCCAAAGCGCGCCATCTGCTATCCACCCATTGCCTAGTGTAGGTTACTTGGTCAACCAAATGAAAGAAAGAGAACACGATACTGAAATAATGTATACAAAAAAATACTATACAAATGAATAATACACAATCAATATATATTCTTTTTATTCATATATTCTTTTATTATATTATTGCACCACTAAGCATTATTGCTTAGCGCGTTGCTTTTGCCACGCGTAGGTACTGGAGATCCTGATCGTGAGCCCAGTAGACCACAGACTGGGTGAGTCCATCCGGCAGTTCTGCTCAGTGTCCGTGTCACCTCACTGCCTGCAGTGCATTGGTAGGGCACTAGGTGTCATTTTGTCATTTTGATATTTTGTAGTAGATTTTTCTTCATATGTAATTAAACTTGTGTAATGTATATTGATGTATATGTAAATTATGAAAATTGTATTTGTTAATGGAAAGGCAAATGTTTACTTGTGATTTATATGCGAACATCACATGTGAATGATGAATGAAAATAGAAATTGAAATGTTGAAATCTTGATATTGAGTTTGGTGTTGATAATGGATGTTTGAGAAATGAAAAGATTATTGAGAAATATTGTTGAGATTTTGGATATTGGAGTGTGAGATGATGGAATAAAAATATTTGGAAGTGTTTTTAACAGGTTCCGAAGAACGGTTTTTCTCCATTTTTAGCCGGTACTCCGCCGGATTTTCTTAAAATTTTCGGAACCTTAAATGAATGATACTTTTGATAAATGGTTTTAAATAAATTGTATTTCATAAATTATATGCAAAAGCATTGTCTAAATTAATTGAGGAATATTAGAGTGTGCCAGACACTGTGTGGCATTACTTACTCCTGTATATCAGACACCTGTAAGGGTGTCACATTTCCAACCACTCTAAGTTTATTAAACAATCAAACTCAATCTCCCATAGGGCTGCCGAAATTCAAGTGTTCATATCCATAGGTTTTTTGTTCATTTAAACTACAAATCTTACTAAGTTCAAGTCCAAAATCATGGAAATAAAGAGTTTAATGGGTATAAGTGCACTAACCTTGTTTGGGCAGAATTTCCAAAGCCCTAAACTCCAATTTCTTTCTCCTTCTTGGCTGCCAAGAGACTATGCAAGGTACTAGAACAAATTTTAGTGAAGCTAGGTTATGATTTTATGGTGGAAACAAAGGAGAAATTAAGCTTTGAATGGCACTTCAATGGAGGAAGGTGGGTTAGGATTTCACTGGTTTGGGATAAGTAAGAAGGTAGCTGCATTTTGTTTCTTTTGGTCTTCATTTAGTCTTTTAATAGTTTAGTCAAATGGTAGATTAATGGTGATTGGTTGAAAATTATAAATGACATCACATTGATGTCATAAATTGCATTTTTTTGATTTTTCTTCTCTTTTATCCATTACTCATTTCAAATTACATTTTTAGTAATGTTTATTCATATTTTATGTCATATTAATTATTTACTTAATCGACAAGTCGGCCAAAAATCACCTCGAACGCTAAATGACCAAAATGCCCTCCGCTTGGCTTAACGGTCAAAATTGGTCAGACTGATTGAAAAATTTTTCTAGGTATTTTCTTGGCATTCTAATGCCATGGGAACCTCAATAACCCTACTCGAGTCCCAAAAATTATTTTACAATTTTTCCCGGTCTAGGGCTCCTCATGTAGAACCACAACTTCCTCCTGCTACCCATCGCTAGGGCACCTACTGCTTAACTTGGTTGTATTTTATTTCTAAAATTTTTACTAAGTGTTTCTTATTAATATTTGAGTTAATTATGGTTCCTGACTTTAGTTTAAATATTTTTCCGGACATTCTAGCTGTCCGGACCGACACCGGTCAACGGAACAGTAGGATGTACAGAGTGGTTATCGGGAGGGTGTTACAACTCTTCCCCTCTAATTTAAATTTCGTCCTCGAAATTTACCTGATGCAAACAGTTGAGGGAACTGTTGCTTCATCGTCTCTTCACTTTCCCAAGTTGCCTCCTCGGTGTTGTGGTGCCTCCATAGCACTTTCACCAATGGAATTTGCTTATTTCTTAACTCTTTCACTTCCCGAGTCAAGATCCGTAGAGGTTCTTCTTCGTATGTCAAATCCGGCTGTATTTCAATTTCTTCTCCGGAGATGACATGTGAAGGATCTGAGCGGTATCTTCTGAGCATGGATACATGGAACACATTGTGGATCTTGTCCACTGTGGTAAAGCTAGCCTATAGGCCATCGACCCACACGTTCAATGACTTCATATGGGCCAATGAACCTAGGGCTTAACTTACCTTTCCTTCCAAACCTCAATACTTTCCTCCATGGTGACACCTTGAGGAACACTTTGTCGCCAACCACATATTCTATTTCTTTCCTCTTCAGGTTGGCATAAGATTTCTGTCTGTCTGAGGCAACTTTGAGATTGGCTTTGATTGATTTTACCTTCTCTCACTGCTTCACTGTGTCCGCCCTACCAGCTTGTTCGCCAATTCAGTCCAACACACCGAGTCCTA
The DNA here is from genome assembly GCF_030052815.1 of Hevea brasiliensis. NCBI lineage: Eukaryota > Viridiplantae > Streptophyta > Magnoliopsida > Malpighiales > Euphorbiaceae > Hevea > Hevea brasiliensis. The sequence continues at coordinate 72,678,148 of NC_079495.1, read as the reverse complement.
CATTTTCTCCCATACAAGGCTTCATACGGCCATTTGAATACTAGCTTGGTAGCTATTGTTGTATGCAAATTCCGCTGCTGGGAGGTATCTATCCCAACTTCCTCAAACTCATTGACACAACTCCTCAAAGATATCCTCAAGGACCGACATATATTTCATGTTATTATTATCATTTCGCTTCTATATTTGTATCAATTTCATGGGTTTCAATTGTTTACCCGATTACTCTTTTCGCATTGCCCATCCGTCTGAGGATGGAAAGTCAGGTCAAATGGAGTTGTGTACCCAAGGATTCATGCAACTTCTTCCAAAATCTCGATGTAAACCTTGGTCTCGATCGATATGATGGAAAGTGGAATTCCATGCGCCTAACTATCTCACCGATATACAATTCGCTAACTTCTCAAAGGAGTAGTCACCCTAATCGCGTAAAGTGTGCCGACTTTGTCAATCACAACTATCACCCATGCCGCATCATGTTTCTTCCGTGAGAGGTAGGCCACTTACAAAATCCATGGTGACTGATCCCATTTCCATTCGTGTATGCGATAGGTCAGAGCAAACCCGATGGAACTTGATGTTCTCGCTTTGACTTGTCCGACATGTCAAGCATTTAGTCACATAGTCACCTATATCCTCTTCATACTGTGCCACCAATACCGGAGTTTCGCATCATGGTACATCTTTGTACTTCCCGGATGCATAGCATATACACTAGTGTGCCTCTTTTAGAATAATCGCTTTCAATTCCCATTATCCGTACACACGCCTTCCTTTGTAATACGACACCCATCCGCTTTCACCTCATAGTCGCTTGCTTTTCCTCCGGGATTTTGCTCATAATAGCCATTAGCTTCTCATCTACCTTCGCCATCTAAAATCATCAGAGCAGGTTTGGCCTCACTTGCAACTCAGCCAAGATAGCTCCATCACGAACCAAAGATAGACGGGCATTCAATGATCTCAAGGTCATATGGATTGTCCGCTCAAAGCATCAAGAACTACATTTGCCTTCCTGTGATGGTAGTCAATTACACAATCATAATCCTTCAGAACTCAATCCATCGCCCGCCTAAGGTTGAGCTCCTCCGAGTTGGCAAATATTTTAGACTCTTGTGGTCTGTGTAAATGTAACACTTTTCACCATACAAGTAATGCCTCCATATCTTCAGTGCGACGATAAGTGCTGCAAGCGCTAGATCATGGGTAGGGTCGGTCTGTTCATGTGGCCTCAACTGCCTGGAGGCATAGGCGACCACCTTCCCCTCTTGCATCAATACACACCCTAACCCATTATGAGAGGCATCACCAGAGACCACAAAGTCCTTTCTCGACACGGCAGAGCACACCGTGCCTCACAACATAGCCTTCAACCTTCTCAAACTGGTCCGACATTTGTCATTCCAACAAATCGACATTCTTGTGTAACAACTTGGTCATTGGAGCAGCTATTAGGGAAAATCCTTCACAAATCTTCTCAGAATACCTACTAGCCCCAAGAAGCTCCCGACTCGCTTGTATTTCTCGAGGCTTCCATTCCATCACTGCTTCTATTTTCTTGGGATCCACCCTAATCCCATCAGCTGACACTATATGTCCAAGGAATGCAATCTCATTCAACCAGAAGTCACACTTGGACAACTTAGCATACAGCTTCTTTCCTCTCAGGGTTTGCAGAACAATCCTCAAATGCTCATCATGTTCCTCCCTGGTCTTGGAATACACCAAAATATCATCAATAAAGACCACTACGAACCGATCTAGGTATGGATGGAAGATACGGTTCATAAGGTCCATGAATGCCGCTGGTGCATTTGTTAAGCCAAAGGGCATCACCAGAAACTCATAATGCCCATACCGGGTCCTGAATGCAGTCTTGGGCACATCTACATCCTTTACCCTCAGCTGATGATACCCTGATCTGAGATCAATCTTGGAAAATATTCCTGCTCCCTTCAACTGATCAAACAGATCATCAATTCTAGGCAACGGATATTTATTCTTCACAATCACTTTATTTAACTGCCGGTAATCAACACATAGCCTCAAAGTCCCATCCTTCTTTTTTACAAACAAAGACCGAGCTCCCATGGTGACACACTGGGCGTATGAACCCCTTATCCAAAGAATCCTTGCAATCGAAGTTTTCAACTCCTCAATTCAGTGGTGCCATCCTATAAGGAGCAATAGAAATGGGTGTCAGACTTGCAGTTGTCTCAATAGCAAACTCGACTTCCCTTCTCGTGGCAAACTGTAACTCTTCAGAAATACTGGAAGTCTCTCACTGGGTATGTCACTCAAGTTTGGCTTAGCTTGCCTAGTATCCACCACATGTGCTAGGTAGGCTTCACAGCCTTTTCGCCATTCTTCTTGCAACCGTAATGAGATGACATTGGACAAGAAATCGGTCCTTTCCCCCACAACTGTGATCTCATTACCCTCTGAAGTTTTCAGAGAAATCCTCTTCAATTTGCAATCAACTATTGCCTGATGACGTGACAACCAATCCATTCCCAAAATCACGCCAAACTCGTGGAAGGGCAACTCAATCAGTCCGCCAAGAATTCATACCCTTGAATCCTTAACGCAACCTTTGTATACCTTGTTCACCACTACACTGCGTGGCCCAATGGATTAGTGACCGTAATGTCTTGGTCACTCTCCCTACTAGTATCCCCTTTCTACGGGTAGGTTGATGCAAATATAGGAATGAGTGGATCCTGGATCCACCAATGCATGCACAGTGTAGTGTAGAGGAGAATGTACCGATGACGCCCGGGCATCTTGCTCATCCCGAGCTCTCGTGGCATAATTTCGCAGTGGTCCGTTATCCGCCTCTTTGCCGCTCGATGTAGGCCTCGAGATGGTCCTACGCCTGGATTTACTGCACCTTCTACCCTTGGTGGTGCAGAGCAGTCCGTCGCTTGTGTTGGAGCAGCTTGTAGTAGTTCTGCGTGACAGCTTCCTTAATCGATGCTGCTGACCCACACCTCAAGCAGTGCACCGCCATTTCTCCAACACTTCTTATGCCATTTCGTGCAGCAGGTGGACATGCGTAAGATGCCGGGCTGGTCCTCAACCTCATCCTCGAGAGCCGCCACCGATGGTGTGGACCGACTCTCCTAGGGGTGAATCGTGGCCCGGGCCCCGAGATCGACTTCGACTCGTGGTTGACTCAACTCGTGTGTGGACCTCTCAACTTCTTCTCGGTGCAGGAGATGAGCTAGACCGACCGGGTCCTCTTCTCTGCTCTCCTTCTAGTCCGCTCATTGATTCTCACTTTTTCAACTCTTATTGCAGCCTTCCACTAACTTGCTAAATTCCGTGATTCCCAAGGCGTTGAGTCAGATCTTGATATTGTCATTCGCCCCTCTTCAAATCTCTTGCACCTTTCACCAAGTTAGGGACTATTTCCTTCCATAGCGCTTAATCGAACAAACTCCTTCTCATACTTACCACCGATAACCGCTCCGCCTCATTAATGAACTCTCTTCTTTTTCTTCCGTATACAAGACTCTACATATTTCTTTTTGAATTTGGAGAGGAAGAAGTCCTGTTACGCCTTCTGTCGCCTCTTCATCGACACGTGTCCCACCATCCGTAGGCATCGCCTTGTAACAAGGATATAGCAGCCTTCTAAGTTCTCGCCTGGGTGCAGTGGAGTTGTTTTAGGACTCACTGCTCTGCTCAACCACCTCGACTGCAACAGAGTCATCTTCTCTCTTGCCATAGAAGTCCACAGCTCCAAACTTTCTTAGTCTTTCCAGGTGTGATTTCTACTGTGGAGCTGGTGGTGGTGGTGGTGGTGCTGGCATTACTCCGGCTATTTGTCTAAAGAAGTCGGCCATTTGTTGGAACATGGCTCGTGGAGGCCGAAAGGTGCTCGCTTGAATCGGCGGAGCAGCATTCTCTCATGCCCCGGGCCTCACCGCGGTGGAGCATGACTTCCACTTCCTCCTCAACCGCCTCCGAGATGAAGGGTCCATATCCTATTCAAAATAAGAAAACAAACAGATCCGCATTAGTGTCACCTCGACTTTACAAATGCAATGCATGGTATGGACTCAATCTGTGCCCAGAAATGCCTAAACCGTGCTCTGATACCACTAAATGTGACACCCCTTACCCGTGTACTGTATACCCGAGTAGGTAATGCCACCTGGTGTACCGGCACACTCTAATATTCCTCAATTAATTTAGACAATGCTTTTGCATATAATTTATGAAATACAATTTATTTAAGCCATTTATCAAAAGTATCATTCATTTAAGGTTCCGAAAATTTTTAAGGAAATCCGGTGGAGTACCGGCTAAAAATGGAGAAAACCGTTCTTCGGAACCTGTTAAAAACACTTCCAATATTTTTATTCCATCATCTCAAACTCCAATATCCAAAATCTCAACAATATTTCTCAATAATCTTTTCATTTCTCAAACATCCATTATCAACACCAAACTCAATATCCAGATTTCAACATTTCAATTTCTATTTTCACTCATCATTCACATGTGATGTTCGCATATAAATCACCAGTAAACATTTACCTTTCCATTAACTAATACAATTTTCATAATTTAAATATACATCAATATACATTACACAAGTTTAATTACATATTGATGAAAATCGCTACAAAATATCAAAATGACAAAATGACACCTAGTGCCCTACCAATGTATCGCAGTAGTGAGGTGACACTGACATCGAGCAGAATCGCCGGATGGACTCACCTACTGCGTGGTCTACGGGCTCACGATCGATCTCAAGACTCACGCTGCGGGCAAGCAACGCGCTAAGCAATAATGCTTAGTGGTGCAATAATATAATAAAAGAAAATAGCAAGAAAACGAATATATAGTGAATGTGTATGATTCATTTGTTTAGTATGGTTATGTATACATTAATTCAAGAATTTGTTCACTTTCATTCATTTGCTTGCCCAAGTAACCTACACTAGACGATCGGATCGATAACGGGTAACCGCATCGGGTACCTAATACTCGCCGCCACACCATCGGTCACATATGCATCTCCCGGTGCAATGTAATGCCTAACAAGTTGTAATAATATCGTGCACAAGGCCAAGTCTCAATGTAAAGTCGTAATGGCTAAAAGCCATGAAATCACATAATGGCATTTTTGCCATGTGCGATCGCTAATCGAACCCTATTGGCATGCCAAACTATCCAAACCAATCTTGTTAGGTATACTAGGCATTTGAAAATTTTAAATTCTTCAATTTGTGAATTTCAACTTTTTTGGTATCACTATTCATCATTAGTCAACAAAAATGTTGACTTTTAGAATAAAAATGTGTACATTGACTTTGGCACTCCCAACATACCACATTTGGTGTTTAAAACTTGTTGGCATTAAGTGTTAATATCATTTCAAAGTGTAAACCCACACTAGCAGAATTTTCAGTTTTGGTGAGTCAACTTCACTGCTCCATTGACACTGTTACTGTTGGAATTTGAAGAAATGTAAAACATAAAAGTTGTTCCTTATTTTGTCTAGTTGAATTTCCTTTTTGAATCACTCCATTTGGAGTTTTGTAGTTCCAGATATGGCCCAAAACCTGTTGTCCGGATATGCATTCTGCAGAAAATTACCATATCTACAGTGCATGAACAAAGGACTGAACCACTTGTTTGGATAGGTTCTGGCCATAATTTGGGGTAGGTTCCTTCATGAAAGTTGTTTGTCTATGTCTTAACTTGTTGCCGTAAAACTTTCAGGCCAATTGACCAAATCTACAGTGAGTTATGGCCAAATGAACAGTTACTATTCATTTGGTCAATTCTGCAGAGGCAGTTTCAGGGTTCCGGATTGGGGCCAAGTTTTAGTCCTCTTGCTTTGGTCTTTTGGGAATGGTTTCTTCAGAAAAAATGTGCCATTATAAGCCTAGTTTCATGTCCAATTGGCCAAACATCAATTGGACTAACACAGCCCAAGTTATGGTAAGGCAAAGGACTGAATTTTCATCCCTATGTCGCCCATAGGCAGATTTCACCTTCACCTTACCATCCAATTTTTCAGTTCTAATTAGGGTCAACCTACCTAAAATGGTCACTAATTGACCATTAAAAAGTTCTCTAACCATTTCCTAAGCTAAGTCACAATTTCACCTTTCCAAACCCTAATGTCCAAACCAATTACTCATAAACCTTGATTAACATGCTTAGTTCAATCTCCATGCATATTAATACCTTAATCACGATTTCCAACCACTCTAAGTTTATTAAACAATCAAACTCAATCTCCCATAGGGCTGCCGAAATTCAAGTGTTCATATCCATAGGTTTTTTGTTCATTTAAACTACAAATCTTACTAAGTTCAAGTCCAAAATCATGGAAATAAAGAGTTTAATGGGTATAAGTGCACTAACGTTGTTTGGGCAGAATTTCCAAAGCCCTAAACTCCAATTTCTTTCTCCTTCTTGGTTGCCAAGAGACTATGCAAGGTACTAGAACAAATTTTAGTGAAGCTAGGTTATGATTTTATGGTGGAAACAAAGGAGAAATTAAGCTTTTGAATGGCACTTCAATGGAGGAAGGTGGGTTAGGGATTTCGGCTGGTTTGGGATAAGGAAGAAGGCAGCTGCATTTTGTTTCTTTTGGTCTTCCTTTAGTCTTTTAATAGTTTAGTCAAATGGTAGATTAATGGTGATTGGTTGAAAATTATAAATGACATCACATTGATGTCATAAATTGCATTTTTTTTTATTTTTCTTCTCTTTTCTCCATTACTCATTTCAAATTTCATTTTTAGTAATGTTTATTCATATTTTATGTCATATTAATTATTTACTTAACTGGAAAAGTCGCCAAAAATCACCTCAAGGCGAAATGACCAAAATGCCTCCGCTTGGCTTAACGTCAAAATTGGTATGCTGATTGAAAAACTTTTCTAGGTATTTTCTTGGCATTCTAATGCCATGCGAACCTCAAGAACCCTACTCGAGTCCCAAAAATTATTTTACAATTTTTCCCTGTGTCTAGGGCTCCTCGCTGCAGAACCAAGAACTTCCTCCTGCTACCCATCGCTAGGCACCTGTTCATTTAACTTGGTTGTATTTTATTTCTAAAATTTTTACTAAGTGTTTCTTATTAATATTTGAGTTAATTATGGTTCCTGACTTTAGTTTAAATATTTTTCCGGACATTCTAGTTTTCCTGACCGACACCGGCCACCTAATGAGGGATGTACGAGTGGTTATCGGGAGGGTGTTACATGTGTCGACATGGACAGACTTCCGAGGGAATTCAGTAAATGGGTTCCTGATGCGTATATAGATATGAAATTACAAGAATTCTTGAGTTTGAAATAAGGAGACAGAACCATAGCAGAGTATGAGAGAGACTTTTCAAGGCTAAGCCACTATGCTAGAAGCTTAGTCTCCACCCCCAGAGATAGATGTAAGAGGTTTGAGTCCGGGTTAAGGCCGAATCTGAGGATGCAAGTTGTGGGTTTTCGACATCAGAATTTCGCTGAGTTAATCTCACAGGCCCTGGAACTAGAAAGGATAAAATCAAAAGGGGCAGTGAAGAAGGGTACACAAGAGAAAGAGAAGACTGAAAAGACTATGGGACAAGCATCTGAGAGTGGTTCTGGAAAGAGGAAACAGTTTGGGGATCCAGCTCCCGTAGATCTGGCAGAGGCAGATTTTCTGGCCAACGACCACCCCGGTCTGGTCAGCAGACCCAGCAGGCACCTCGAGGAGCTCTATCAGTACGACAGTGTGAAACTTTTGGTAGAACTCATGGTGGGGTTTGTTTCAAGGCTACCGATGCATGTTTTAACTGTGGAGAGAGCGAACATTTCGCTAAGGATTGCACTAGTCCGCGCTGGTCTGGACCTTTTGCTACATCTGAAGGATCAGCCCAAGTCTTTGCACCTAGAGGGTCACAGTCAGCTGCTAGAGGTAGAGGCAGAGGTAGGGGTCCTGGTAACACTCCTGGAAGTCAAAGCACTGTTAACCAGCCAGTACCCAGTGGTGCACCAGTCAGAGTGGATACCATGCATCAGAGGGAGGAGGCTGAAACATCAGACATAGTAGCTGGTAATTTCTCCATCCTTGACCAAGATGTACATGTGTTATTTGATTCTGGCTCTACACATTCGTATGTTAGTGCTAGTGTGATGTGTTCTACTACTATTTAGTGTGTACCAATGGACTATGATGTGCTAGTGACTAGTCCATTAGGCCAGGAGGTCAGGGTAAATAAATTATATAAGGATTGTCCTTTGGTGATCCAAGGACACACTTTTCTATCTGAATTTATTGAAATGCCCTTCAGAGATTATGACATTATTTTGGGCATGGATTGGTTAGCTAGGCATCATGCCATGATTGGATCAGAGATCAAGATACTACTTTTGGTCTCCCTCAGTATGGTGATATAGTAATACATGGGGAGAGGCAGTTATTGCCTTCAAACATCATTTCAGCTGCACTGGCTAGAAAAATGATTAGGAAAGGGTGTGAGGCATACTTGGCACATGTGATAGACACCCAAATGAGGAGTCCAGCACTGAGGGACATTCCTACTGTATGTGACTTTTCGGATGTGTTTCCTGATGAATTGCCAGGATTACCTCCAGAAAGAGAAGTGCAGTTTGAAATTGATGTTATGCCTGGTGTGGACCCAATCTCCATAACGCCATACAGAATGGCACCAGCAGAACTAAAAGAATTGAAAGTACAGTTGCAAGAGTTGCTTGACAAGGGCTTCATCTACCCTAGTGTGTCACCTTGGGGAGCACCGGTGTTGTTTGTAAGGAAGAAGAATGGCACTCTCCGGTTATGCATTGACTATCGACAGTTGAATAAGGTGACAATAAAGAACAGATATCCATTGCCTCGTATTGATGACTTGTTTGATCAGTTGGGGGGTGTAGCTGTGTTCTCTAAAATTGACTTGAGATCAGGTTATTATCAGTTGAGAGTACAAGAGCAGAGTATTTCTAAAACTGCCTTTAGAACCCGTTGTCACACCTATTCTCAGAAGATGTAACATGATCCCAGAGTATACCTAATGAATTACCGCATTTCACCTACCGATAATCCAATAAACATACTACAAGGGATTTTAAAACAATTTTCATGAAATTTAAATCATCGATTAAAATCGTGTTATAATTTAATTTTTTTAAATTCGCAAAGCACTGCTGTATTTTGAGAAAACAGTTCTTCAAAACCTGCAAAGAACACACTAACAATATGTTTTCTCAAATGCAACTTCAATAACTTCATTTGCACTCATAATTCAAATCTCAATAATCAAATCAATCTCCTCATAAAAGAAACATTTCATTGATTACAGGACTCAAAATTAATATTACAAAACTATTCAGTTAAATAAAATCCCAAACTTACATTTACAATAATTTACATTTAATTACATATCAAAATATTTTACAAGAGTTTTTATACAACTGCTCAAATAAATTACATACATATTATTACATGCATACATCAAAACCTATGTACATGGGTATACCTATGATATACCTGGAGCTGATCTGAATGTGTCTTCAAAGAAACTTACTCACTGTTCTATGCTCTTCTTACCTGCGTCAGCATACAAAGCTATCTCTGAGTGGTGAACTCAGTGGTGCACAACTATAATTTAAAACATAGTACAATATACATTGACAAAATTTACAGTAAATAATTTTGAAATCTGAATACTCATCAAATTTCAAAACTCAAAATATTCATTGCCAATAATGTAAATCATTTGTATAAAATGACTTTGATCACGAAATTCAATTTATCAAATCATAACTAACCATTTAAGGTAATTCCAACAAAATCAATTATACATAAATCATAATTGAAATCACAATTTTTTACTATTTAGAAACATTTTGTGTCTCAAAACCATGTCAGATCTCAAAAATCATTCTTTATCTCAAAATCATGTTGTATCTTAAAAATCATGCTTTATCTCACTAACTATGCAAGACTAATCCGAAAGGGCCATATTAGATGTGATTCTAACTACCTATGGTCGTGGAGGTCAAATCGCATTCTAACTCCTATGGTTGGGAGGTCGAATCATCATGCACAAGATACACATCACAATAATGAATCCTTCGCAAGGGCCATAACGATAAAATAAACTTAGATCTAACCTCAAATCAGAGGAAAATCTAAGCCTGCACGTACTCATGGTAATCAAAACACAACTAACTCCATTGTCTTCTCAACAAATGAGAGAGACGGGTAATAACCTAGTCAAGCATCTATAGTGAGATATAAAATAATATCACAATCCTTTTAGTGAGCATAAATCACAATATAATTCGATTCAAAGTCAATTCCAATATCCAATAATTTTTATGCTCATCACAATTCAAATCATAAATTTGCATTTTTTCATGAAAATTACCATCACAATTCAAAACATGTTCTATCACAATTTTCCAAAACATAATTTATTCAATCTATAACAATGCTTAATACTTGTGGAAATACCATTTCACGAAGCTAAATTCATACATACTATAACAATTTCAATAATCATTGAATTAAATCCAATGCTTGTTAAACATAATACATAAGAACAATATGTCATTTAATCATATGAAATATTCAAAACAAAATCAGTGAAAAACTAGTTGTGCACAAACCTCGATAATCGTCTCTTGACTCGACTTGTTTCCTTTCCCTTCCCTGAGTCTTTGCTAATTGAAACACACAATTTGAAGTGTTTCAGTACTCATTTAAATTGTCTCTAACGATAATGCTTGATAATTAATTCACTGAATTCTATTATTTGCTTAGTCAACCTAATATGTTGACCCTCGATGCAATCTAGGTAAATTAGGTTTTAATGTTACTAATATATCACATTCAATAGTCTTTTAGGGTTGGTACATGTTACCAAATTCATTTCCATGTATCTTGCATTTTCTTGCACTTTGCTAGAGTTCGATACTAGTTTGACTTAGCCTGACGACCTAGTTTCCTCGCTTTCGGTTTTGCCAAAACTAAAAACTTGTAGATCTATGTCTTATTGCACGCGGGGCAAAATTTCATGTCATTCTGAGTTATGCAGGCCAAGTTATGGTCATTTAACTATTGCTGGTCAAAATGCATCAAAATTGGTCACTTTAGGTCATTTTAGGTCAATTTTGGTTCGGCCAGTTTTTGGACCCGAACTTGTGCAAGCTGTTTGACTTGCTTATGGTCATTTCTGGGCTTTGGTGTCTTCATAAGACTTGTAGATATAGGGCTTAACTATTCATGGTCAAAATTTCAGGTCAATTGGACCTGTTTTGAGTGAGTTATGGCCTAAACACTAACTGCTGCCTAAATGGTCAATTTTCAGGCCTTAATTGCACTAATCCAGATTTGGTCATTTTTCAAGTTACCTTACAAGCAGAGTTTTGGCAAGCTTCCTTCATGAAAGTTGGCACATTTTGTGCCTAGTTTCACCTCCAATTGGTCTCATACCAATTGGAATCACACACTTAAGGTTCTAGGCCCAAAACATAAACTGCCCTATTGCATTTCATTCATTACTCATCAAGGTCACTTTTAACACTTATCAAACTAAACATTCATGCCAATTCTGGTTTGTACCATAACCTAAACACAATTCACAACATATTGTTGGTCATTTTGGCAGCTTATAATCACACTCAACATGCACCATATAGTGTAGAATTTTTCAAGCTCAAATTACAACAATTCAATCACCAAACCTAGCTCATTTACATGTCCAACTTCACACCATCATACATATACCCAAGCTGCCATAACAACTACCACAATTCAACATTAATATTCCATAAACCAAACATGAAATAACATTTTTATTGTTCACCAAATCAAGCTGTCGATTCATACATCACACTCCATTAATTTCAAGTTTCCAAATTCAAGTACACATTTACACATACTTAATATACATCACCAAATAAATTCCTACACACATGAACATTTAATCAACCCTTTAATCTACCATTTACAAGCAAGAATAAACTGTCCTCAAGGAGTTTCCATGGCTGCCAAAAATACACCTCTCCCTTTAAACATCAAACCGCAAAAATCTCTCCATAATTCAAGTACCCATAACATTCCTACTAACTTTAATGAAGCAACAACCCAAAACACAAACTTACCACTTTGGAAACTCTTCAAAATCTCTCCAAAACTTGATCCTCTTGCTGCCTACCTACTGCCCAAGTGGTGTAGAACAGTTTTTGTGAAGTAAGCTAGTGTAAATTATGGCTAAATCATGGTTGCATGGCGTGGTTAAGCTTTGGCCATGGAGTTTC